>NC_022009.1:44314315-44351864 GCF_000317375.1 Microtus ochrogaster
TGTCCTGGCACTAACTCTGTAGACCAGGCTGGTCTCGAACTCACAGAGATCCGCCTGCCTCTGCCTCCCGAGTGCTAGGATTAAAGGCGTGCGCCACCACCGCCCGGCCCTTCTTTGAGTTCTTGCCCTGATGTCCTTCAGTGATTAACTGTGGTATGGAAGTGTAAGCCAAATAAACCTTTTCCTCCTCAACTTGCTTTGGTCATGGTATTTCATCGCATCGATAGAAACCCCTATCTAAGATATGCAGTAAGCACTTTACCCACCGAGCAGTCTCCCTAAGCACCTTTCGATTCTTTAAACACCTGCTCTAACATTGATGTCATGAATAATATTTAGTGTAAAAATGTGTGTGTGTGTGTGTGTGTGTGTGTGTGTGTGTGTGTAGGGAAGGGTTGCTTGTGCCTCAGCACTCTTTTGGAGGGTAGAGGATAATTTTTGGGAGTCAGTTCTCCTTTTCTACTATGTAGATCCAAGGAATCAAACTCAAGTTGTCAGGTTTGGTGGCAACCAAACTATCTGCTGAGCCATCTATCTGGCCATGAATAATTTTTGTTGCTTTTGTTTTTTATAAAAGGTCTCTCTATGAGCTCTGGCTGTCCTGGAACTCACTATGGAGGCCAGGCTGGCCTCGAACTCATTCTCCTACCTTTGCCTCCTTAGTGCTGGGATTAAAGGTGTACACCATTATGCCTGGCCTCCCATGAATATATTTAATTTTAAAAGATTTGTTAATTTTTTGTTTTATGTGTATAAGTGTTTTGCCTGTGTGTGTGTGTGTGTGTGTGATGTGTGTGCCTGGTGCCTGTGGAGGCCATTAAGAGGGTGCTAGATTCTTGGAAGTAGAGTTACGTACAGATGGTTGTGAGCTGCCCTGAAGTGCTGGGAGCTTAAGCCAGGTCCTCTGCAAGAGCAGTCAGTGCTCCTAACCACTCAACCATCTCAGCCTCCAGTATCACATGAGCCCGTGTGTTTTGTTTTCCTGAACGATTGACCAAGGTACCTGCTAGTCCTGTCTCTTATACATTTGTATAAGAAACACCACTTGGGCGAGAATAGCACAGACAGCCGGCATTCTAGAGGCTTGCTAAGTAGATACTGCTTAGGTTGCTCTCTGAGGAGCTGGCAGCTGCGTCTCGTTACATTTGTGACCCTGTCTTGCCTTTCTTCTGTATGAGAGGTGCCCAATAAATTGTTGTCGGGATGAATTAAAGTTCTTGTATAGATTGCACCTGAGTCCTTGTTGTAAGCTTCTTCTGCAGGGGTGAGAAAATATTCTTATTTCTTTTAAGAATAGGAATACATGAATTCAGTACAAAATTCAAAAGAGATAAAAGGATGTAGAGAGAAAAATGCCTTCTTCCCTTTCCTGCCTGGTTCTCAGAGAGTCCACATTTGCCTCATCTCCATACCTAGGGGCACTCTGCTTACTGTGGGATGCATGTTGCCTGGCTACCCTTTCTACCAAAGCATGTCTGGTCATGTGACAGGGAGCAGACTAGAGGTGAAGGACTTCTGGAAGGAATGTGGCCTTGGATTGGAGCTATGGCTATAGTCTAGGCCTGGGAGACCCCTGCCTCATGCACAGTCAGGTTGGTGTGTTCAGCTTGCAGGACCACGTGCATGGTCAGCTAGGTGGCTGCGCTGAGCGACTCCCAGAGCTTAGCATAGGCACTGTAACTGCTGCTCCTTTCCTCTTCTTAAAATTGAGGATGGAAATGAATATGTATCATTTTGAAATGGTAATATAAAATCAATGCAGAGGTGTGATTCCATTAATAGATGGCTGATTAACTGAATTTTTTAGGAGCCCATTTGTTGCCCAGAATGAAGCTGGCTGAAATGAAGCAGAATTCAGATGGCAAACCTTCTTTTCTAATTGAAACACACATAAAGTGCTTGGTCCTCAGACTTCCATCGAGATGATTGCAGCGATCAATATTCCAGTTTGCTTGGCTGGCAGCTTGCAGGGAGTCGGGATGGATGATGGACCCAGAGAGGCACTGCCAAGCAGAGCATTAAGTTATTCCCATTTGCTGGTTTCTGGCTTGCCTGATGGAGTGCCTAGACTAGAGCTAGGCCATGCTGGTGCAGGCTCTATCAGGGTCTCTGTCTGGTGTCGTAAACCCCCACATGACCAGTTCCTGAGGCTCAGGGGTCTCTGTCTGGTGCCATAAGAACCCCACACGGCCAGTTCCCTGAGGTTCACTTTTGTTAACATTGAAAACTCCACGTTTTCCAAACTTCCATCATGCACTTAGCATAGAGTATCACAGGCAAGTGATTCATCATTCTAGAACCTCTGAGTTGCCTGTCATACAGGTAAGGTTTAGGGACATGGTGGCAGGACTGGAACTGGAGTCTTGGGTTGCTGGTTTTCAAAACCTGTGTCCTCTCTGTTTGTCCATGCTTCCTAGAAATATACCAGAAGTTTGAAGCCTAGGTTCTTGTTTTCCTGGGGAAGCTGTGGGCAGTGAGGGCTGGTCCACAGAAGCCAAGTGTTTCTCCTCTGTTTCCTCCTTGAGATTTTCATGCGAGGCAGCTACTGCTCTGGTAAGCAAAGCTTAGATGTACCTTGACTTTGGGCACTTTTTCTGAAGGACTGATGGCAGGTCTCAAGAGAAGCTGCCAAAGAGGGAATTCACCTGGATGTGGCTCCCTGGAAGTAGGGCCTGGCCATATGTAGGCTTCTGGGTTCTTAGATGCTTAGATGGGGCCCAAAGAGATTATGCAGTGCTTCCTGACTGGTTAGCCAAGGACAGCTAGTTCATGACTATGTGCTTGCTGAGTAGACAGCAAAGGACTTACCTTTAGAGAGGATGGCCGTCTGTCTGTGCAAGGGAAGGACTCGTGGGCCAGTCTCTTCCAGGACATAGATGCTTCAGCCCACACGTGATAGGTGGGGCCCATGTCCATAGCATAGACTAGAGAAAGAGGCTTGAACTCCCCCCTCCCCACATCAAAACAAGTGCTCCAGTGCTGACTTAGAGTGACCTTGGAGGTCAGGTGGACTGCTGGCATCAAGGATGTGGGCTTGATTCAGGACCACAAGGAAGTATCTTTTCTGTTCTTGGCACACTCTGAGTGTATGTGTGCAGCAGTTGGAAAGTGGAGGAAGAGCAATCGCAGCAGCTGCTCTTCACTGAGCATCTGCTACGTGCAGGATCTGTGCATGCATTGCCACAGCCGCATAGGAGTCCCTTCCAGGCATCCTCGCGTCATTCTGTAATTGAAGAAATTGAGACTTAAGCTCGTGATGCCTGTGTTTCATGTGAAGAGCTGAAGTCTAACGGGAATACCCTGGTGGGAGTGGGTGACCCATGCCCCTCACAGGTGGCTTACAAGGATCAGAGTGCAAGGTCACACCATCTAGTGACATAGCTCCAGTGCATCCTTTTTTTTTTTTTTTAAAAAAAAAGATTTATTTATTTATTTATTTATTAAGTACACAACTTTCTGCTTCCATTTATGCCCGCACGCCAGAGGAGGGTGCCAGATCTCATTACAGATGGTTGTCAGCCACCATGTGGTTGCTGGGAATCGAACTCAGGACAGCAGCCAGTGCTCTTAACCACTGAGCCATCTCTCTAGCCTTCCAGTGCATCCTTTATAGATTCCCACTGGCAGCGTCTTAGGGCTGTGCCTGTCCTACCTGGCTTATCAAGGTCAGAGCAGGTCCTGCACCTCCTGTGCTACCTGTCCTCCACAGAGAAGTGCTGGATAGACACCTAGACTGTGAAGGGATGAGAATGAAGGATACTCTAGCTGGCTAAAGAAAGAAGGAACATGGGAAGAGAGGTGTGGGGGTGGGGATCTACCAGCTAAATCAACCTCTTACCTTGGCCAGCATGACATAATGGTATGGAGTGGAGGAGGGTAAGCAGGGATAAGCAGAGTCAATATGCTTCTTGGGGATGATGGATGCTTCACTGAGCCTGTAGTAAACATCTTAGTAGTGATCAGGAAGTTTCTGAAAGATCAATTGATGGCTTATATTCAGTGCTCAGTCATTTGTTTGCATGGTTTTCAGGTTCTTACTGTAGTGCATACATACAGTTTGGGGCAGTTGTCCCGTGGCATTAGTAACCCTTTTCACTCCCAGGTTCATCATCACCTCTGAGAGTCTGGGAGGCAGTACGGAGAGACTCTTAACTTAGCTTGCCCATGTCCTTGGCTCTGGTCAGGGGGATTTGAAGGGGCCTGATGAGATGATTGAAGCTGGCACTCTGGGCAGTGGTCATCTGGCCCTAGATGGAGCTGGAGTGGTGGACAGGGCAGGTTCTCATGCCCTTGTTGGAATCTGGTGAATTCCCAGGGCAGTTGCTGCTGGTGGCTGCATTTTGCATACAAATTGAAGAAAACTTTTGGACCATAAATACCCTGAGAATGGTGGTGCATTCTTTCTGCAGACTTTGGAGATAGCTCTCCCAGAAGCTAAAACTTTTTAAGATCAGGTACCAAAGTGTCACACATTGGTGCATTAGCAGGCCCCAACTCCCAGTTTTACTAGTCTGGATCTGGGGAAGAGAGATGGCAGTTTCTCTGTGGGAGCTTGTGGAACCAAGTGTGAGGGGCTTCTCAACAGATAAGCAAAGATGGAACACGGGAAGGCCCCTTGGCTCAGTTGCTGACCAGTAGGAAAGGGCATTAAGCTGGCTCTGAGTAATGGGGCTATGGGCAGGCTGTGTGATGATCAGGGTAGTGATTGTGAGTGTCTGCCATGAGGATGGAGCTTTTTTGAGGCATGAGGGGAATGTGGAGGTTTGACTGTATAGCTGGGAGCTATCAACAGTTTGTGAAGTAGGATTCCTAGGGAGACCTGCTACGAGCTTCCTGTGGTGCTCTGGGCCTGAGGACAGTGGGGTTGTATTGATCCTGACTTCAGGTAGCTCTGCCATGACTCCCCTTCTTTCTCATGGAGCCTCAGGATATGAGGGTAATGTGATTAAATTTTCAGTGCTTAGGAACCCCTTTGTTTATAGAAAACCTGTGTGTTTTGCATAAGAATATTGAATTTCTACATTTCTCAGCCCTGAGTGCCTATGTGGAAGAAAGTTGAGATTTGAAAAGGTCACATTCTTATGGAAAGATCCCTGGCATGTTAGGTCTGGACTGGAGCCCCCACCATGCCGTGCTGTCTTTTGCCTGCAGTTCCCCTGTGCCACCCCCGCACCTGTCTCTGAAGCCTGAGGTGAACTGGAGGGTTATGAATATTTACGCAGGCAGCACAGGACTCAGTGACGCAGCTGAGCGCTGCAGCGTTCGGCAGCTCATCAGACCTTTTCCAAACACTTGTGATATTTTCCTCGTCTGGAGGGATGAAAGTAATTACCAGTACGGTAGCAGATGACGCCAACAGTACGCAGACCTGCCCAGCTGCTCTTTTTTTTTGGGCCTAGGGTATTTTGTTTTCTTCTCAAAATCTATGTGAATGATTTTCTCTTTAATAATGTTTGTTTTCTTCTGATTATTGAACTAATGTATGCTCATTGTGGAAAACACATGAATGCATTAACTAGGAAATAAAATGCATGAATTATTTTTCCATTACAGTCTTATTAAGGATGTTTTGCTGATGCAAAGAAAATTTGGAGCACCAGACTTATTTGAGGGACTTGTTGAGGTAATGAGATAAGCAGTTTTCAGGCCATGTTTCAGGGTCTCCACAGGCTCCATGAAAGTCTTTAGGGGTTCCTCAGGAAAGGAACCTAGTTGTATTGACTTCATCCTCGGAGTTCTCAAACAGTCTTGCCTGGCTGACCTTTCTATGGCTGCCTTTGAATGATGGTTGTGGGTTTATCAAGTTGAAAACCTGGAGATCTAGCCTAGCCTCTCATTTGACAAATGAGAAAGTCCAGGCCCCAGGTGACTTGGTGGCTTGGGCTAGTCTTCATGGCTTCTGACTCACCGTTGCCTTTTAGAAAGAGTCAGCTAGAAATATTGGCACTTTAGCTTGAATCATTGTCATAGGCTATGGCACTGTGTGGAGACCCTCCCCCTTGGGAAGCTGATAGAGGGTCCCCAAAGGGCTTGCCTTTTAAGGTTAGGGGGACTCCAGAGCAGCTGGTACTTGAAAAGATAGAAAGTAAAAGCCCATCATTGTTGTTAGGTGTATAAAGGAGGAGAAATTGCTCTGGGTGATCCTTGGTTGTATGAATAATGAGAAGAAATTAAGTAAAGACCATGTTTCCTGACACTGATGTATTAGAACACGGAGTAACTTTCTACAGGAAATTGGAACAGGGATTCCTTGAAATTGAATTTGTGGCTGTGAATAGCAAACCTGCATCGGCCCTGTGTGTCCTAATGCAAGTGAAGTAAGCAGCTTCCTGGGTAAGAGTTAAGTACGTGAGGGGGACAGGTTAATGTTGAGGCCGACGTGGCGCAAGTTAATAAATTGCCTCTCCCACATATTGTCTGCAAAGATGCCGGAGAGTAATTTGCTTCCTGTGGAGCTGCTGCAGAATCTGCATACTTATTTTATTAGATTTTGGCCCAATACATTTGTTCCTTCTCATTGGTTTTGCCGGTAATCATTACCCTCCCCCCTTCCATCTCTCCATGGCTCTCTCTCAATTTTAATTGTTTGCAGTAGCCGCAAAAGCTTACCATTTTAGAAAACAAGTATTTTAAAAGTAAGAACACTCTGGGCCAGAGCCCATCTGAATTTCAGGAGGGGAGATAATCAAGTGGTGTTAGGACCAGCAGCCGCTGAGGCTAGGGCAAGGCAAGGGTGCCCTTCATCGTGTATGCTAGTGGGTGCCTGGCTCTGGGGCCTTGGGAACATCCATTCTGGGGTTTGGCCATACCCACAGAGCTGGAGTGAGGGTATGAAGCATGCTTTGTGGTGAAGTTAGAGAGGCCAATGAGAAGAGAGAACACAGATAAGGCAGCCACTTCTTAATGATGCCCTGCCATTGGCCAGGCACTACTAGAGGGGTAGGCATAACCTGATAAATTTGTTCCTCATTTAGGTGATTTTTAATTGTGAAGTTGCTTTTATTGGGAAACATGAAATGACTGGGCAGGTTGGGGAGAACTGTGGAATCTCACAGAAACCTATAATGGACTGGAAGAGATTTGGGGGAGCAGGGAACTCCTCTAGAAGGAACAACATAGCTTCATAGTCCTGACCACCAAGGAGAACCAACGAGAGTGATAATCATGGCCCTGCTATCTTCACATCTGTGGACTCAAGGCTACCTCTCTTCCTGTTTCCAGCTATTCTCACCCAATAGCCAGAGCACAGCTTTGCAGAGAGGTGATGTCCTCCAAAGAGGCAATATCCAAGGAGATGGAGAGAGATCAGATGTCAACATCAAGGTTGCAGCCTTGACATACCATTGAGCAGATGTTGCTGTGTTTCTCTTAAACAATTAAAATAGCCCACTGGGCACCCCTTGGAATTGCTGTGACAGTGCGCAGGTAACGTATTTTTATTTATTTTTTTTAATGATTCAGTGAAAAGATCCTTGCAAGAATCTGGGCAGTGCTTGGAATGAGATGCACAGTGATGGCTGCCCCCCAGCCCTGGGGTGCCTTTTGCTGCTCTAAACACCATCTCCTAGAACTAACAACTACTACTTTTGATGCCTCGGGAGAGGAGCACACCTAGCGTGAGATGGCCTTGAAATATTCAGTGGTTCTCAATGGGTGACTTAATATATTTGTGTGTGCTGGTTACAAGGTTAGATGTAAGCACAGACCTTCAGTTATTTCTTCCACGTCTCTACAAGTGTAACCATCTGAGTTAGGAGTCAGGAGACAACATGAGCGCATGTTGGGACCCATGTGTCCTAACTTCTTAGATGTGGTTATTATCTTCTCCTTGGGAAAACTGGGTCTCTGTGTTTGCCTCATACTGAAATACCCAAGTAGGGCGCTCCCAAAGGGTTGAACCTTAGAAAATTAACTTTGTAAGGATTTGTTTACATACAGAAAAATATATCCACTCTCAGAATACTCTGGGCTGAGTTTGACAGTCTATACATTGTGTAACTGTCATCCCCATCTGTTCTGGTCCAGAGTGTTGCTGGGGCTCTTTGCTCTTTGTCAGTCAGTTTCCCTTTCAGCCCCAGCCCCAGGAAACATATAGCTGTTGTGTATGTTCCATAAATGGAACCACACAACATGCAGTTTTCCCTCCCTTCTTCCTTCTTCTTCCCTCCCTCCCTCCCTCTCCTTTTTTTCCCTTCTCACTCACTGCTCCATCCCCCCGCCCCGCCCATCTTCTAGACAGAATATAGCTGTTAGCCCACGCTGGTTTGGAATGCACAGGTAGCCTTGAGTTCATGGTAGTCTTCCTCATGCATCTCCCTAGTCCTGGGATTATGCGCATAAGCCACCATGCCCAGCTCAGGTTTCTTTCATATAACAAAATATTTCTGATATTTATCCATAATGTTCATCATATATTCCTTTAATTTTTAAATATCCTTTGTTTACTCATCTGTTTATTTATTCACCCATACATGTGTGGTATGTTTTGCACATGCATGTGATTGTGGTCAGAGGAAAGCTTTCATCTTTCTACAGTTGGCTCTCTTCTTCCACCGTGTGGATTCTAGGTGTCAACTTGGGCTGTAAGGTCTGTAAGGCAGCAGGCACCCTTATCTGTTGAGCCATCGCACTGGCCCGAAATTCCTTTTTATTGCTGAGTAGTGTTCTATTGTATGAAAATATTGTGATTTGTCCTCCATTCTTTTGTTGGTAGGCATCTTCTTTGTTTCCAATTTGAGCAGTCAAAAGGTCATACTTTTTTTTGTTGTTTGTTTTGTTTTTAGAGACAGGGTTTCTCTGTAGCTTAGGAGCCTGTTCTAGAACTTGCTCTGTAGACCAGGCTGGCCACAAACTCACAGAGATCTGCCTGTCTCTGCCTCCTGAGTGTTGGGATTAAAGGCGTGCTCTACCCCCACCTGGCCAGAGATCATACTTTAATGACCGTTTATATGGACAAATTCTATTTTTTTCTCAGGCGCACATCTAGGAGTGGAGCCACCGGTTGTGTGGTGGTTATCTGCTCTACTTTATAGATGAGGGACTCCAGTGATGGATTGGGGGATAGTGTTTTGGCTCCAGTAACTGGATAGGGTATGATGTGTCAAGATTCATATCCCACCCATAGTACATGGCATATCCTTCTCAGTTACTAGAGCCAGATCATCCTCCTCCAATCCATCACCAACTACCTGCAATCCTGTGCCCAAACCACCCTTTGAAGTAAGCCCCTTTTACCATTTCCTGATCAAAGGCAAGAACAGCCAGTTTGCTCAGGCATGCTTTCATGAATGTATAGCAAGCAGCTTAGACAATGAAGATAGCGTGGAGCCTCTTTATTTACATCCTAGGTTAATAAAGATGGTGACTTCTCCAGATCAGAGGTTGTTCAGCCTCTCCTTCCCAGTGTTGGAACCCTTCTCTGGGGTGCATCCTAA
This sequence comes from Microtus ochrogaster, assembly GCF_000317375.1. Taxonomy (NCBI): domain Eukaryota; kingdom Metazoa; phylum Chordata; class Mammalia; order Rodentia; family Cricetidae; genus Microtus; species Microtus ochrogaster. Next base: position 44,323,750 of record NC_022009.1, read on the forward strand.
GGTGTTCTCAGGTACTGTTTGGCCTTCATCCCATCATCTGTGTACTCTGGAGGTGTTCTCTGACTGCTGGCCTAGCTTTTCTCTCAGCCTCAAGAGTCTTGCGTTTTCTGCAGTGTTTGAGACTCTCTGGCATCTAGTCTGTCAGTTTGCTAGCAGGGTTAGTTCAGATGTCGCATGGTTCTTGACAGTGCCTGTGAGGTACCGTGCACAGCTGGCTGTGTTACCTCCTCCCCACTACCCTGCTGCTCTTGATGAACATTCTACCAGATGGCAGGCCCAGGGGCAGGAGATGGAAAGGTGGGGGTTGTGTTCCAGCCCTCATAGAGCAGGCACATGCTGTGTAGCCTTTGCTGTCGTCACCACTAGGCTGTGACTCATTGACTTGCACAGTCTTCCTGAATGTGTCCCGTTTCCCACTACAATTTGTTTCCCTGTGTAGGAAGTACATTTTCAGATGGTCAGAGTGAGCACACTGAAGTGCTTCGTGTGCCCCAGGCAAGCAGCAGGTGCCACATGGTGATTGTGTGGCCACTATTTCCCACTATCAGTCATGGAAAGTCCTGGTTGTCTCCTGTGCCGAGTCTTGTGCCCACACCAGCTTAGGGTGGAAGTAGGAGTCAGTAGCTGAACCCGACGTGTGTCTTGGTGGGCTGTTATGTGTGTGCATGTGTGCACAGATGACTTGCTAGTCATCTGTCAGATTGGTGATAAGTGTTTCAGCCGGCAGAAGTCTGGTAATGCCCAGTTGTAGGGCCAGGTGATTTCCCATGATCCAGGGAACCTCTTTGAAGGTCCTGAGCTGTTGGCTGACCCTCCTGGTTGACTCCCCATTGGTGAGCCAGCTCAGTTAAGCCTCCCTCACCCCCTCTGTGGACAGCTACTGGAGTGATTCCTCCTCTCGTGGATAGGGTGCTAGAGACTGAGCCCTTTGGTAGTTGTGGCTGGGAGAGCCAGAAGCAGGCCTGTGCAGATGAGCTTGCCTTCACCCTCTTGCTGCTCCATGGGGCTGGGGCATGCACAGAGGCAAGAGTATGGCTTGTGCTGACTTTTGACTCTTCTTTGTCCTTCTGCCATCTACCTTCCATCATCTCTTCATGGACAGGCTTGCCATGGGGACTCATAGCCCTGTCCTCTCCTAGCACGAACCTGTAGATTTACTCGAAGGTTACTTTGGTTTCTTGTTTCTTTCTTTTTGCTGCCTGAAGCTTTGTGCCTCACACATTGGTATCCTAGAGATGTCTTTGCAACTATTAAAAGTGAAAAATTTGAGTGATGTCTCAACTGCCAGAGCAATAGGCACACACGGTCAGTGCTGAGTTTGTGCGGCAGCCTGGGAGATGGAAGTCACACTCAGCTGTACTTGTTCCAGGATGGACCTAGCACTGGGCCCGTGGTCCTGGCCCTCATACCCACGACTCATGGGAGTTTCATTGCTTCCCCCTCTGTTTTCTCTCTTAGGATCCTGCCTTGAGATGCTGACCCTGAGAGCATCCTGTTTCCTCTCCTTCATGCCTCACCCCCTTCTGTTACTGCCTGCCCTGTAATGTGATAGCCTTCTTGGGGAGTCTTCAAATGAAGCTTTTAGAATTGTTGAGGGCTCTGTTGGAAAACAAAAAGGCTATTTCATGGGAAGATGATGACCTTATTAACTATAATTAGGCAATGCACAGAGGTTTCCAATATAGTTCAGCATCTCTCCGTGTTGAAAAGGGTGGGGGCTATGATAATGTCTTTGGAGATGTAATAGTCTTTACCACATTAACAATCTTGTATCTGCTGGAAGGTTTGGCAGCCTGGTGTTTTCATTTAGAGGCGAGGTATAGTTCTGTAGTCATTCGCATTAATGTAATAACTTTGATAAGTAGCTAGCTTCAGACAACAATGTCAAGAGCTGTCTGTAGCTGGAAGAGGATCGTTCCATGTTCACATCTCACAAGTGGGCCTGTGCTGTGTCCCTCGGCAGCCCATGTCCCCTGGTTTAGGCTTAGTGCTGAAAGCCAGGGCACTAGACGCTTAGACGTTCTTCTTGTGCTAACTATCCAAGGATGTGCGTATTTGAAATACTGGGAAGCCGAAGGTCTTTGCATACATCAGCCCATGCTCTGGAGTCTCTTCTGGGATCTTTCTTTCCTCCTGGACTGTGGGACAGGACCTAGGAACAAACTGTGCCACAGGGTCTGCCTAATATCAGTCTCTAACCGTGCCTATAGCATCACCTGGAAGAACCTTCCAATCCTAGACCTGCCAAGAGGCACCCAGGGGCCTGAAGCTGCTGCTTCCACTGCCGTGTTTGTATATGGCACTGGCCCAGCTGCCTGCCTCCTCACCTCCCTCTGCTGGCTGGGCCATCCAAGCCCACAGCAAATAACTTCTGTTTTGTGTCTTTCGCTTGTGCACATATTGTTTAGTTCTGTAGGGACTTTTTTCATGTGTCACTTGGGCTGTGTTTTCAAAACTAATTAGTAAATTGGCTCATGTTTATAAGCTCTGACAGTCACCCTCCGTGCTGTGGCTGCACCAGGGTTAGCAGAATTGTACCTCTTGTGCTGAGTGCTGGAGCTTTTGTTCCATCCGTTTTTACCATGGTTTTATAACTAGCGCTGCAACAATCTCCTTAGGTATGTAATATTTAGCTTCCGTGCAGTGACTTTCCTAGGCTTGATTCCATGTCTGGAACTAACCAGCCAAGACTAAGAACAGCTTTTCTTTTTTAATTAAAAATTTCTTATAGTTTTGGAAAATAGAAATAAAGATGAGCCATGGGCCCCCAGAAGTGTGTCAGCCAGGATCTCACTGGGCTGCAAATGGCAGGAACCCTAGGAACCAGGGAGTTTAAGGGGAGAGACTGGGCTGGTCTCAGTGATTATGGCCATGCCACTGGAGAGCCTGGCCACAGGGCGCCTCCTGTCCTGTGCCCTTCCCCCTTTAGCGTGGTTGTTCCTCTGCTGATCTTGCTCCCTTGACAGCTCCTGGCTGCCTTTAATGGGCCTCTCCCGCTTTAGCTGAGTCATTTCTGTTCGTCTTTGATGCTCAGAGCTGTACTGCACGTGGGCCATTGCGGGATACTTGCTCTTCCTGTGCGCCTTCACTCTCCAGCTGCCTGTGTGATGGCATTTCATCTGGCCAGAGCAGAAACTTGCCTGAGTCCTGATGGAGCAGTGAAGAGCCCGCCTTGGGCCAGGAAGAGCTCTTTCTTTCTAACAGGACTGCCTTTCTTTTGTCATTTCAAGTTAGAAAACGCCTTTTGCTCCCCAGGGGTGGAGTCAGGAAGAAAACAGAGGCTTCCAGCCTCAGTCGTGCCCCCCACCCCCCACCTCCAGACTGGAGAGTAAGTTTGTGGAGCTCCCACTGGGGGTGGTGGGTAGTTGGGAGCTGCAGTCACAGCCCTCGGGGAGCTCGCAGAAGAGGGGAGGAAACTGGAGCTTTCTAACCTGCCACATTGCTCCTGTGCAAACCAAACTGGGGTGGCCGAGTAGAAATGAGTGTTTTGTGACCTACTTTAATTCTGTAGAAAAGCGTGAGAAGCAGCCCTCTCACATGACCACCACCAGGCTTTACAGTTGAGAGCATTTGCCATATTTATGTTGGACCCTCTTTTTGTTTTGTAAGGAATAAGATAGGGATAACTGTCCTGCCTTTGGTGGGTATGTGAATGTTTCCTGTATGTGTCTATCCATAAGCAATGTATGATATTGGCTTTGTATTTTTTAATTAAAAAATTGTATTATTTTATTATTTATTTTACTTTTATTATATGTTTGTTTGTTTGTATCTGTGGAGTCGTCTCTGTGTCTACAGTGCGGGTCCTAGAGCTGGCCCTCGAGCCATCAGGTTGGCAGCTGCCGCCTTCACCTGCTGAGCCATCCTGCTGGCCATGTTTTTGCATATAAAAATTTTTAAGATTTACTTTTAATCTCTTTCTTTCTTTCTTTCTTTCTTTCTTTCTTTCTTTCTTTCTTTCTTTCTTTCTTTCTTTCTTTCTTTCTCCGAGATAGGGTTTCTCTGTATAGCTTTAGAGGCTGTCCGGGAACTCGCTCTGTAGACCAGGCTGGCCTCGAACTCACTGAGATCTGCTTGCCTCTGCCTCCTAAGTGCTGGGATTAAAGGTGTGCACCACCACCTGGCATTACATTTAAAATTTTAAGAGCCATAGCAATGCTATTACACTCTGTGTCCTTTTTAATTTATAAAACACTAAGCCTTATGGTTTTTTTTTTTTTTGCTATCCAGCCAACCACAAACCAACCGTCCGTCCGTCCGTCCGTCCGTCCGTCCGTCCGTCCGTCCGTCCATCCATCCATCCATCCATCCATCCATCCATCTATCCATGGGGCTGGAGAGATGGCTTAGCTGTTAAGAGCACTTTCAAAGGTCCTGAGTTCAATTCCCAACAACCACATGGTAGCTCACAACCATCTCTAATGAGATCTGGTGCCCTCTTCTGGCCTGTAGTTGTACATGCAGACAAAACACTGTATACATAATAAATAAGTAAATAAATCTTTAAAAAAAGAAAAAGAAAGAAAACCATCTATCCATCCATCCACCTACCCTACCTATCAATCCTTTCATCTACTTTATTTTTAAAATATTTTTTTAAAAGTTATTTTTACTTATGTGGAGTTGAGTGGCTCTATGTGCTTGAGTTAAGTGCCTGCAGAGGCCCAAGGCATCTGATCCCCTGGAGCAACCTGAGGTGGGTGCTGGGAACTGAACTTGAAAGAGCAGTATGTGCTTTTAACCACTGAGCCATCTCTCTATCCCCTACTTCATTCATTTTTAATATCTGTGGATCTATCCTTTGCATGAATTAATGAGAGTTAAGTATTTTATTTCTTTTTTGTTTGTTTGTTTTTGAGACAGGGTTTCTCTGTAGCTTTGGAGACTGTCCTGAAACTCACTTTTGTAGACCAGGCTGGCCTCGAACTTATAGAGATCCACCTGCCTCTGCCTCACGAGTGCTGGGATTGAAGACGTGCGCCACCACTGCCTGGTGTATTTTACTTCTTTACTTAATTTATCTCTTGCCAATAAAATCGTGGTGAACATGTGTTCTGGCTATCTGTTTCTGTATAGTAACCTCTGAACTTGGCACATTAGAAGGGTGGTGTTTGTTATACGGGTAAAGCTGCAGTCTGTCTGACTAGGTATTGTGTAGGGGAGTTTATACTTTTTTTTTTTTTGGTTTTTCGAGACAGGGTTTCTCTGTGGTTTTGGAGCCTGTCCTGGAACTAGCTCTTGTAGACCAGGCTGGTCTCGAACTCACAGAGATCCGCCTGCCTCTGCCTCCCAAGTGCTGGGATTAAAGGCGTGCGCCACCACCGCCCGGCTGTGTAGGGGAGTTTAAAGGCTGGCTCTGGTCTCATCTGCAGGCTTGTTTACCTGGTGTCCAATGAGTTGATACTGTCTATCAGCCGGGAGCCAAGCAGTGTTGCCATTCATGGCCTACACTGTTTATGTGGTCTGGGCTTCCTCTAGTAGCTGGGCTCTAGGGCTCAGTGTCTTGAAATAATCAGTGATCCAGTCTGGAAGTTAGGACTTCAACATCAGTTGTGTTCTTTTCTCTGGGTTCTGTCCTTTAGAAGCAAGTTCATAAGGCCGGGTTCTAACCAGGGCAAAAACAATCAGTTTCATCTTGCGTGGGGCGAGTGTCACTGATCTGGCAGGCCTATTTTAAGATCAGCACCCTTAGGTCTGTCTCCTTGTATATAGCAGGATGGTTTCTGTGGCCTGGGTCTTGGCGTGGGCCCCTTTTAGACCCATTGGGTGTTGCTGACTTGTTCTCCCACGTGTTTGTTCCCTGACACCCACCCGTGTACTGACAGCTCTGTGCCTTCACACCCCCTCCAATTCTTGCCGTTTAGATTTTGAGTTTTGCCCCTCTGGTGGGTGTGAGATCAGATCTTGCTATTTCATTTGCCTGCCCACTGGTGAGGCTGAACCCTGGGGGCCTTGTGGGGATGGCTTTGTGTTCCCTTCCCAGCTGGCTGCCTTGAAGAGACAGAAACGTCAAAGTGCTATTTTTTGGCTTATGATGTCAATCTTTCAAGAGGGAAGTGGTGAGTTTCCCACAGAGTTTATTGTGAACTACTGTGAAGATCTTGGAGTTACTATTGGCATGACTCACTTATGAAGAAAAGGATCCCAGCCACTGCAGGCTGCATTTGTAATGCCATGGATTTCCATTTAATCTCTCACCTCTCTGTAATTTGCCCAATTTAAAAATGCCCTGAGGCTTGCTTTTTCTTCGTCTGGGAGCCCTGTTCTTAGTATGTTGAACTGCAATAATAGAAGTAAGAAATGGTGCCAATATGTGTTTCCCGGTTCTCACTCTTTGTGGACTTTGATTTTTTTTTTATTTTTAATTTTTATTTTGTGTGTGTGTGTGTGTGTGTGTGTGTGTGTGTGCACCACAGGTCAATGTTGGGCATCTTCTGTTGTTGCTTTTTACCTTATTTTTCATCCAGAGCTTCCCATTTTGGCTAGATATGCAGGTCAGTGAGCCCCTGGAGTTGACCTGTCTCTCCCTCCCTCCAGCACGGGGATTGCAATTGTGCGCTGCCACTCCCTGCCTTTACATGGGTGTTGGGATCAGAACTCAGGTTTCCATGTTTGTGCAGGAGGCCATCTTTGCTCAGCAGGCCATCTCTCAGCTCTTCTGTGGACATTTGCTTACTCTGGACCTATTCCCTTCCTGTGGTCTCTGTGTAAAGCCTGTAGGGGAAACTGGAAGCCCAGGTCTCCACTTGGCTTCATTATGGACTGCTGCACCTAGCTATTCAGGCACACCTTTCAAAGTGGCACTGTGAGGCCACCGGGGAGGCCCGTCCCCTGTAGATACTGGTGTGAATCCTGGCATGGGGTGCTGTTCAGGAAACACACTCTTAACTAAGTAATAATAAGTGCTTGGTTCTTATAATCATCAGTTTGATCTACTAACTTCTCTTAGAAGCATCTGGACAAATGCTGGGTTTGACCAGGGGTTCCTTTTTTTTTTTTTTTTTTTTTTGAGACAGGGTTTCTCTGTGTTGCTTTAGAGCCAGTCCTGGAACTAACTCATGTGTAGACCAGGCTGGTCTTGAACTCACAGAGATCCGCCTGCCTCTGCCTCCGAGTGCTGGGAATAAAGGCATGTGCCACCACCGCCCGGCGACCAGGGGTTCTTTGATGCATTTCTTAACAATCCTTGAAAAGTAAAGTTGGAGTGACTTTTTAAGTTAAGATAGTTCTGCCTGGACACTCAGAACTCCGCCTGTTGCTCACTGGAGAGTATTACCTGCTCTGCTTTCCTCCTAAGGGCTGCTGCTATCGTACAGTGTGGGCCCCAGAGCCTGCTTGCAGATATGGAGGTGCACAGAAGCAGAACTGCCGCTTTGTAGTGCCCAGGGCTAGTGAGGAGGCACAGGCCTTTGCAGGACTTGCAGGGGGAGCAACTCCATGAAGAGGCTCCATGGTGGTCCCTGGGAGGCAGGTGGAGAACAGTGCCTGCTGCCATGGGATGGGAAAAGCCAGGTGTGTCACCAGCCATCTCATGGCTCTTCCTATACCGAGTGAGTAGAAACAAGGAGATGATTTCCTGTTGTGTCTGTGTCCGTGTGTGTGTCCGTGCGTGTGTGTGTGTGTGTCTGTGTGTGTGTCCGTGTGTATGATTTCCTGTTGTGTCTGTGTCCGTGTGTGTGTCCGTGCGTGTGTGTGTGTGTTGATGGTTGTTTTGAGATATAGCTCTGACTGTCCTGGAACCTGCTGTATAAGTCAGGCTGACCTCAAACTTACAGGATCCACCTGCCTCTGCCACCCGAGCACTGGGATTAAATGTATGTGCCACCACACCTGGCCTCATTTCCTTTTGTCTTAAGGAAGACGACTTTGGAGGATCTGAGCATCCCTCCCTGGATTCACCAGGGTATCCTGAACAGTCTCCCAAGTTGGCATGGTTACTGCTCCTTAGTTCATGCACTTACACTCTTTCACCTCTCTGGGCAGCCAAGTTGCAGAGCCTTGGAGTTTTCAAACAGCATTCTTGGTACCAGTAAGCCAAACAAAGGGCTGGGTTTTGTTTCTGTTTCTGAGGGACTGCTCACAGCCTAGCAGTTCCAAATGCAAGCCTCTTTTGCCTGTTGCTCTCATTAAGTTCCAGGGCCTGGCTGTGCTGTTGGAAATTTGCCCACTGACCACTGGTGAGATGAGGAACCACATGGCACCTTGATGTGGCCTTGTATAAAGCATAATCTGCTCCTAACCATCCAAGGATCCCACCTTGCTTGGGAATGCCTAGGGCCAGTACACTGCCATCTTCTTAGTGCTCTGGGCCTGAGCATCTGGCCCTGGATTCTGGGACCAGCCCTTCCTGGCCTAATGTCTTGGTTTTCTGGTTAGTGGAATTCAGGCTTGAGCTATCACTAGGAGTCCTTGTAGTAATAACAGCTGTTACCACCTAGGTGATCCTGCACTGGATCTGGCTTTGCCACACTCCTACTATCCCACAGTGTAAGAGCTTGATTATCCCATCACACTGACAGGGAAACTGAGGCTTGGGAAGGCTACACCTTCCCAACACTCTTAGCACATGACCTTATCACCTGCTCAGTGACTGGGTCTGTTAAGTCATGTGCCTGTGTGCTCTCTGAAGAGCCTGGTCTGTCTTCACTCAGTCTGTAGTCCAGACCATATGCTTTCAGGCAGGCCAGGTGAGGACAGCAGCTCTAGGCAGGTGTCTCACTTGCTTCCACCTTGTCTAGGCAGCCAGCATTTCTGTAATTCTATGGGGGTCTGGCTCACAGGGCTTGGGTGGTCTGGTCTCCTGTCTGCCTCCTTTGGTTTGCATGTCCTGTCTCTTCCTCATAGGCCTGAGCAGCAGCTATAGCACCTAGTGTTGGGAGGCGTGTAGCAGGTGTTTGGGTGCAGCTGCAGGGTGAATACATACAGAGAAAGCGGCAAGCCCTACATCTGTTAGTTTCCAGGGCCTTCCACCTCTTCCCATTGATTACAAAGGAAGTTTGACAAGGGCAGGTAGTCAGGCCAGAGCCTGTTTGTGTATTTCACGTAAATGTCCATGGCAGCTCAACTCTCCCACGCACAAAACCCATTAGGCAGTGCTGTCACCGGCGGATGATGGCGGGCAAGGTCTCATGTTGATGCAGACTCAGCCGGCTGATTTTGAAGGCCCTGTCACGATTTTGTTTTGAAGGAGTTCTCGAAAATGACAGGCTTCATTTCAAGGGTCTTTGTTAATCTAATAGTGTCCCTGGCTGGAATTTGTGAGCTTATTTTTTCAAAGCTCTTGTGTGCTAGGGACAGAATTAAGACAATTTCAACCTCATTTCAGGCATAGAGTATGCAGACAGAGAAATGATCTGGGGAAGCCGACTGTCTGTGTGAGCCGTGGGGTATGCGAGGGGGCAGGGTTAGACCCCAGGCCCTCTGAGGGCTCTTGCAGACATTTCCACCGTAGATTAGATTTATAAATCAGACTTATGCAAGCACAGAACGAACGCAAGGCTGTTCTGTACACAGTGCCATGGTGAATGTGCACCCAGAGCCCCCAGTGGGGAAGTTAAAATATTAACAGATATCGCTTAGTTTTTTTTCTGTGAACCTAAGCTAGAATTAATTTTTTTGACTCATTAACTTGTGATTAAAAGTACAAATTAAGCTTTTAGGAAGAACCCAAAGCCAATCTGTTAGTTGTGCAGAGAAGATAATGGAGTCCATGTTGGGTTGTGTTCACAGGGCTGCTGTTTTATGCGATTACGCTTTGTTTTGTTTCTCTTCTACAGCGTTTTGGGAAATCAACCTGAGAATGGGCCCCCAACTCAGAAGAGTTATTGGTTATTTTTCCAGAGTGGCATTGTCCTTCCAGAGAGCAGGGGGCATTTATTTGACAAGACGTTATAAACCTGTGGTCCAGATTCTCTGAAGAAAGTGAGAATCTCACACAGTGGCACCAGACGTTGTATTTCAGGTGGGCATGCCGAACTGTAAGAAGTCAATCAAGTCCTTAGCAGAGACCTGCCACCCCAGCTGGCATCTGTCGACTGCTCGCTCTCCTGCCCTTTATTCAGCACTGGAGGGAGGGTTTAAACTCTGCTGCTCCTCTGGTCCCATAGTTGGCCTGGGGTAGGGTCTTCCAGAACCAGGGCCCAGTCTGACTTACCTTGTTGTCCTTCTATCCCTTATTTACTGAGGCCCTGCTGTGGACCAGGTGTTATGCCAGGCATCAAGGGCACAGGAAGGAAAGACATCCCATACCCTGGCTATGCTGCTTGGTTGGGTGCTGATGGCACTGCTGTCATTTACTCAAACCCTAGGAGACTCTGTGCCTGTCACCTACTCTGCTGACTTCTCTAGGACAGCTACTGATGGCCTCGAGGCTTGCAGAAGCCCTTATAGCCTCTTCCTCAGCCTCCAGAACAGAGCCACGAGTCCTCAGTATGTCTTCCAAGCCTCCAGGAGCTTCCCTCACCCTTCCTGGCTCTCTTCTCCTGCCTTTCTACCCTTGCCTGGACTGAGCCTTCTCTTTTACACACACACACACACACACACACACACACACACACACACACACACACACACACACACACACACACACACACACACACACACTCACTCACTCACTCACCCCAAGATAAATCTATTTCTATATCTCAAATTCTGTGGCTGTCATAGAATTTGCTATCAGGATCAGGCTGGCCTCTGCCTTCCAAGTACTGGGATTAAAGGCTTGTGTCACCCACCACACATGGGCATTTATTTATTCATTCATTCATTCATTCATTCATTCATTCATTCATTTATTTAAGAAGACAGATTTTCATATAGCTGTGGCTGGTCTCAAATTTACCGTGTTGCCCAGGTTGGCCTTGTCCTAATCCTTCTGATGCCACTTCCAAGGCCACCTGGGATTACAAGTGTGTGCAATCACGCCTGGCTTCATGTGTCTTTCCCTGTCCTGACCCAGCTTCCTCTTTTGTCTTCTCAACTGCATCTGAATAATTCCTGTCTGTCCTTCCAGGGAGTCATCCCTGACCCCCAAGGCTGCTACGTTTATCTCTCTGAATATCTCTCTGCTGCTGCTACGTTTCCCTTGCCCTGAAGTTCCTCCATCATAGCATTCAGTCGCCAACTGGACCAATTCCCAGTGACTGCGAGGAAAGAACCCGTGTGTCCTGTTTGCTGTTGGCCCTGGTGTGATCACAGCAGGTGGCACATGGCTGGAGCATTGTGAACACTGCAGGAAGGAGCTGTCCTGTGCAGCCAGGTTAGCAGCAGCAGTCTGGGCCGGGGCTTGAGTCCATGGGGAAGAGAATGTACTCTGTGGTTCCAGGCCTCACTCTCTTGAGTAGACAGATCCTGTCACTTAGCATCCATCCTGAACCATGGAGAACAAGCCTGGGTCAAAGTGCAAGATAAGGGTATCTGGACCAATGCTGCTGTAGAGAGCTGACTGGAATGCTGGGCTGGGCGAGGCTGGTATTTGCCGTGTTCATGGACACCCTGACTTCCTTCCTTCCAGGTATGCAGGAACCCTGTGGCAGGTTCCTGCACCTTTGTCTGTTTAGGGCTGAGGTGCTAGGATGAGTTTCTCTGTCGGGAAGGCAGCTGATAGTTCTCTCTGAGTTTGCCATTCTGATCCTGATGCATCTTTGATGGGGGGGGGGTTCCTTTCGGAAGATCCCGAATTCTTCCCTTTATCCCCTGCCTTGCCTGGTTCCCCACAGCCAGAGATGCATCATTGTTCCCTGTGGAAAACTCCTCAACCTCACTTTCCTTTCAGGAGACATCTGTCATGTGCTCTTAGGTGTTAAAGCCACTGGTGCATGTGAGCAAAGTATTGAGGACTCAGAGCGCAGAGGTCAAGACAGGAAGTCAGTAGGCTGTGTTGCTTTTCCTGGGTTCTCTCACCTCTAAGTAGTGAGGGAGGCGCAAAGATGAGTGACTCAGCTTAGTGTGCAGATCAGAGTATGGGTCAGGAGTTATGGCCTGGGTACCAGTTCTGGCTCTGTGCAGGTAGGCAGCTCAGGCTCTCTGGACCTCAGTTTCCTCCTCCCTGAACTGATCACGCACGGTCTCAGTGGCAGTGTCACCGCAGCAGTACACCTTCAGTACATCCCTGGGCTACTCACAGGGGCTCTGTGGGGCTCACTGGCCAAGGCCATCCTGCCCTGGTACTTTTCCATGAGAGGCGTCCTCCCCACAGCTGCCCCTGTGAGGAGCCATTGCACTCCTTTTCTGTCAGGTAGAGATGTTTTAAACATTTGAGACGTTTCTTTCCAAAGTACTGTACCTTCACTTTTATTCTTCGAATAGAACTTTAATTCAGCTGCACATTCATATTTAAAATCTCATAGGAATTAATTTCATGAAACCGGGTTGTTTTCCTTCCTACCTCTCACAAAGCGGTATCGCTGAGCTTCCTCTGGTGTCTTTGGCGTCGGTGTCATCATTATCCCCCGAGCCACTCTGACTCATCTAATGCAGTTTTCTCCAGCAAGCGTGTCAGCCTCGCTTCCCGTCAGCCTTCTCAGATCCTGCCCTCGGTGAATCACAGTATGCTGCCGCCACCGGGAACTTTTCCACCTCGCCTCAGGCACTCATTTGAGAAACTCTGAGGCAGCTTGCCCCCTGAGTTTTAGTCAGGGCTGTAGAGCAGGACCTGCTACCCCTCTCAATGGCCATTTGCTACACGGAGGGTACATTATACCCTTCTCCAGGGTATATTTGTCTTGTCACTGGCTCCTTCATTCTTGGGGATGAGAAATAGCACAGCAGAGGCCACATGCCATGGATGGAGAGCCTCCTGTGCTTCCGCCCTATGAAGTGAACAGACGTCTCTAAGATATGCAGACTGAAGTGAAAGACAGGAAAAGGAGCAGTTTCTCGGGTCTTAGAGGCATCAGAAGGCTTTAGAAACCCACTTGTCCCTCTTACCCAGCTCTTCGGGAGGCTCCAGTGGCTTGAAAGAGGCCTGAGCAACCCTTCACACACTCAGCTTGTGAGTATCAGACAGCCAAGGACTCACCATGCACAACTGCATGCGGTAGACTGGCTGGCACATCTGCAGGCGATTGCTTCCCACGGTGCTAGAGACTAGAAGTCCCCAGGTCCAGGTGCTGGAGACTAGTAGTCCCCAGGTCCAGGTGCTGGAGACTAGAAGTCCTCAGGTCTAGGTGCTGGAGACTAGAAGTCCCCAGGTCCAGGTGCTGGAGACTAGTAGTCCTCAGGTCCAGGTGCTGGAGACTAGAAGTCCCCAGATCCAGGTGCTGGAGACTAGTAGTCCTCAGGTCCAGGTGCTGGAGACTAGTAGTCCTCAGGTCCAGGTGCTGGAGACTAGTAGTCCCCAGGTCCAGGTGCTGGAGACTAGTAGTCCCCAGGTCCAGGTGCTGGAGACTAGTAGTCCCCAGGTCCAGGTGCTGGAGACTAGAAGTCCCCAGGTCCAGGTGCTGGAGACTTGTAGTCCCCAAGTCCAGGTGCTGGAGACTAGTAGTCCCCAGGTCCAGGTGTTGGCAGGGTTGGAGTCAGGAGGGGGCCTCCTCTTGTGTTGTAGAAAACTGCTCGATCACTGTGTGCTCACAAAGCCTTTGCAGTGGGTGTGCATGTGCACGTGTGTGCAGCAATGGGCAGGGGAATCACACTTCACACTATCAAATGGCTGTTTTCAGAAGGCTAAGAATCCTGTAGGCCCCTGCCTTAGGATGCCAGTTACTTCCTTTGAAGCCTCTCTCTAAATGCAGTCATACAGGAGGTCATTGTATGACATGACCCTAAACATACCCAGGTATTGCCTGGTCCTTAGCAGATGCTCAGCGAGTTTGTGTTGTGACTGAATCTGAAGATTTCAAACAGTGAGACTGAACTGGTCTCTGAGGCTCTACCTAGATCTCAAACGGGCTCCTTGGGGCAGATGGCCTCCTACCCTGAGCCTGCCAAACTCTGCCTGTTGATTCTGGTGAGTATATCGCATGAAGCGAGGGACATGATCTACTGGTTGGGGCCTTCACATCCTCCACCTTGCCCCTTCTGCAACAGAGAAATCGTGACCTTGACTAAGAAGAGGGGGATGATACTCTTGGCTCAGATCTTCAATGTTTCTGTTCAAGGCTGTGCTTGTGTTGCCCCTTTCCCTAGTCAGTGCAGCAGTGACTAGAGCTAGATGCCTGTATTCCCAGTACTCAGCAGGCTGAGGCAGGAGGATTACTGCAAATGTGAGCACAGCCTTGGCTACATAGTAAGTTCTACGCTGGCTTGAGCTATAGAGCTAGACCCTGCACAGTGGCAGAGTATCTGCACAGAATACGCAAGGTCCTGGCTCTAGCTCCAGTACTGCAAACACATGAGGAAACTGTCAGTCAGGCACAAAGTGCTGCTGATTGCCGTGTGCTAACTGAACCAGAGTGGATGCCATGCAGAGCCTCACAGCTTACACACGGAGGACTCTGAAGCACAGAAGGGAAGGGTAGCTTACTGTGGGTAACTCAGGGAGGGAGCCTGCATCCTGGTGGGTAGGTGGGGGATTGAATGCTGAGTAACCCAGGAAGTAGGCTATGTTGGGGTGAGCCTGCACAGAACAAGTTTGCCCTTTGCTCCCCAACTTGATGGTGCACCTTCTGGACTGGCTAGGTAGGGCCCCAAGGGGTGCTTACTCCCCTCTTTTGTGGGTCATTTTAGCCACTAATTCTTGAAATGCCCAAGATGCCCCTGACCTCAGCCTGTGGGACATACCTCTGGAAAAGGGCTTTCCTCTGGTATTAGGTTTCCATGTGACCAGTCTTTCGTAAGTATTCACTGAGCAAATCAATGAAAGAACACATTAACCACACTTCTAGGTTTCAGTCGATGCCATTTCTGCTCAGCCAGTTAACCTGTTACTCTGGTTGGCCCCGACATGTGATTAGGTGCATAGTGATTTTATTAGCGTGGCTCAATTAACGCATGACATTAAAACATTGACATGGATTGATTTGAGTATCTTTACCATTGGTACTTCAGTTAATAACTTTTGATATGACCAATGGTTTTAGAGCATTTAGACTTAATTACATTTTCTTAATTACTTAATTACTAAAATAAAGGATATTTTAGACTCATGTGACTGTCCAGGCAAGGTAGTCTAATTCCCTAGTTAACAAAAAGAAATTGTTTTTTTGTTTGTTTTTTTTCTTAATTCAAATTAAAAGAATTATACATTTGATAAAGGCAGTTAAAGGATTATTTATTAACATTTCGCTCTTCATATATTGGGGAAGTCCACAAGAGCTGAGTTAATGTTAAGGCTCATGTTAAGCAGACGCGGCTGTTGGAGCGATTTGCTCTAGAGACATAGGACAGCATTTCTGCTGACTCCCGTTCTGTCCAGTCCCTCCGCAGAGACCAGTACTTTGCTTCTCCATGCTCTTCCGAGTGTTGTCGATGCTCCACACTGAGCATCCCAAGCTTAGTGTCAGCAAACTGTATCTCATGACAGTGGCTGAGATGGGAACCCGAGGCAAATCCAGGAGCTCTGTTCTCTTCTCTCTTGAGTTAGGAAGTCTGCCAAAGCTGGCTGCTTGAGAAAGAACTGAAACAGTGGAGCAAAGGGAAGGAGCACATAGACGCCTGGGCTGCGCCGTGTAGCAGGCGCCCAGCTATTATCCCCCTTGAAGAGTCAACTCTTCTCATTAGTATTTTTTGGAAGCTCACTGTCATAATGTCTGCATCTTTCAAAAGTGTAGCCTGTTGAAGGAGACCTTACAAATAAGTCTAGCAAATTTACTAGCTTACACAAACCCATCTTCTGTCCTTTCTTCCTCCTCTTAAAAACGTTGACATATTTTAGACTTACAGAAGCATCCCAAGAATAGTACAGAGAGTTCCTAGACACTCTTACTGAATTCTCTAAATGTCAGCATCATTTCACACCCTGTGTACATGTATTATTGATATATATTCACACATATTTCTGAACCACTATGCTTATTCCTAAATACTCCAGTGTAGGTCTCTTAAAGTAAGAGAGCTTCTTCCACACCCATGGAGCAGTTTTCAACACTGAAGCACTAACACCTCATCAGCTGTCTGCGCACCTTCCTGAAATTTTTGTCAATTGTATTTTTTTTTTTTTTTGAGGCATGGTTTTGCATAGCCCACGCTGACTTGAAATTTGCTAATACTGTGATGAAATATCATGACCAAAGGCAGCTTGGGGAGGAAAGGGTTTACTTCACTCACAGTTCCATATAACAGTTCATCATCAAAAACAGTGAGGCAGGAACTGATGGAGAGGCCATGGAGGGGTGCTGCTTACTGTCTTGCTCCTCCTGGCTTGCTTAGCCTACCTTCTTAGAGAATCCCAGACCACCAGCCCAGGGATGGTACTGTCCTCGATGGGCAATACCTTCTCACATCAATCACTAATTAAGAAATATCTTAAGCTGGATCTTATGGAGGCAGTTTCTCAGTTGAGGTTTCCTACTTTCAGATAACTCTAACTTGTGTCAAGTGGACATAAAATCAGCCAGCACAGTAGTCAAAGCAGTGCTGGGATTACAGATCTCCTTGCTGGCTCCATTTCTGTGGTGACGGGGATGGAACCCAAGCCTCATGGCATGCTAGACAAAGCACTCTACCACCTGAGACATCTCCAGCCCAGGAATGTCCTGTGTGGTCTAAGGGAGTTTAGGGCCTGGTGTGACTTGCATTGTCACTCTCTCTGTCTCCTTTAGAATGAATAATTTCTGTGCCTCATGACACCCACTTGCTTAGAGAGCACAGGACAGCTACCTTTGTGGCTCTGCCATGTGCTTCCTTGTAATCAGGTTCCAATTCTACTCTTTGGGCAGAAATGTTTTGTGATCTGTGTGTACTTTCAGAGCATTCTGTCAGGAGGTGGCTGCTGTAGCCACCAGTTAGTCCTACTGATGGCATTTCCACATTAAAGATTATATAGGGCATACTTTGGGTCTATATAAAAGCCCTGCTATTTCCCAAACTTTCATTTATTGGCCTTGGTGCTGTTTTTCTTTTTACGGGAACCAGACTTCTGATAATGGTTGTCAAAAGGTGGTTTCTAATTCTCAGATTGCTTGCTGGCTGCAAAGAGTTGTTTCTTTTCCCAGCAGTCTATTTACTTAATTTTTATCTCTGTGGACTCCCTGTACTCTTAGCTTAATGATACACTGTATCCAGTTTTGGTTAATGAAGCCCCTTCATGCTAGCTCACTGTCTAGTTGAGATGAATCCATCATTTGAGTGGCGTGTGTGTGTGTGTATGTGTGTGTGTGTACATGTACAGCAGTTTACTCCAGGCTCTCTTGCTCTTTCTCTGCCTGGGTTCTGAAATCAACCATGTCCAAGGAGCACTGATTCCTCTGACTGGAGAAAGGCATTTGGAAACCAGAGTTTGGGTATTAGCTGTGCTCATCACTGCTGTGCTGCAGTTCTCAGCAATCCAATCTGGACAACCTACAAGCTCACACACGTGTGTGTAGAAACCCAGGACTGCACACTGATGTCTCTAGTTCCATTTGAGCACAGCAAAGCTTCTCCTGCTTTCTACCATTGCAGCTCCTATTTTTTTAATTATTTATTATTATTTTATGTCATTGGCATTTTGCCTGCAGGTATGTCCATGTAATGGAGCCAGATCTTCTAGAACTGGACTTACAGATACTCGTGAGCTTCCATGTGGTTGCCGGGAATCAAACCCAGGTCCTCTGGAAGAGTAGCCAGTGCTCTTAGCATCTAAGCCATCTTTCCAGTCCTTGAAGCTCCATTTCCATAGGCCATTTGTTGTTCAATCCCAGCATCTGAAGAGGAGGTCAGGGTTGCTGAAGAAGTCTACTGATGTCTACTGGTGTGTTTTGGCTTTGGTGTGAGAGTATGCAGCTCAACTTTCAGATGTTCCTTGGGTTCTTTTTTTTATCCACCCCCCTTTCACTGTGGTCATTTTACTCATTGGGAAGACACTTTGGCTCATTTATTTCTCTTTGTATTGTCTAGGATTTCTCCCTCTCTCCCTTTCCATGATACCTCTCAAATTCAGGCCAGTACAAAAAGTTCTGTCCTGGGAGGAGTCCTCCCACCCTGCCCAATTCTCTTGATCCTGTCTATCTACTCGCTGCCCCTGCTAGGCAGATGACTGGCCTCCTTACTCTTGGGTTTTTGCACCTCTGCTCTCACCCCTACCCCAACAAATGGCTATTCTCATTTTCCTTTCTTTCTTCATAAATAGTAGAACATTATAGAACTTCTTTTGCAGTTTGCTTTTTCATTTAACAATACATCCAATCAGGCCACACTAGTCTTTCTCAAAGCTGCTTAGATTCTTTCTGTGGCTGCAGAGTGTTGTCCATTGTTCACCATCATTTAGGCCATATTGGCTGTTATTTAGGTGCGCAGGGACTGTGCGGTGTCTCTAAGAGCTGGTAATAGCACAGACAATAGAGGCCCTAACTGAGCCTCATGGATCCTGTCTGATTTCAAGAGAGAGGGTCTAGGGTGGCCACTGCTACACGGATACCTGCTGTCCTGGAGTCCAGGTCAGCTGTCTGGTATCTGAGCTTAGACCCAGACACGAGGATGCATGTAGACCCTCCTGTGGGATCTATTACACACCTGAGATGTCAAGAACAGCACACGTACCATCCTGGGGGCTGTGCAAAAAGACCTCAGGGATGGAGGGGCTCCCTAGGAGAGATCTTGAGACACTCTTCTCCTCCTTAATTTTCACTCATCTTTTGAAACTGTATTAGCATATGTGCTACAGAACAGCATATATTGTATACATAAAGTTTTGAAAAGTAGCAGTGATCTCTTACAGTAGTTGGGATACCACTGAAAGAGGCAGTCTCTCAGCTCTTTGGAGGGTGAGCACCCTGGCTGGCCTGGTATCCACAGAAGAAGGCTTGTGGTCTGTATAAGGAGGCATGCAGACATGCTTTCATGGAGTAGAGCCCATGCAGTGAGCAGGACAGCTGGACAGAGGGTTAGGAGTATGTGTGTATGTATCTCTCTGTGTGTATCTGTGTCTGTGTGTGTATCTCTATGTATGTATGTGTCTGTGTGTATGTCTCTGTATGTCTGTGTGAATATCTCTGTGTATGTGTGTGTCTGTGTCGATGGTGTATCTCTTTGTGTGTGTCTGTGTGTGTGTGTGTCTATGGTGTATCTCTTTGTATGTGTGTGTCTGTGTGTGTATATATCTGTATCTGTATGTCTGTCTGTGTATCTATGTATAGGGCAGACAGGCCTAGGAAGTGGAAGAAGTTCAGTTCTGGTGCTGAGTCACCTAGGAGGGAGTCTCTTTGGCCTCAGTTGCTCTCCCTAGAAAGGGAAAAGGAGGTGCTGCCTCTGGAAGTGCTTCTTGTCTGCTCAGAGGCCACACCCAGACACTGCAGTTAATAGCTGTCCTTGGGACCTTTTCATTCTTACTCTCGACTTCTCTTTTTAGGCCTTCCAGGACAGGGTGTGTTCTGGAGTTCAGAGAGGAGAGGCCCTGTTCGGGATCCTCAGTGGAGGCCGAGGGTGACCGCCAGGCTTGACTTTTTGCCACAGCCGCAAACCTGTCCTACTCTGAGTTTTCTGGCACTTGAGAACAGCTTAGTTTTCCTTCCGGATGCTTCAGTGCTTTCAGAACCTCCCTTCTGTTTATTTTGCAGCAGTGTTGAACGACTTTACCTGGGTCTCAGATGTTCTGACGGGTTGTGATATCATTTTCATGGTGTCTCTGTGGATCTGCAGCCAGTTGCTTTGGTCACCCTAATGTTCCCGTATGATGCCACCATGGAGCGGCATGACTATGCACTCTCCTGAACCACATGTGCAGAATCCCTTGGTTTGAAGGCTTTATGTTGTCTTTCCCATGCCATGTCACCAGATCTCTTAGTATTTGTTTTGTACCTGACTGTCTGGCTGGGCCTCCAGAACAGAATGCTCTAGTCTCTTCCTTCTATCCAGTCTTTGTGATAAAAGAAGTGACAAGCCTACTTGGTAGCCTCTAGAGGGCCATGATGTAAATGCCACTGTTTTCAGCTGTTCCTGTGCTGTGCCATATACCGAGATATCCATCCCACCTTCTTGTTTTGGAGACTGTGACCCAACAAAGCCTTGTCTAGTTGGCCCTGGAGGACTTACAGCATGGACTGGACCAGAGCTGCATGGGGCCGCCCAGTTCATTGTGATTGGTTAAGCTGGAGTCAGGACTCATGGTCTGTGTTGACTGTTGAATGTGTCTGAGGCTGGAGAGCATGGTAAGAGAGTAGAGACAGGCAGCACAGGGGCTTTCTTCAGGACCTGGCCCATGCACAGCCAGTCTGGAGGAGTACCTGGCTGCATCAGGATCCATCCTCAGCATTGAGCAGCTTCTGCCCCAGTGTCTGCTTCAGCCTCCATAGCAGACACCAGCAAGGCCCACCACTGAGGTGTCAGCTGGTGCCCTTCCAAGGGTTGAACCTCATTACAGTGTGGTTTTTAGCATCCGAGAAGTGGTGCTAGCAAGGCAGAAGATGCTACTGGACATCACTCTGGCCATGGCCCTCTCTAGCCATGTGGCTGGGCATAGTGATCCCTTGGTTCTGGTTCCCTCTGTGTAAAGTGAGGGTCAGAATCCCCATTTGCCCAGAGCAGTTGTGGAGATTTAAAGCAACAGGCATCTGGCACCTCATGTAGGGACATAAGCCGCTCCTATTATTACTCCTTCTACTGGTGCTACTATGGCCCCTGTCTCCACCTCCACCCCCTGTGTCACCCCATTTCTCCCACCTCCATGGAACCAAGTCCTATAGGAAGCTGAGGATACATCCTTCCCTCCTTGCTCCTTTATGGTGTCCTCTCCCGACATACCATTGTTTTCTGAGAAGAAGAAAGGAAACAGTTTAAGTTGGGGGAGGCAATCCCCAAGGCCCCATTTCACATGATTGTCCCATTTCTAAACTTGAGTTAATAAGAATAAACAAAGTGGTAGGTCGATTTGCACAGGAGACGAATATCATTCTGACGATGATGTAAATATTTATGTGTTCTGGCATTCTCATTTTGTTACTGGTGTCTAATTTCCGAGTCTCATAATGAAGTGTAATTTGGAGGAGCTGTGCAAAGGCAGGCGCAGCCACAGCACCATTTGACGTGCTCGGCAGACTGGGTCTCGGTCGTTCCTTTTCTTCAGTCGTCTTTAGAGCCCCTTCAAGAGCTTTGTGACTTGACCAAGACGGGGCTCTTAAACATCGCTAGGAATTTAGAAGAGCTTTATAATATTGTCACTTAATAAGAAAATGCATCCATTGGCAGGGCATGGGATTTATAGCTTCAAATGGATTTCAGCTTGGAGTTTTAGCCCTCTGTGTTCCTGCCCTTCCCGGGGCTATGAGTAAGGTTTTTTAATTAAGTCAAATTGAATTGAATGAGCTTTTATTGAACACCCACTCTGTGCCAGACACCAGCTCCTTAACTCTTGGACTGCCTCATGGCTATGGGGAGCTGAGCCAGGTGAGGGCTTGCAGGGTTAGCGCTCACATCCGCCCCCCAGTCGGCTGGTCCAGAGGGTGGGATTGGAGGTGGGTCTGGCTCAAGCTCTTTCTGAAGCTGGTTTTCAACACAGTTGACTAAGAAGGCTGAGGTCAGTGGCCATGCATCTTGCTTAGCCTGTTTTAGTCTCCACAGACACCCCTTAAAGTTCCTCATGTCTCCCTCTCCTACATCCAAGGAAAAGACTCAGAAAGGTATAGTATGAGGCTCAGGTCACACAGCCGGCAACAGGCAGAGTTGAGATTTGAGTTCAGTATAGTCAGTCTTCCAGACTGTAGTTCCTTCTAGAACCTCTCTAGGGCCTGAATGCTTCCTGGCTCACGAGAGACAGCCTGGCAGTGTGGTGTGAAACAGTGGGCCCGAGCCAAGGGTTTTCCTTGGGTACTCTCTGGCTGTGTCCTGGGCAGGTGGCATTTCTCTTCCTGACCTTTGCTGTACTTGTGGGTGAATGAATGGCACTATGCCATCGTAGGTGGTTGCCGGTCACATGTACATGTGAAGCATGGATGTCATGCCTTGGATCCAGGCAGGCCCTCTGGACATCCCTGGCTGATCAGGTCTGCCCACTGCTCCCACCTCAGTCCTGTGCATCACATGGCTGACTGCACATAGGGATGGGTGATGGCATTTTGTGAAGGGCAGCCTGGCACAGTATACTCCACTCCTAGCAGTCATTCAAGAGATCTTAATGTTTAGGAAGGAGATAAAACTGCCAACAGTTGAGGGAAGCTGTCAGAATGGAGGTTTGCCTGCCTCATGAAAGTGAACTCGCAAACCTAATGACTGTTGGGCTGTGGAAGCAGTGTGTCATCTGGGCTTCTCACTAGCAACAGAACTCTCTGGAAGGACAGTTGGCATCTCCCAATTGCCATGTGGGGGTGGACACTTTTTATGTGACAGCAAGGCAGGGAAGCTAACAGTGATCTCCGAGGAGTTATGCTCAGCTTAACCCTTTGAATTGCTGCAGCTTTAACACCGACTCCAGAAATAGCTGCGTATTTCTCATGCTGTTCGTGTTCTCTCTGAAAATACAAATGACTCAAATATTTGAGGGTTTGGTAAAGCATCTGTACTAATTGGGACAGAGCCAGAGTGTTCTCAGGTGCCGAGAGGAAGGTGGCAAGTTTGCCCCAGGGCTCTGATCCACATGTCAGGGAAAGAGGACTCCTGAAGAAGGGAAGGAAAGCTCTCCCGTGAAAGGCCCTGAAGCTGCATGCATGCTCATGTCAAGCTGTTTATTGATAGAGTTTCACTGAGGCAGGTTTTCATTGAGGCAGGGTTTGACATAACTGGGGGGTAGAAGGTAGTGTTTCCCTCCCGGACTCCATTTCCCTCTGCACGTTGAGGGCAGTTGTTTTAGGCAGTGTTCTCCTGGTGCTTTTGCTCCTGCCAGAGCAAGCCTTCAAGGATTCTTTGGTTGCAAACACTTCCTCCAGTGTCGACAAGCAGCTGCTCAGCCAGCCCTGTGGCTGCGGGCAGCAGGGTGGCGCTAGACACCTGGCTTTGAGTCCCCGAGAGGCTTGCCTCTCTCTCCAGGCTGTTCTGAGCTTCTGTTTGTGCTGACTGTAGAATGGAGCCCACAATGAGGTTGGGAGTGGGAGCAGGGAGAGGCCGATGAGCCTGATGCCTAGAACAGCCCTGTGAGGTCTGTACTGAGCTCCAAGGGAGAGAGGCACCACTACAAAGATGGGAGTCATGCCCCTGTCCCCTGTCCGGGGGAAGCCTGCCTGCCCTGATCGCCTCACTCACGCCCTCCCCAAGCCTGTATCACATCTTCGGGTGGACTTAGAGCCTTGTCTCTAATTTTTATTCCCTTTTCTTATTTAGGGATGGTCAGATCAACAATCTGCAGGTCAGTCTTATTTGGGAGATCCATATTACTTCTGATTATTTATGAACGGACAGGCCAGGGGGAGGCAACCAACTCGATTAATTCATCAGTGAGGCAGCTGGAGGGATGTGTGACAAACAGACCAGGCTGTCATTTGGCCAGAGATTGTCTGTGCTGGGATCGTTCCCCCAGGATAACCGTGATGACAAACATAATTGACATTTTTTATTAACCCTGAAATGATTAAAGATGCTGTTGCTGAGTTTGTGTCAAAGTACTGGGTCCCTGGCATTTTGAGAGGCCTCGGTGTGGGGCCAATAAGCAGCCTGTGTTTACTTCCTGTTCATCACTTTAATCAGCCAAGGCAGACAGAGCCCTGCCTGATTTGGTCTTGAAACTGGGCCAGAGACAAGACTCTGCTTTCCAGCTTGCTTTCCAGAATATTCTGGCATCACCATCATGGACACATAGGAGGCTCTCTGTTCAGTGACCCATTTAGTCATCACTTAGCAGAGCTCCTACTGTGTGCTACATTCCGAGGTGTGGGGTTGGGGGGCCTTTCCATAGGATCAGTAATGGCAGAGTGGGGCCCAGGTAGATTTGGATGAGAGTGGTCACATGCTCTTATTGGGGCAGGATAGGCCTGTCAGACTGAATGGGGGGGGGGAGCCAGTTCAGGAGGCAAGTATGAAAAATCATTTTTGGTTACTGTATAAAAGAATAGATTTCATTATATTTTATATATGTATATCATTGTATGCAGCTCATATCTAATCCCTCTCTCGTTTACCTAATTTGTTTCCTTCTCTCTGGGTCCTCCCCCGCGGTTGCTCCCCTTCTACCCAGCTCCCCCACATTTCAAGGGAGATGAGATGTAGTGGTGTGCTCTTTTAATCCCAGCACTCAGGAAGCAGAAACAGGTGTATTTTCCAAGCTAGCCTGGTCTTTATAGGAGGTTCCAGGCCAGCCAGGACTATATAGTGAGACCCTGTCTCAAAAAAAGCTGAAACCAAAAAATGCAAAACCGAAGCAAACCAAACAACTAGAAAGTCGTTTCCACGGGAGAGGAGACTGCAGCGTCCATCCTCTCGCTCTCCATCCCTCTAGAGCTCTCCCTTACCCCACAGCCGCTTTCTAATTTCCCGTTTTAACCTACATTTTATATGTAAGAAAGCATGCAAGGTTTGCCTTTCTGATTTTGGCCAATTTTGCTTAATGTGATGAATCCCCAGTTCCATCCATTCATTTTCCTTTCCAGACAGGGTCTCACTATGTAGTCATGGCTGTCCTGGAACTCGCTCTGTTGATCAGGCTGGCCTCATCAGAGATCTACCTGCCTCTGACTCCCAAGTGCTGGGATAAAAGGTGAACACTCGTACACATGGCTGTCTCCTTCTTCTTCTTCTTCTTCTTCTTCTTCTTCTTCTTCTTCTTCTTCTTCTTCTTCTTCTTCTTCTTCTTCTTCTTCTTCTTCTTCTTTTTTTTTTTTTTTTTTTTTTTTTTTTTTTTGGTTTTTCGAGACAGGGTTTCTCTGTGGCTTTGGAGCCTGTCCTGGAACTAGCTCTGTAGACCAGGCTGGTCTCGAACTCACAGAGATCTGCCTGCCTCTGCCTCCCGAGTGCTGGGATTAAAGGCGTGCGCATATGCGTACACACACACAAGTCTAGTTGGCACACAGACTCCTGGGATTCTTCTATATCCACCTCCTGTTTCAGCATACGTGCTGCTGTGTATGATTCTGGGATCTAAACTCAGGACCCCCTGTTTATGTGCCTTATTTGCTGATCATTTCCCCAGCCCTCTAACAGTTTCTTTATCTATTCATCTGTTGATGGCATAGGGGCTGGTTTCCTGTCTTGGCTGTTGTGAACAGTTCTTCTATGAACATGGATATGCAGGTATCTCTGTGGTGCTCTGATGTAGACTCCTGTGGTTATAGATCCAGGTGTGATTAGCTGAGTCACACAGAAGTTCTCTCTAGTCTTTTGTCTGAGTGACCTTCATACTGATTCCATAGAGAACATGCCAGTTCACATCCTCACCGGCAGTGAGTAATCCCCTCACATCTTTGCCAATATTTATCTGTTTGCTTGATTTTAGCCACTCTTACGGAGGGAATTGCAGAGCTGTTTTAATTTGCATTTTCCTCATGGATAAGGATGCTGAGTAGTTTTTAAAATGTATTTACCAGTTTCTTTTTCATCATGTTTGCTGTGGATGTATGGAAAACCACTGATTACTGTGCATTAATAATTTTGTATCCTATTACTTTGCTGAGGTCTATAAGATCTAACTTGGTGGCGTCTTCAGGGACGTTTTAAGTACAGGATAATGTCTGCACCCTTTGACTTGTTCCTTTACGGTTCGTATCCCTTTTGTTTCTTCTTCATGCCTTCTTGCTTGACTAAGCACCGTAGTGAAAGAGAATGTGATGTGGACACTCTTCCCTCATTCCCAACGGTTAGGGAAGTTCAGCTTTTCTCCATTTAGCATACGGGTGCCTTTAGGTTTGTGCTATATAATTCCTGCTATGGTATGCTTCTCAATTTCCTTTTTTTTTTCTTTTCTTTTTTCATTAAAAAGTCCCTCTTTGCTCTGGGAGTAGACTCTGGGGCTTCCTGTTGCTTGTCCAGGGGCAGGAGGAGGAAATTCCCTTGTTGTGCAGCCTGAACTCTCTCTTGACAACTCAGGATCCTTGAGTCAGGATGCTCCCTGCCAGGTGACAGTGGGTCCTCACACTGCCTCTAGATGGACCCTGAGTCAAATACTTCATTCACTCAGCCACTAAGCCAGGATCCAGTAAGCATTTACTGAATGCCTGACAGTCTAATAGTAATGGGTGGGTGATTGTAAGCCAGAGGTTGGGCTTCCAGGCTGGTAGGGGGATGCAGTGTGAATCAGAACCCTTTCAGTACTTTGAGAGTGAGTTCATGTACCAGATGGCCTGCATTGACTGACCTAGCTCTGCTTCCCTGACAACATGACCTTGAAGTTAGATCCATCCCTGCCTTCAACCTGTTGCTCAGAGCCTTTCCCATCAGCTGAATTTCTTTTGCTTTTTCATCCCATGGCTGGCAGGATGCTGCAGGGGCAGGAATTAGTTAAAGTGTGCAGTTTGTAAAGCAGCCGCTTTTGTGTGTACTAAATACACTGCCAGCCTTTTTCAGGGAAACTTCCAAACTGTTCTTGGAACTTCAAGATAGATCAGGGGAAACAAAAGTCCCATTTAATAATGTTTCATCCTTCGGGTTCTGTGGCTAATAGAAACATAAACGGAGGCTGTGTCTGAATGCCATTTCTTTATGTGATTCAGAGAATCAGGACACAGCAATTATACTGTGGATGGGATTTATGAAAACATTAATGCTTGACAAGAAGAAAACATCCCAGTAAGTTATTTAATTTGGAGTTGCAGGCCTGGGTGCTGGCTACTAATTCAGGCCTTCTACACTGTGTACCAGGGCACAGGCATGCCCCCAATGCAGCCTGTCTCCTTGAGTCCTGGTCCCAGGAAGGTATGGGGCTTGGAGGCTGGGTCTGCTCAGTAGAGTGTCTTTTTGCCTAGGGCATGGTGCCCCGAGCTGGGTTTGAATCCTTTCCAGCTAGTCTCTCTCCCCAGCTGTATGTAACAGCCTCATTAGGTTTGTAGCATGTGGCAGCTGAGTGATCTGCTGGATGAGGGACACACATTTAAAAAAATTTACGTGACACATGCGTTTCCTTTTTTTTTTTTTCCAACTTCTCTTTCCCCTGAACTGACATCAAAAGGAGAGTCACAAGAAGCAGATGTCAGAATGACTGCCGTGCTTTGCCTTGTCTACTGGAAAAGCCACCGACTGAATTACTCCCAACGCCATTCCTATTTATGGCAGATGCGCCGAGGGGAGGGGCCACACGTTCCCCTGCTTTCCTGATAACTGAAGCCTTAATTCAAAAACAAATTGAGTCCTTCAGCTGTCGCTAGGTTGTTCTCCCCTATGTTTGGGGATAAACATCATTGCTCGCACCTCATCTCTTTGCTTTCTCCCTTTCCCCAAAGCTTCCTCCCTTTATTTATTTATTTTCCCTCTGCCCAGAACTCCACACTCCTCTGACAAAAGCATGCATTATTTAGAGCCTGTCGCCTCTTGAAGTTCTTTAATTACAGAATTAAACTAAAGTAATGACAGTTTAATTTGTTCTCTCATTAATTGGGAGTGCTGCAGGCTGATGTGGAACGAGGGCCTGTGGAAGGCATGAGGAATATCTGCTGACTGAATGGCGCTGGGCACAGCTCTGTGTGCATAGCTCGTCCTCCTGGCCACCTTCCTGTCCTGCTTCCCAGGAACTCAGGCTCCTCCGAGGGTTGAACCTCCAGAGCAAAGACCTGGGCCTACCTTCTCCAGGGCTCCCTTGGCCCCCTGTTGTCCGCAGGAGGAAGACACCCTGCCTCCACCCCAGCTGGAGTTGCCTGAGAATCACGTTATCGTGTGTCTTGATAAATTCTGAGCACACAGAAAGAGAACCTAGGGTCTCCCAGTGGCTGGTGGCAGCACTTATCCTTTCAAAGTAGTGGTTCCCTTCTGGTTGGCTTGGGAGTGTGCCTGGGATGAGCTCTTCAGGAGAGCTGCCCCAGGGAAGGGCAGGACAAATGTCTTTTAAGGCGTGGTAAAAGCACACGATGCCCATCCCAGGCTAGGCCTGTGTGTAGTGGCCGCCTTCCCTATACGTGGTAAAAGCACACGATGCCCATCCCAGGCTAGGCCTGTGTGTAGTGGCCGCCTTCCCTATACGTGGTAAAAGCACACGA
>NC_022009.1:44351964-44353250 GCF_000317375.1 Microtus ochrogaster
CGCCTTCCCTATACGTGGTAAAAGCACACGATGCCCATCCCAGGCTAGGCCTGTGTGTAGTGGCCGCCTTCCCTATACGTGGTAAAAGCACACGAAACCCATCCCAGGCTAGGGCTGTGGAATGGCCGCCTTCCCTGTACGTGGTAAAAGCACACGATGCCCATCTCAGGCTAGGCCCGTGTGTAGTGGCCGCCTTCCCTGTACGTGGTAAAAACACACCATACCCATCCCAGGCTAGGGCTGTGGAGTGGCCGCCTTTCCTGTACGTGGCTGTGTGTCTGCCACTTCTAACTAATGAGTGCTTACGATGGCCTTGTGTTGGGGCTTTAGTGTTGGGTCTCTGGGTCATGCCATAAAGTAAGGACATACACACACTCCCACATGCTGGTGGCCCTGCTTTAAAGGAAGCAAGAGACACCCTATCTTCCTCTCCCTGCCATGCTTTTTGGCCCATAGCCCTGTGTATACCAACACAGATTTTGGCAGCAGGCAGGGAAAGCTGGGAAAGAGCCAAGAGCTAATTATGGCTTCTGTGGTGCCTTTGCTGTCGTTGCTTTAATGTGCTCAAATGCCCCTGGCCCTGGGAACAGATAACCTTAGCTATGGGAATGGAGGTTCGGAGGCATGGTCATTCACCCAGGCCTGATGGGTCAGGGGGTCAGAGCAGGCTGTCAGACCATGAGGCATCCTGGAGTCAGGCTTCTGTGTCCTCTTTGCTGTCCTCCTGTGTCACCTAGGGCCCTCTGGCACTGTTCATGCCTTCTAGCTGTCTCCAAGTTCTGCCCTACAAGTTCTCCTAGAAACTTGGAAGTCTATTATCAGTGTGTTTCGCTGCAGCAAAAGCTGACGCATTCAGGATTAGAGGATTCGGTTACACTTTATTACTGTTTGCCATTAAAAGTCATGCAAATAAGCAGAGAATAAAGCAACTTAGACTGTTTTGAATGCCAGATTTGCATGTTTATGGCAAGAAAAATGATATGGAGCTCCTTCAAGGTGCTAATAAAATTGTGCCTCAGAGACTCAGCTTTGTTCTTTTGTCTGTAATGTATGCCACAGCAGCTTCAAGAGGGTTAAATATCTGCACAAGAGGGTTTAAACACATGCGCACACACACAGGTACACACACACACAGTGCTGCAAGCATACCAAGCAGTATATCCCCAGCCTCTTTTATTTATTTACTTTAAAAAGGCCTTTTAATTTTAAGACAGGGTAAGGTTCTAAGGGTGAGGCAAACTGAAGGTTTAACTGAGTATTAGCACTCTAGAGAGCTGCTGTCCACC
>NC_022009.1:44353430-44355793 GCF_000317375.1 Microtus ochrogaster
TGGCTAACTGAGTATTAGCACTCTGGAGAGCTGCTTTCCACCGTGGAAGGTTGAAGCAGCTCAGTAGCTATACCCTGCATAGCCAGGGAGTCTTCCAAGATTGTTTCTAGGCAGGTAGCAGCTGCCCCCGTGGAAGAGGTACATGATCATGGTGTGTGGACAGCAGCACATGGGTAGTAGCATGTGGGTCATCACATGTGAGTGGATTGGGGTGGACAGGGCATGTGGGAGGTGGGGGTCCCAGGCAGGAAGGGAGCTACTTTTCAAGACTCATCAGCTCTCATGTCTCTGATTGGCTGCTTCTAGGGAAGCTGTGGACATCCTGTTGCCTTTCACGAGGGTCCAGACTGGGGGTAATCCCAGGCCAGAGCCTCAGCCTGCTACAGGAGTTAGCACTCTGAATTTGGTGGCGCCTGAAGCAATGACTGGGTAGCACTGAGCAGGTGGGGAAGGCAGCAATGCGGGCGTGCAGAGGACATTTCTGTAGCCTAATGATTTTCAGAAACCATTTGTGAGATTGAGGTAATGTATTTCGCAGACTCAAGCAATTTACTGCTTCCCACCATGCCAAATCAGGCCATTACATCCTCTTGCTGTGTGCATGTAGCTGTTGGCACCAGGGGAAAATGGTCAAGTTCAAGCCCCCGCCATATCTGTGCTCTCCGGTTCTGGGATTGATGAGGAACAACACCTTTGAAAATGGGGTTTTATGAGCACTGGAAGCCGTTAAGCAGTGGAAACAGGATGACAATTTTACATTCAGGGGGTCCCCGAAAAGAGCAGCAGGCACAGAAGCGTGCCCAGAGGAAACTGCTGGCAGGTTCGCAGCTCTCGTCTGTGTTGGAGTGTGAGGGTCAGACCCAGCATCACCCTCTTTATACACTTTCTCAGGTGCCCAGCTGTGGACACGGTGGAGACACCCTGGGTGAGAAGCACACGTACTCTGTCCGCATGCCCCCACCTTCTCCTAGCTCCCTGTACAACAAGTGCCTTCTACTGAGAATCTCTGCCCCGTCATCTGTAAAGTGGCCTGCCCAGTCACAGCCATGGCAGAGGGTGAGAGGGACCATGTGAACTTCCCTTAGCTGGGGAAGCTCCTGGCAGTGTGGAGCGTGGGTGTCTAAACCACAGTCTGTGAGGTGCGTGCGTTTCTGCTGGATTCGAAAACAGTACAGGTGACATGGTGGAGAAGTGGCGCAGGAGACAGAGTGTAGAGCGGGCTACCTGTATCCTCCTATCTCAGCCTTGAAAGCCATAGGTGCCATGGAAACGTCTGTTGGGGCTTCACCTGGCTTGGAGAGATTAGGAGGGCTTTCTGGAGGAAGGGGTTGGGATCAGTCGGCCAGAGCAGGAGAGTTGTACTTCAAGTGAGGAACAGGAGGGTTCAGAGAACACAGCATGGTGTGGAAGTCAGTACGGGTGGCGGGGCTGAGAGGGGTGGGGACTCCTAGGTCAGGGCACCTAATAGGGATTTTGGCCTGTGATGAGACCCTCTCAAGAGTGTTGAGCAGGGAGAGATGGAATGGGCCTCAGCTCAGGACTGCTCGTTGCTTGCTGCGGGCCATGAGGTGAAGGTATGCACCAAAACTGCTGCATCTCACAAGGTTTCAGTTGCAGTTGCAGGAAAAGGAAGCATCTCCTGTTTTAACCTTTCTTGTTCACTGTGCCATCTTCCTGTGTAGACTAGGCCAGTTTTGAACTCTTAGTTCTCAGCTCCCTGCTGCTAGGATTACAAATGTGAACCTCCATGCCCAGCTCCTCCTCAACCATCCTTAAATAGATAGAGTTCTGTGTATTAGACACATTCCTAATTATGTCCGGCCAGCACCATCTCCTGACTCTTCCCATCTCTTCCACGAGGTTCTGGTGAAGTCCTCAAAGGCATTTGAAGCACACCTGCTCAAGACGTCCTTGTCACTGCGAGGTTGTAAGCGCAACAATAGATTTATTTATTTATTTATTTATTTATTTATTTATTTATTTATTTATTTATGTCTCAGAAGAAGGTTCAAGATGCAAAGCTTTAGAAAAGGGGACTAGTTACTCCCAGTCTCCCAATACTACCGTGTCCCTCACTGTCACCTGCTGGGAACCCTGCAGGCCACTCTCAAGCAGGTGTCTCTGGTGATCTCCCCACACCCCTCCTCCCTCTCTGGAGTATTCAGTGATATCTTGCTCTTAATCCATTTATCTCGCTCTCTCTCCTTTGCCCTTTAAGTTTTCTGTTGACATTTAAAGCTCTGTCCTTTGTTCTGATGGTGTTGAATAGAGAAACTAAGTGCCTGGAATTCTCTGTGTACTTCCAGATTCTGCTCATTTCTCTCAGCCCATACTCTGGGAGACCCCGCCTCTTTTTTTTTTTT
>NC_022009.1:44356163-44378201 GCF_000317375.1 Microtus ochrogaster
GTGCACCCCTCGTGGTCCTGACTTCCTTGCTCATGTTCTCCCTCCTTCTGCTCCTCATTGGGACCTTGGGAGCTCAGTCCGGTGCTCCAGTGTGGAGACCCCGCCTCTTGTGGCATCCGGGACATTTTAGGAAATGGGTGGGAGGCTAGTGTAAGAAGACACTGATCTTGGTCTTGCTGTGTGAGCAGATGTGAGAGACCCTTGTCACCCATGTAGCTGCTGGGGTACTCTGCCTATAGGAATTCACATGAGATTGCCCAAGTAGGCTAGAAGCTCTGCAGCCTTCTCAAGCTGTGGGGGTAGTGAGTATGCATCCTTGGCGTCTTCATTTGCACAGTGGAGGAGATGGGACCCATTGCAGTCTAGTCCCACCCTGTGATGTAGCAGTGTGCCCCAGGGAATAACTCCTCTATTCCTCAGTTGTCCTGAATATTCTTTGGGTGTGGAGAAGATGTTTCCTTAAGCGATGAGATACTGGAGTATGTGTGGAGCGAGTGTGAGGGCCAGTGACATGGATGAAGTGCTCTTCACTGTTGTGAAACAGGAGTTTTTAAAACTGGAATTTGGGCGTGACTTTGGGCAGTGAACAGGGTACCCCCTGAACTGTCCCTCTCATCACTTCTTGTCAACAATGTGCAGTAGTGATGTCCCCTGAACGAACTGTAGGGACATAGAAGCAGGCAGAAAGTAGGCGGAAGATGGCTCCTGTGTCGGTGTGCTTTCCCTGCAGGCAGGCCCAGTGCTGGAGAGATGAATAAAAGAACTGCAATGTTGCTGACTTGGCAGAGGGCCGAGCTGGGGACAACCACAGCCACTGCAAAGGGAGGATGGAGATTCCAGAAACAGTCTTATTCCCATGATGGTCCAGATATTGAAATTAGCCGACAAGTATTTTCAAGTAGCCATCATGGATATGCTCAGGGACATAAACACCTCCAAACAAATAAATATAGGAACTCTTCTCAGGGAGATCAGAACTACAAGTAAGCCCGCAGACATACCAGCACTGAAAGTAGTGTCTGAAGGCAGGACTGCACCATGTGGCCATGCAGTAGCGTGGACAGGAGGCTGGGCCCTGGAACCTTTGCAGCTTCACAGCCAAGGGGAAAATGGAGGAGAGAAAGAGCAGATGCCCAGCTACCTGGTGCACGGTGTCGTCAGATTGAGTACACGAGCAATGGAAGTTTCAGATGATGAGGAAGAAAAAATACCTCGAGTACCAAGTCCATTTAAAGAGCAGAAAACAATACAGTGCAGATTCCACAGGGCAGGCACAAGGAGAACCTCATGAGGGACATCACACTCAAGTTTCTGGAGGTTAAAGTGAAAATCTATGTCTCAATCAGAGAAAAATGACTCTCACCCAAGGAGAGTTGTGGTAGGGGATCCACCAACCCCTCGTCAGAAACAGTGGTGTCCAGAGACTGGGATAGTGCCTCCAGAGTGCTGATGAGCGCCCAAACTGCCTAGCTGTGGTTCATTGTCCTTCAGGAATGAAGGTGAGATTAATGTGTTTGGGGAAATGAGAATTAACTGCCTTCGGTGTCAGGAACTCTAAGGGATGCAGGAGGTGACAGGAGTTAGGATGCGGTGATGGCTGGAAGACACAGGAGCGTGTGGTTGTCTGAAAGGCAATATAGGCAATATCACCTTAGATTAAAAACACACATAACCGGTGAAGGCAGACAGAGCTGCATGGTGTGGTTTATGACACACATCATTGCAGTACCTGACGCTACAGGGTGAACAGCGGGCTTAGTGGAGGAGCATTTATAGTTCTGCGCCGTGTGTGGGAACTGGTACAATCTTATTTGCAAGAAGGTGACAAGATATTAAGGATGTATATTATAATTCCCAGAGCAACCACTAAAGAGATAATGTAAAGAGATAGCTAAAAGGCCAGGAGCTAAGTAAAATGGAATTATGAAATATTGAGTTATTCTTAAAAAGTTAGTAGAGGAGAAAGATAAGAATAAAAAGAGAGGTAAAAAAACAAATATTCAATAGAAATCTGATTTTCCATCAACGACTACATTAAATGAAGTAAATGAGACAGCGGATAAAAGATTTTAAGAATAGATAAAAAAGTTAGACCAGGTGTGGCTCAGCAGTTAAGAGCACTGACTGCTCTTGTAGAGGACCTGGGTTCAATTCCCAGCACTCACATGGCATCTCACAGCTGTCTGTAACTCTAGCTTCAGGGTAGATTCCCTAGGAAGGTAGCATCGGGCATGAATGTACAGCAGACAGCAGTGTGTCCGGGTACTTTAGAGTCAGAGCAAATCCACAGTTGCCGCTGGAGTCCTAATGCCCTTCTCCAAGCAGCTGGTTGTAGGAACCAGACAAGCCAACAAAAGTAGGCCAGGGAGATCTGACACGTACTGACCACTCTACGTAAGTGCAGGGCACGTTCACTTCCCAGTTTCAATCCTGCTTCCTTGAGGTAAGCATACGTGGAAGGCCTTCTGATTACCATGGGGTTAGGTCAGTAAGGATTCATGATTTATCAAGCTAAGGGGAAGCCGAACATTGGCAGTAGTTTCCAAGTATCTCAAAACTTTTATGCATTTGCATTTAGTGTGTGTGTGAATGTGTGGTGCGTGTGTTCATGCATGTGTGTATATGTGCGCATATGCTCACTCATATTGTGTTGCACATGTGGAGAAGATCAGAGGACAGCTTGAGGGAGTCAGTTCTCTCCTCCCATCATGTGAGTTCTGGGGCTCAAACTTGAATCAAACAGGCTTGGCAGCAAGCACCTTTACCTGCTGAACCATCTTGTTGGCCCAGTTTCTAAGAGGAGTAGAGACTGGGTTTATAGCCCAGTCTTCAACAAGTAAGAAACTGGGCAAAGTGTACAGTGCAGTGGTTTTTGGGAACATGGGCAGTGCAGGCAGATGTCGCTGAGGGGTAGCAAATGAGACAAGTGCTCAATTGTCTCTGTTACTGCCTTGGGAGCTTTTCAGGTTCCCAAGAGGAGAAACCCTGGTCCTGTGATGTCCCCAAGTGGCTGAGGTGGCTTAGCAGTCAAGTTCGTTGTGGGGGAGTGGTGGATTAGAGAATTGTATTGGTGCAGAGCCTGCTGTCTCCACGAATTTAAGTATGTTCCAGAACAAACTTCCAAGCTCTTTTTAGGAAGACAGAAATAGGAGACATTTGTAAAGTAAAGCTCATTCTGTCTAGTACCCAAGTAAGGAGCACAAGGCATCTGGAGTCGGAAATCAAGAGGGAAGCTCCGCAGAGGTCCAGATGCGGGACTGTTCTAAAATAGTATTTTAAGGTGTGTTACTTTTGCTTGTGCTCTGGAACATTTGTTTAATGACGCAAAGATGTGTTTGAGTAAATAAAATTCACCTGCGGTCAGGAGGTTGCATTAGCAACTAGCTGACCGGAAGTTGTAGGGCAGAGCCAGGTGGAGAAGGGTATTAAGGAGGAGGAGATGCATGAGAATTTCTTGGGAGACACAAGGAGGTGAGCTACTTGCTATTCAGCTTCTCTAGGGAGCAGAATTCTACCTCAACCTTTGAATATTGAGTTCTTTAGAGGGACAGAGATTTAGATCCTTTTGTAGTTTTGAAAGAGTTGGTGCCTGAGGGAACAGAATTTCTTCAGGCTGTGGCTCTTGAACCCCTGCTGGCTGTGGTGGAGTTGCAGTTGCTGACTAGGATAGCTGTAGCTTAAAAGGCAGCAACAATTAAAGAAAACGGCATGGAAGTGGTGCAGAGGAGGAGTAGCAACAGTCAGTAAACCAAGGGAATATACCCTCTGTGCCAGAAGAGCACAGAAGAGATGGGCATGCTAGACAGAGAGACATGCATGACCACACCCAGGACCAGCAAGATAGCTTAGCGGGTTAGTGCTTATCACCAAGCCCGACAACTTGGGACCCACATGGTAGACAGCTCCTGTCCTTGGACTGTACATGGTTAATGATAAATATAATAATAAAAAAACTTGAACTTTTAGAGATGGAAACCATTTTAAACAACAAAAAAAATACATTGTGTGAGATTACTAGATTGGGAATTACAGATGGGTATGTTTACAGACTTAAGGGCGGTAATGTTACCCAGAGTAACATGCGGCATGGACGCATGAGCATCAGTGAGTCCTGGGACAACCTCAGACTCCTAGCACGCATGAAATGAATGTTCTCAGAGGGGAAAAAAAACATTTAAAAATAAGGGCCCACCAAATGTAGAAAATGAGACAGGGTCTCACTGTGTAGCCCAGGTTGGCCTGGAGCTGGAGCTCCTCCTACCTCAGCTTCCCGAGTACTGGGAT
Source organism: Microtus ochrogaster (assembly GCF_000317375.1). Taxonomy (NCBI): domain Eukaryota; kingdom Metazoa; phylum Chordata; class Mammalia; order Rodentia; family Cricetidae; genus Microtus; species Microtus ochrogaster. The sequence continues at coordinate 44,360,448 of NC_022009.1, forward strand.
TGCACGCGTGCATCACCACACTTGGCTGGAACAATCTTTTTATTTAAAAAAAAAAAAGTTGTTTTTCTTTTTTTTAAGCACTCAGGAGGCAGAGGCAGGCAGACCTCAGTGAGTTTAAGGCTAGCTTGTTACAAAGTATATTTCAGGAGAGCCCTTATCACTGCCCTCCCCTATAAAAAACTGTGTGTGTGTGTGTGTGTGTGTGTGTGTGTGTGTGTATGTGTGCGTGTGCGTGCGCACACGCATGCACATGCTTTGGTACACATATGCAAGTCAGAGCATAATCTCAGGTGTCAACTCTTGCCTTCCCTCCTGTTTGAGATAGTTGAAATAGGCTCTCTGGTTCACTGTCGTGTGTGCCTGCCTAGCTGCCTGGCCAGGAGCACTGGGATTGTACACACTGCTGCACCCAGCTTTACTTTAGTTCTAGGGGTTCAGACTCAGACCTTCATGCATGCTTCACTTAGAAATATGAAAAGGAGAAAAAGACACAAGCTATACAGAGGAACAAAGATTAATGGCAGAAGAAATTCAGTTATAAGACAGCAAGAAGAGAAACCCAAGCCACTGCAAGTGAAAATTTGATACGGTCAACACAAAAGCACAACTCATAGACTAGAGCCATGGCTCAGCAGTTAAGAGCACTGGATGCTCTTGCAGGGGATCTGAGTTCAGTTCCCAGTACCCACATGGTGGCTCATAAGCATCTAACTCCAGTTCCAGGGGGATCTGATGCCTCCCTGGCCTCCTCAGGCACCAGATATACATGGTGCACAGACTCATGTGCAGGCAAACCCTCATTCACATAATAGAAAAAAAGAAATACGAATAGAAAAAAAACCCTGAAAGCACTAGTTAAGAAACAAAACAGAAAAGCAAACCCAACTCTCACCTTAGTGGGAATAAGAGGTAGTTCATCATTGAGCCAAAGAGGAGCCGGTCCATGGCCTGGGAACACGGATGCAGGGTGCTTCGGATTCATGTTCCCATGTGATTGGATTTTTATAGTAACAAAACACTTTTCAGATGCCTCAGTAGAACATCATGTAGGTGGGTTAAGCCAAGAGGAGTCTCTGCTCGAGGCCTCAGATGGTTTCTTAGTCTTTGGGCTAGTGAAAGCTAGTGGTGGGTAAATGCATTTCAAAAGATTGCACCTCTTACTCACAAGGATGTTAGGCCACACACAAAAGTGGGAAAGGTAGCCCCAGATAAATTGTGACTAGGCTCTGGATCGTTCACAATCCAACGTCTCCCCAATTACTGAAGTCTAATCAGTGAACCAACCTTGCAGAAGGCTCACTGGGAGGCGAAGGTCATTGCAGGAACATTTGCTCACAATCCCAAGCAAAAGGTCTTGAAAAGACAAAGGCACAGTTCTGTCTCAGACACATAAAAGCCGAAATGATGCATCACCAGCAAGTCTGCATTACAGGAAATTTCCCTTAGGAAAGGGAGTTCTTGAGGCAGAGGAAACTGATGCTGGGTGAGATTCTCCATCTGTTCCAGGAATGACGAGTATACAATGGTGAGTGTACAGTGTACATTGGAGGCAATGTAAACACTGTTCTTATTTAAGAATTCTTTCAATGACAATTGGCCATTTGGAATAGAATCATGGTGCTGATGAATTAACATATAGAGATGTAACGTACGTGATGGAAGATGGGGAAACTGGATGTATTATTTTCTGGTTCTTATATCATAAGGGAAGTGGTGTTGTGACTCGAGAGTAGGTCAGGATAAATTAAAATGTGTGCTGCAAACCTTAGAGTGACTAATAATAGAGAAACAGAAAGATTTATGGTTATGGGTCCTAACAATGGGAAGTATAATGATATAACAAAAGATCACAAAGAGGCAGAGAGAATGAGGGAAAAAAACAACAGGCTTGGTAAACAAAACAAGCTTAAACCGTATCAGAAGCAGGTGAAAAGGTCTAAGCACTCCATTTAAAAGACAAGGGTTGTTTGGTTGGCTCGAAAGGCAGCACACAATTATACGGTGCCTGCAGGAAGCCCACCTTAAATATAAAAACAAAAAGGTTAAGTTGAAAGGATGGAGGAAGATAAGCAATACTAACAGTAATAACAGAAAGCTTGCGTGGCTATATAAATATCAGGCAAAGCAGATTTCAGAGCAGAAATATTACAGGGATAAAGAGTCATCTCATAATAACAGGAGGGATCAGTTCATCACAGCACATCCCCCAAGGTGCATAGCACCAGACACACAGATATTTATATACACACAGAATAAGAGCGCCCTAAAACACACGAAGCAAAGCTGCCAGGACGGGATATATGAACAGTAAAACCCACCAATGGCTTGAGAATTTCTAGCCCTTTCTCAATAATCAATAGATCACACAGACAGAAAGAGAAGTTTAGATGTGGAGGACTGGGACAAACTGTCACCCGCTGGCCTGATTGACATCCATGCGACTCTCCACATCACGCACCAGAATGTTCATTCCTTTCCAGGGCACATGGAATATCCATGCATAACCATGTGTGGCCGTGAACAAATTAGTCAGGAAATTCATAAATACTGAAATCATTCACAGCTGATTTCCTAGGATAGGATTAGGAAAAAAATCAATAAAGATTATAACTGGAAAATTCCCTAATATTTGGAAACTAGGCACATTTCTAATGGCTGAAGGGTCAGTTTGGGAGTGGTGTGGTGGTAGAATCTCTGTCTAGCTTGTGAGAGTCCCTGGGTTTCAGCCCCAACTGTACCTCAGACAACAAAACAATGCTGGCTGTTTACGAACATCTAAACTCAACTTCCACTAAAACACCGGGAAGGTCCAAATAAATAAAGGAGGAGAGAGCAGAAGGCTCAAACAGAGGGAAAGGAAGCAACAAAGAACCAGCTATTAAAAGGACAAAATTAAAAAAAAAATCTGTTTAGTGTGTGTTGCGTGATAGCACACATGGGAGTGTGTGCCATGGTGCACACGTGGAGGTCAGAGGACAGTTTCCACCATGAGTTCTGAGGGTCGAACTCTGGTCATCAGGCTTGCATGACGAGCACTTTTGCCTGCGGAGCCATCTCTCTGGCCCATTTTTATTTTATTCTTATTTTCTCTGCAGCCCAGGCTGACCTTGACCACCAGGGACACTCTGTTTCAGTCTCCTGAGTGTGGAATTGTAGGAGCCGGCCACCACGCCCAGCTCAGGAGGTGGTTCTCTGAGATGAATGAGTGTTAAACTGTGAGCTAGAGTCAAGAATATAGAGGAAAGACACAAATTACCAATATGAGAGATGATTAGAGTATGCTAATTATAGACGCTACGGATATTAAAAGGATGTGGAGGTAATGCATGATCAGCGTGTGCTAATGAATGCCACAACTTAGGTGACACGAACAATCCCCCAGAAGACCCTAATAATAAAAGCTTACCCAAGAAGAAACATATCTCATATCTATGGAAATAATTGAATTTTTAGTTCAAACTGTTCCCACAAGGAAAACTCTAGGCCCTAATGGCTTCACTAATGAGTTCTAACAAACATCTAAGGAAAAGAGTATCCATTTGCTGTGGGTTGAATTACATGTACCCTTGTCACCCTCAATTTCTTTCTCAAAGTCCCAATCCTTAGTGTTTTACAACATAACCATATTCGGAGATTGAATCTGTACAGAGGTAATTGTTGGAAATTGAGGCTGTAGGGTGGGCTCCAGTGCTATGTGACTTGTGTTCATAGACGGGAGATCAGGAAACAGGCATTTATTGAGGAAGACTGGCATGCAGACACGAAGGCAGCGCTTAGGCATAAGAGAAAGGAGCCAGCCCATGCTCAGAGGGACCTAGCTCCTGGAGCTATATTTTGGGGGGATGTTGTTACACTGGCTACTGTTATCCTGGGACGTCAAAGGCAAGGACACCTTCCCTGACTAGTTCTCCTGACAATCAAGACAAGGAAAAGACATAATAGAAGCAAACATCTGTCCAATATCTCTGATGAACTGGCAAACATTTTTAGACAAAAACTTTAGCAAATCTATTCAAGCATCCACTTAAAATACTATGACTAAGCAGGGTCAGTCCCAGGAATGGGAGCTGAGCATGGGTTTTGAAGATCAATCAGTACAGTGGTTGATATGGAACTGTAATATCAGTGATTAACTATAAAGAGAAAGCTATAAGTAGATGGATTTTGGCAATACCTAACATCCATTCCTGATTATATATGTAGAAAACCAAAAGCAACTTCTCAGTGCCAGCGCAGTGACTCGCATAGGTGAAAATGCTTGCCAAGCAAACCTGATAATTTGAGTTTGATCCCCGGAATTCACAGTGGAAAGAGATAATCAATTACCTCAAATTGTCCTCTGAACTCTCATGGCATACATGTTCCTGTACTCATACATACAGATCACTGTTACACACACACACACACACACACACACACGCACGCACGCACGCACGCACACACACACACACACACTCACACACACGTGCGTGCGCACACCCACAAAAAACACTTTTTTTTTTTTTAAAAAAAAGAAAAGCTATGTTGAGCAGATAGTAGGGAACCTCTCAATTGATAAGGGCTTTCCACTAAGATGGCTCTGGCAAGATAAACTGTGTGAAAGACTGACTGCAAGAGCTGATGAAGCAGGAGGAGCTTCTGTGGACCACACAGCAAGCACAGTCATCCCAGAAATGTGACAGTGATGGTCTCAGATGTGGCGATATGGGCAACTCTTAGGTGATTTTTTTTCTGTCTTTGATAAATACATTTTTGTGGAACATGCTTATTTCCCATGTCACCTGAGAAACAACCATCCCAAAAGGGTCTCTACAGGGCTTTCTTTTTTTGCATTTTGTAAAGTTTGAGTGTTTTGTAAGAAGACTGAGTTTCTCTTAAAATATGGAATAGGGCCCATGAGATGGCTCGGCGGGTAAAGGTGCTTGCTGCACAAACCCGGCCACTTGAGTTTGATCCCTGGAACCCATGGTGGAGCAAGAGAATTGAATCCTCAAGGGTTGTCCTCTGCCTCCCAATAATGATGATAAGTTAAGTAAATGAAAGCAAAACCCAAACCAACAGACAATCAAGACTATGGCCTGAGACTGAAGTAACAGGTCTCTGAAGACCCAGAAAGGCTGATGTGGGAGCGGCGGTAGCCAGGGCGCCGATACCCAGTCCTACTGCATTTTACTCATCATGTTCTTGTCAAATCTGTGCTTTGGCTGGACACACAAACCGTGTTAATAATTGTAGTTAATACATGGAGCCGTCTCAGAACATTCGACAGTAGACTGAGCTCCTTAATCCTGTGAAGGCAGTTTGGGATCTCTAATTACTTGGTTGAAAAAAGGCAGACACTCGGGGCTGCAGCAGTGTTTGGGAATTAATCTTTAAAGCCTGACAGTGAACATTCAATTCAATTAGGGAGAGCGATTGGCGAAGATTCCTCTCGCCTTCGCCCCTGGTAGCAAGCCCGGACTGATTGGTCCTCATCTATCCTGCTGCCGTCATCAGCAGAGCACCTTAGCAGACAGGTGTGCAACTTCACCCAGCGGGGACGACATGTCACGCCTTTACCAGCTCTGTCTCCTTGGACACCACTGCCCAAGAATCCTAGTGCACTGTGCTGCCCTCAGGCATCTTGGGGTCTAAACTTTCTTCTGCTTTCTTCCCAGTTCCTTCCATCTGCTCCATGTCCCTCCCTGCCTTTTCCCTCTCATCTCTTCGCCCCGCTCCTTTTTCTTCTCCCTCCTCTCTAACTCAACACCTTACTGCACATCACAAAAGGTTTATATGTAAGTGCGTTGTACTTGGAAGTGTAGGGCAGGGACTTCCCCACTCTTCCTTCTCATGGCTTCCCTCACTCAGTGCTGTGCCCTTCTTCCAGCTTGGTTCTCTTAGAGCTGGCCATTCTCCTTGCTGCTCAGACCCCAGACCTACGGTGGTCCTGTTCTCTCTTACTTCTCCACTGTCTTCCCTCTAAGGGGTTCCTATTGCTTCTGACTCCCACTGCTGCTACCTCTGTCCCAAATTCCTACATAAGCCCGTGCATCTTTTTCCTGCAGGGCAGCTAAAGGGGTCGTGTGGGCTGGAGCCGGCTACCTCCTCCCCCAGGAGACCCCGAATGCTCTACTGCCATAGAGACACTCTCTCCATGCCCCTTCTTGTCACATCCTGTTCACCTCTCTGGCCAGACTGGCCTTTGTGATGTTGCATACTCAGGCAGAACTCTTTTCTCACCCCTTCGTGTGGCCTACCATGGCCACCCTCTCAGCCCCTTCTCTTGGCTTTAGAGCCCCCTTTCTTGCTGACCTTGGACCATCAGTCTTAGTGCCTGATACACTCCTTCTGCTGGTTTGTGTGGGCCCTGTCTTCCTGACAGTAAGGTCAGTTCTTGGAAGGCAAGCGTTTGATTTTGGTTGTTTCCTGTGAGCAGTGCTGGCTCGCTAATAAGCACCAGGAGTGTTTGTTGAATGAGTAAGTGGAAGAGCTTCACAGAGGCAAACATTGGACACCATTGTTTCAGAGCCGCCGTCTTCCTCCCTGTTCCCCTCCATGCCACTCTCTTTCTCAGAGGAAGTACTGAGCAGTGTTCATAGCTCCTGCCAGTCCTAGGGGCAACAGCCATCCTGAGCTTGGTTTAGGGTCTTACTGAAAATGCATGAGTAAACAAGATGTGTGTGTATGTGTGTATGTGTGTTTAAAAAAACACTGAAATATAACAAACTCTACCACTGTAGCTGGGTTTAGGGCTGCAGTTCATGCTGTTGACCGGCTTGGCTGTACCCATCCCCAGGACGCCTCTTACTCTGCCCACGCTCCACCCACACTCCAGTCTTCCAGCTCCTGGCTGCAGCCTTTCTGTTTCCTGTCTGTGATACTGACTACTCAGGAAGCAGCAGGAAGGGAAATGGTCCAGCATCCATCCTTTTGGGGCTGGCCTGCCCCTCTGAGTACAGTGTGATCAAGGTTCCTGCACGTTGTGGCTGCTATCAGGGAGCACTGCCTAGAGGCACTCCACTGTATGGGCCGATTCCATTGTGTTACCCTTTCATCTGTCTGCGGACAAGTGGGCTCCTTCCACCCTCTACCCATATAAATAAGCGCAAAGCTTCCTTGAGACCCCAGTACCAGATGTTTGGGTTTCTTCTCAGAAGTGGAATTGCTAGGTTTCATGGTAACCCTACAGGTTTCTGGCAATCACTGAGTTGCTGTCCATCATGATTCCACTATCTTGCCTTCCTGCCAGCATCGTAGGGGGTTCTGATTTCTCCACATCCATGCCAAAGCCTGTTATTTTTGTTTCTGTTTTTTATACTAGCCGGCCTAATTAGTATGATGTTGTAGTTCATGTGTCTTAGGAAATGCCGTCACACTTTGTAAACGTGGCTTGTCCTGTGTGCGCGGTGTTGGCCTCTTCCTGCCTGACTGTGTGAGCCCCACAGAGCCTCACTTGCTCACTTAGTTTTTCTATGAGCATCATACTTGTGCATAATTCCAAAGAAGCAGCCACGTTCTGCTTTCTATTGCCCTGCTGCCAATCCCTCTACACTCCCCAGCCTTCTGGCTGCTCCTATTAGTTCTGTGTCTTTAAACATGACTACTGCTGCCTCTTGGTCTTAGTCTTTTTAGTTTGAGACCTAGCTGTTGACCCCTGGCATGGAAGGGGAGACCAGAAGGGCCCTCCACACATTCTGTGGGACCTTTTCCTCATGATCTCTTGTTCGGGTGAGCATAGATATGTACATATTCCTGGAAACCTTTCAGAAATCAGCAATTTGAGGGCCTTCAGGACTTGGCAGGTAGAGTTAGCTCATCTCTAGTGGAAGCTATCCTAGGAACAGGTTTGTGGAAGTGTGTGGGTGTACTTGTTTGGGCTTTTCTAGAACTTACTCAGGAAAATCTGGTGCCAGTGATACTCAGGGAATCTTGCTGTTTCAGAACTCTAATCCCCACATGCCCTGCCCAACTCTACTGTTGCTCCTGCTGCAGAACCTCCCCTGCTCGGGTCTCACTCCTGTCTGGGGCAATGCTTTTGTTTCCACTTCATGGCGTGAGAGACTTAGGCTCAGTGAGGTGGAGTCCCTGGATCACAGGACCACATGACCAGCAAGATGCAGTGTCAAGGGGAGTGTCTACAGTGTGTGCCCTTCACCCTGTAATAACAGTGAGGAGAACCAGCTCCAAACACCTCTGTGGCCAGGCCTTCTAGCTATGGTACTGTAGCGCTCCTGCCTGGGCTTGTAGGCCACTTGGAGTCAGCTTTGTACTGGACTGATGGAGGAAGGTCATTGGTTAATTAATAAAGAAACTGCTTGGCCCTGATAGGTTAGAACATAGGTGGGTGGAGTAAACAGAACAGAATGCTGGGAGGAAGAGGAAGTGAGGTAAGACGCCTCAGACAGATGCCAGGCCGCTGCTCTCCAGGGCAGACGCGATGAAGCAAGCCGCCAGGTCAGACATGCTGAATCTTTCCCAGTAAGACTGGTGCTACACAGATTACTAAAAATGGGTTAGGCAAAATATGAGAATCAGCCTGTAAGAGGCTAGAGCTAGTGGGCCAAGCAGTGTTTAAAAGAGTACATTTGTGTGTTGTTATTTTGGGGTTTAAGCTAGCCAGGTGGCCAGGAGCTGGGCAGCAGAACACAGCCCGCAGCTCCCTCAACACTGGACAGTCTCCTGGGAGCCTCATTCCCCAATGGGGAGGCAGGATGAAGGTGAGGGGCAAGGACCCCTCTCCTAAGAAGACACAATTGCTCCCAATCTGTTCCTTATACTTTATGACTGGTCCCTGTCTGCTTTGACTGTGGCCTGGCCACATGTTCTGTCTGCTCCAGAACAAGTAGCCGGTCAATGGAGGCTGGGGCAGGACTGTGACATGTTTGGAGCCAGCAGGTAGGAGAGGTGTGAGGTTGAGTGGAGATAGGGAATGCTGTTTTCTTAGCCCCAGAAAAAGGAAGTCTGCACATTTCTATGAGGAGAGAGAAAGTGACTACAGCTTTTGTTTTGATATGGAATAATAGGAACCCCATTTCCCAGGAGCCCCTTGCAGACCTCGAGCACAGCACTCACCACAGTGTCTGGTGCTGCCTCTCTGTGTTTCCCTTGCAGGTATGGAATGCTGTGGACTCGGGGCACTGCCTGCAGACCTACTCTGTGCACAGTGAGGCCGTACGGGCTGCGCGGTGGTCTCCCTGTGGCCGGCGCATTCTCAGTGGCGGCTTCGACTTTGCCCTGCACCTAACAGACCTCGAAACAGGTGTGTCCTGATGTCTCACAACCCCAGGTTAGCCCTCTCCCTGGGAAAGTCTCTCCAGAGGGTCCTGATTGCAAACCACCCATAGTCATGGTGTGGTGAGGGCCTCAGGACAGACTCATTTCCCTGGCGGGTGGGTGTGCAGACCATTTGCAGTGGTACTGCAGCTGTCGACAAAGTCCTGGGACCAGTCCTCTGCCAGTCAGCAGAAGACAGCCACTGTTGTCTCAGCCCCAAGCTGCAGGGCCGGATAAAGAGGCAGCTTTTTAATCAACTTCTGCTGTGTAATTTGGACCAAAATATCATGGTGTCCTGTGGTTGGCATCAGTTTAGAATTCCTCTCAGTCCATGGGGTGGAACTAAGTTCCATAGGGAACTCTTCAGAGGGGCTCTTCCCAGTATTTATAGTGAGAGGCCCCCAGGCAAGGGGGTTTCATGTAGGAAAATCCTCAGGAAGCCTCCATTAGTTAGAGAAAGAGGGAGCAGCCAGCAAAAGGGGTTTTCCCAAGCAGGGTCGATACAGCAGTCCTGGGTTGGGCCACTCAGTGACGGCAAGGGAGACTGGGGACTGTTGAATATGGAGTCTAACCTATAGTATTCAACTCAGCCCTGGCTTCCTGGACAGAATTCTCATTCTGGCTGTCAGCAGCAATGGGCTCCGAGGCCTGACAAGTTAGGGACTCGTGACTGTGGGTGACTGATGATGAGTCTGGGGCAGCCATGGGACGTGGTCCTTTTTGTGTTCCAGCTAGGAGGACCTGGAACTGCAGCTGCTATCATGTGACATGTGGCTCAATGAAGGGGTGGGAGAGGAGGCGCTTGTCCCGTCAGGTGCGCTGAATCATGGAGGGCGGCGTGCTGCCAGGGCTCCCAGGGGCTCTTGTGTGCAGAGTAGGTATAGAGAGGCGGGGCCCCACTTCTAAGTGCTGCTGTCCAGTGGGGAGTGATGGAAGGCCTTCTTCATCTTCCTTTACCAGGAATGGTGTCTGCATGGGGCTCATCTACTGCAGAACTGTTTTCATTCCTTTAATTTGCTATGTATTATACACATACCATGTGCATAGCTTGTGCTGGGGTGTGCTGGATGTCGTGTCCCCGCAGAGGGCAGAGTTGATGCGTTTGGATCTCAGCCTCCAGAAAGGCCTCTGGACCCCAGATGAGGCCTGTCCTGTGAGGATAGCTGGCATTTCTGTCTGTGTCCTGGCAAGTGTGTGTCCCCAAGGATGGACCCATCCTGGTGGTCTCTTTGTCATTGCTTGGACGAGGCTGGCTCGAAGCTGCATAATTGGAGAGCTGAGGCTGGCCTCTGCCGTGTCCTCCTATGCTGAGTAATGAAGCTCACAGGGCTGCTGGGGTGGGAAACAGCAGACGCTTGCACACGCCTCCCTGGCCCTGGGTCTTAGCACTTGTGCACCCTGTGGCCTTTGTCCGGCTCTAACTAGTCTTGTCCTTTCTCTTCCTGAAGTCTGATCTTCCATTTTCTTCTTCTGCTTCTCCCGCCCATGGTGATTTGGCTTTTTCATTTCAATCTAATTAGAGCGCCCTGCCAGGAGAAGGCAGCGCAGGGCGTTCTCTCTGCAGTGCTTTGGGAATTAGTCACTCGGTGCCCATTGTCATTAATGGGAATTTGGCGCCAAGGCCATTCATCCTGGTGTCCTCAATCAATACAGTTAAAAATCTGTGGATTCGAAAATGTCAATACCCGGCCTGAAATATGGAGGGCCAGTACCATTTTATCTCGTTAATTTATAGTTCTGACGGGCTGTTGGCTTACGGAACAGCCATGAATCAACACTTAATCAAATCTGCTCACAGATTAATTATTTTTGGCGCTCTTGTTTCCGTCTACAATCTTCCTAACAAACGTCTCTGCTACATTAGGCACACAGGCAGCCTCAGGGAACACTGGCAGACACCACCCAGGCCCTGTCCGTGACCTGTCCTGCAAACCAGGATTGGTTGTCTCCTTCAAGTCCCGCTGGAGCTTGCTCAGCCCTGAGGGCCCCTCTTGCCGATTTCAGCTCCTTAGAGTTGTCCTTCTCCTTCATGGTAGGTGGCAGCTCCTCCTGACAGTGGGGTGCCTTCTATTTGGGGTCTGAGGTGGGTGTGTAAATTAAACCCCACAGTTTAGCTTTCTGCAGAACTCTAGGCAGTCATGGCCAGGGACATTCTCTCTAGGATGCTCACTGTCCTGACCTCCTCCCATTATCTCGATGCCACTGTGTCTTTTGTTGGGGTCATGGTGGGTGGGAGGAATTGGCCAGGTGGAACTGCATCCTGCACGACTATTCCTTTTCTAAGAATTGTCTTCGGCCCCATCATATGACTAGGAATGATGCCATAGAGAAAGAGTGGTCTGCTGTCCAAGTTCTCGCTGTAACCCTGGTGTCCCACATGCCACTAGGCCTATATTGAGTTAGTACAGATAAATGGAGTAGGCCCTTTGCTTGGGCATCATGGTTAGTCCCCCACTGGCCTGTGAGAACCCCATCTGTATCCCCATTTCTTTGATGTAGAACTGAGGCTTTGAGTGTTTGGTGACTTCTTGAGATCACCCAACCAGTGGTGAAGCTGATATAGTTTGGGCTTATGGGGCTGGCAAAAGTGTCCTGCCAACACGTGGACTGGTATGGCCTCCCCTAACCTCTGTCTTGGCAGGGTGCTCGGCTGCCTCCAGGTAGTGGCTCAACATCTGTAGAAAACAGGCTTTGGGAGAATGGAGTGCCCGGACAGTCTTGACTGACCCCTCTGATTAAGTGGTGGGCTGGAGGATGCTTCTTGAGCTGTGGACAGCTATGTTCCAGTATGAGCAGTGTTCGCCTTGACAGCTCCAGAGCACTTGGCGTAGGACGAGTGAACAGTGTCCAAATGAAGGCCGCATTGAAGAGTGCTGTCGGCTCCTGAGGTTTTGGAGGAGAGGCCATGAAAGAAGGCTCTGTGTCAGGTTAAGCCTCTGAAGTGGCACTAGCTCCCACTGGTGCTTGAAGCAAGTGCCGCACTGAAGCCAGAGCCTCTGTAGATTTTCAAGCTCTGTGGCACACTCCAGGAGAACCTGCTTAGGGCCCTCAGTGCCCCTGGAGACCAGGAAGAAAACTGTGTGCTGGCCGTGTCCCAGGTCTCAGTGGGTAGGGCCTGCTTTCAGACTGGCATTCTTTTCTATTTACCACTTTATGCCCAGTGAGGCTGCATCTAGGTCTAGCAGGGCCTGAGCTGATGATAGTCCCTGGCCCCTGTCCTTCAGGTACCCTCTTGCCCAGTGAACAGCTACCCTCCCACCACCTTTGTTTGCCATGTCACAAGCCCCTCTCTAACCCCCTTCTGTATGTGTCCGTCATCTGTGACCCCCTCTCCTGCAAGCTCCCCAAGCAGCTTTTCATTGGCCCCTCTCTGGAGAGGGTTTGTGCACCTCCATAAACCAATCTCATCTCATCCTTAGCTGGGAAGCTCATGCCAGCCCTCCTTATGAAGAAGGCAGCACCCAGGCCCTGGCGTGATTTTATTAATTGGCACGGGCTCCCAGGAGCCGTGTTCCTCCTGTGTGTAGGCAGCAGCCATCAACGAGCAACTGGCCCTTCTTAGGTTAGGCTGCCTTTGTCGTCTGACCCTGGAGCTGAACGCGGCCGGGGCATGTTTGATTTCAGCATGGTTGGTTCTGTGTTTCAACAAAGCTGCTTATAGCTAAACACAGCTGGTTTGCAAGCTAACTCCCCACCCCCTAATTTTAAGAAATTCAGTTTAGTCCAGACAATTGAAAGTAGCTGGGCTCGGAAAAAGAGTGATAGCAACTGCCAGCCTCCTGCAGCCGCCTTTCATTACTCTGGGGCTTGCTCCTGCCTTTGCTGCATCTTCTCTCACAGCTACTCCTGAAGGGCAGTTTTGAGCCCAGTTTTATGGTAAGGATGCCAGGCTCTGAGCTACACTGCTGGTGAGTTCCAGAACCCTGATAGTGGGCATGCCGACGAGGCCTACCTGGCCCTCAGCTGGCATCCTGCCAGTCCTCTGCCCACTTGCCAACATGGGCCCTGCTCCTGATACATGGAGGTTGATTTGAAAGTTAGCAAGCTTCTTTTCTCGTTAACTTTGAGTCAGGATGGTTAAATTTACAGCTGGCTGAATATTTCCCAGAGGATGAGTGTAACGATATTGATTTTAGCGAAATGAGTCATATGCCTGCTGCCTGGGAACACAGGCTCAATTACCACGAGCCAACAACATAAGCTTTCCCTTGTCAACATTTTTCCTACATGTTCATGAGTCTATGGCTAGCAACAAAGAGCTACAGAGAAGGAAAGGTCATGAGTAGCTGGCAGGTCTGGAGGTGGGGCGCAGGCATAGGGACTTTAGGGTCACACAAGTTCAGTCACTGTCTGCATGGCTGGCCAGTAGGGCCAGATGTCCTTTCCCTTCCCAAACTCCCTTTCCTCAGCTCTGAGATGTAGGCTAATTCCTGCCATTGCCCACGACTGTGGTGTGCTAAGTGCAAGGTCCAGAGAGGCCTGAAGGACAGACTTATGGAACATAGTGGTTCCCGTCCCACTTGTGACCTCACAATAACTTAGTTAAGGTGAGCTCTTGCAGAGGAACAGATGGCCCCTCTCTTTCCTAGGGATCAGCGCTTGGCTTTCATTAAACCTGAAATTCCATTGATGTGGCAGGAATGGTTGGGAACCAGACACACTGAATGGAAATGGAGGTCCTTTGCGGGCCCTGGAGCCTGCCTAACCGTAGTGTCCCCTCGCGCAGATGTTAGGCTGACAGATGATGTTACCCTGGTTACATGGGTGGCTACCTTTAGGGAAGCCTAATGGCTCTACCTAAGGAAGGAAGAGGCGCAGCTCAAAGGAGTTGCCTGTGCAGGGTCACCCAGCGTCGCCTCAGTGACACTGGATGGTGAAGCTATGGGAATGGTGGTGTCAAGAGAGCAGAACCCTTAAACATGGTTTTGCTTTAAGGATGATTTATTCTAGGACTGGGGATTGCATTTGGAACCTCATACTCTTTGAGCAAGTACTCTGCACCAAGCCACACCTCGCCAGCCCAGAAACATATTTTCTACTTGTATCATTATTGATCCAAAAAGGAAAAGAAGTAATTTTTCTTAACTCCAAGAAGATCCAAACAGTTTTTATACTGGTTGAGCTCATTATAACCAGATCAATACAGCCAAGTGCCAATGGATTACATATTTTAAAACTCAATTTCCTATAAGCCTGCAGTGAATAAACAGAATTTCCTATAACAAGCAGACAAGCAAGATAGTCCCAAGGTAAAGGTCTGTTACAGCTAGCCCAAGTGCTGAAGAAGAGAACTGATGGGCAGGCCACCATCCGGGAGAGGGGAGAGAGTGGCCACGGATTCCAGGAGAAAGGCCTTCTCCTCCAGAGGAGCTAGTGCCCCTGGTCAAGGCTGCTCCCTGATGAATGTCTCCTAACCTTTCTGCCTTTCTCTTCAGCAATGGCAGAAGCCAGCCCAGGCTGCTGTATTCTCCAGGCCTCATGCAAAAGCTTCAACAGTCATTAGTCTCTTAAGGTTCCCGCTGTTAGAACCCAGCATCCCTTGGCTTTAGCTTTTAATTTAACCACAGATGAATTCAATAAGTTGGGGTTTAATTTTTCAAGCAATAATGGTTCACTTTGGTTGCTTGCTCCACAGAGTGCTATGTACGCACTTGGTTTTTGTTGAGCAGCGAAGGGACCACCTGAGTCCCTTCTCAAGAGACATCTGGTCTGGGAGTTGGGTCTCTGCTCACAGCCTTATCACCCTACCTGCCTCAGTTGTCCGCCATGCTGGTGCCTGTGATGCTGATCTCTGAACTAAAGTCTTAGAATTTTTCCTTAGTGTTTTCCACTAAGTACCTGTTGGCTTATTAAAAATCTCTTAGCTTTGGACTCCTTAACAAAGAAAAATAGTAAAGCCCCACCTCTTAGAAGTAGAAAATACTTATGACAGCCTCTTTCTAAGTGGAAAATTTTAGTCCTTTCAAAGACAGATATCAGTGTCTTTGGGAACTGAGGGGAATAACATTTAGATTTTTTTTTCTTTTTAGCAGGAGAACTTGAGCCACCACCTTTTAGCAGCCCAGCGTTCCCCCCTTTCTTCCCTGTCACCAGCAAGGTTGTGTCACCCACCTTTTAGCAAGCATCTGGTGACTTGCGGCTATTTCAAAATGACAACATGGCTGGTCTCGTGCTGTGCTCCAAGGACCCAGGAAAGCACCTGCCTCCCACCCCCAGGGAGAGTTTTCCTTTGCTGTGGGTCTGAGGATGGACAGTAGTTTCCAGATTTGGGGGTGGAGAGGGGAAGAGACTCCTCGTTCTATTCAGTGGGACATTTGCTACCTGTATATCAACTAAGTGCCTGATCTCTGACTGCGGCTTAAGGGGCATGGAAGAGGGTCTGGAGAGACGGCTCAGTGGGTAGAGCACCTGCCTCTTAGGCACGAGGACCTGAGTTGGGGTCTCAAGGATTCACATAAAAGCCAAGTGAGGTAGTTCCTGCCTATAATCCGAGCCCCAGGGAGGCAGAGACAGATGCCTGGGGCTTGCTGGCCACCAGTCCAGGCAGATTGAAGAGCTCCAGCTTCAGTGAGAGACTTTTTCAAAAAGTAAGTTGAGGAAGGCATCCAACATCAACCTTTAGCCTCTCCACCCTCCCTTCACGCCTACATGCAAGCATATACTCACAAAAAAGGTGAAGAAAAGCTTGGGTTGTGAAAAAAATGAGTAAACTGGAGAAAAAGCATATTCCCAGTTAGATTAGCTTTCCGTACAGTGATTGTTTATGAGGGTGGTTTGAGGGTGTGAAGTCCTAATGTGGCACCTACAGCCTGCTGAGTTCCCTGAGCAACAACATAGCACAACATAAAAACAGTGCTGTAGTTTTAAAAGGCCATCTTCCACTCTCTAGAACCCAGTTTTGAAAACTGTGATCACAGCTCCACAGGGTTGTAGAATTGAGCGTGGGGTTGTGAAGACTCAGCAACTGTTAAAGGTTTCTGAGTGTGCAGTGACCAAAAATGAATTCAAGTTCAAAAGCGTAATGGATCCAAGATGCTTTCAGCAGTACTCACCCATTTTCATGACTTTACTGCAGCCTCGGCCTGAGCCTGCACTGTGGGCATTCTGTACTGTGAGTACCATCAGGTAGGACAATGCCAGTGAGACCCACCCGAAAGCCTCAGCTCAGATTCAAGACTCCTGTGTGATGAAGTGCAGTGCTAGTCCTGTTTACAAAGTTTTCTGCTCCTGCAGAAATGTAACAGTTCCATTCTGGGACAGAAGGACTTTTAATATTTTACACTACTCAGCATGTAGGCGTCAGGTTAGACATCCTTGGATTGTATTGTGTCAGAGTGCTGGCTTTAAATTGCTCTTCAAATCAGCTTCATTTTAAGCATGGTGAATGAAGTTTGGCCTGGGATAGAATTTCCAGCAGTTTCTGGAATGGCTCTAGACATAATTCTGTGATTTTTTTTAAAAAATGGATTTATGCAAAGTGGAGTTCTCAGCATCTCTGAATATCAATCAATTTTGAAGAACTTTGAAAGTATGATATACTCTGTTGTATTAAATAGAATTCTTGTTTCTTTTTGTTGTTTATATTTTGAGTTAGGGTCCTACTCTGTAGCCTGGGCTGGTCTGAAATTTACTGTGTAGCCCAGGCTGTCCTCCAGCCTTCTTCCTGAGTCCTGAAAGTACAGGACCTGCCACACATACTCAGGATTTAATTCTCGATGTAAAAATAAACAAGTAATCCATCTCATTAGTATGCAAATTTGATTTCATCTTTAGTAAATAGTAAAATCATATGTATGCCAAAGAATTGCTTTTAAATATTTTTATGATTATTATCAGCAAATATTTGTTGTTTGCACCTACTGCATATGCTTATGTACCCGAGGGTGCATGAAGTATCTTGGATGAAAGGAGCAGTGAATGACAAAGGCTGGTAAGCCCTCCTTTCTAGGGTTTGCCTTGTGTCAGTGTCTCCTCCTGTAATTCTTGGGGTGCTGGGGGGCAGGTGGTCAGCATGCTGCATAGCTGAGGCCGTGAGCACTTGTGCAGCTTGCAGGCACTCCTTGATAAAAAACCAAGTATTTCCAGAATCCCCTGACTCCAGAGGAGAGTAGAAGAAAAAAATAAAGAACGCTCTTAGTCATCCTTTGAGGGAAAGGGCAGGTGCAGCTGGAGGGTGCAGGTGCAGTGTGGGGGTGACTGTGCTCAGGGAAGTGTATGCCAGCTGGGTGTGGTGGCTCACGCCTGGGATTCTAGCACTTGAGAGGCTGAAGCATAAGGATCACCAGGAGAGGTCAGCCTGGGCTACGCAGTGAGTTCTATCCCAGCCTGAGCTACAGATGAGACCCAAATAAAACAAAACAAAACAAACAAAGCAAGGTTTGCCCAGGGATGACCTGTCTGTGCAAAGGAGACCGAGTCAGGACCATTAGCAGTTCAGTAGGAGCCTTTGTGGGTTACACACCAAGACTCTGTTGTGTGTGTGTGTGTGTGTGTGTGTGT
>NC_022009.1:44378863-44392597 GCF_000317375.1 Microtus ochrogaster
AAAAAAAAAAAAAAAAAAAAAAAATGTCATCCATTGGAGACTTTACTTTGTGTATGGGAAGTGTAGCTCATGGTCCTGAGTTCAGTTCCTAGCACCAAATGAAAAGAACCCAACAAAAACAAAACAGCAGGTGTCTGCACCCTGACCATTTCTCATCCATTTTAAAACCTTTTAAATGAACATTTCGTCTGACTTTGGACCAAATTGTTGAAAACATAGGAATATAGTGGTAACACCGTCTGGTTAGGTGTAGGGTTGTTATTTGCCAGGAAAAATAGGCTCTCAGTCTTTTGTGGTTCCTGGAGGCTGTGGCTAGCTCCCTGCATCCTGGCGCATCTCTGTGAGGAGTCTCTGTCAGCCTCACTGAGTTCTCTGGGTAAACAGAAGCTATAGGTGGATGGCTTTCAAGCCCTGGGTCACAGGTCGCCATCTGCGTTTAGATAAGAGAAAGCATGTTTGGTTCTGTGCTGCCACTAAAAGTGCCATAGCTCTAACTCTGTAGCTCATATGGCTTTCACGATCTCTAGGAAGTCGTGATGCCTGTGGGCTGGCAGGACGGCTCAGCAGGTAAAGGCATCTGCTGCCAAGCCTGGAGAACTATGTTTAATACCCCAAACTCACATGGCTGAAGGAGAGACCCTACCCCTTCAGGTTGCCCACTGACCTCTGCATACCATAGCACGTGCACTGTATACCGTAGCACGTAGTCAAATATCAAAAAATAGGTTGCTTGATGCTCTTAATATATGGCATATTAAGATATATTTTAAATTGGCTATTTTTATTTTTGTCTCACTGTGTAAGAGATCCTAATTTTGGTGTTTAAAAAGTGTGATCATGGCACTGGAGAGATGGCTCAGTGGTTTGATCACTTCTTTCTCTCAGGAGCAGCACCTATGTCAGGCAGCTGCCTTTAACTGCAGCTCCAGGGAACCCGATTCCCTCTTCTGGCCTATGCTGCCACCTGCACGCACATGGCATATACTCTAAACATATACACACACACAAACAATACAAAAAGGTCTTTAAAAACTGTGTCTATGCTATATTGGCACACAGGTGCATTTTGTCACTCATAAACAAATCACTGCATGACAGTGATGTCTGTTTAGGTCTGTCCTGAATGGGTATAGGCAGACAGGCCTGGAGACAGTGGCTCTGGCCATTGGATCTGTGTTGTCCCTCTGTGACTCTCATAAGCTGTGATTGATGAGTTTCATTTCCTTACCGGATGAACTGGAGCTGGTCGAGTTCTTACTCAGTGTATTGGGTCAGCAGACAGAGGCAGCCACCAGGGAGTGCTTTCTGCCTGGAATGAACAAACACAGTCTTCCAAGGCTTAGGAGGGGACCCATTCATCTTGACGTCTCATCACTGTCTTTGCTGCCAGCTGTGTGCATGCAGGTGCTGGCATATGCACATGTGTGTGGAAGCCGGTGGTCAGCTTTGGGTCCCTTTCCCTGGGAGCCTTACCTTCTCACTGGGACCTAGGGCTTGCTGATGAGGTGAGGCTGTCCAGCTAGCAAGCCTGGGGGATCTGCCTGTCTCCCCGTCTCTGGTTGGTATTGGGGTTGTAAGTGTGCACCACCAGGCCCAGATTTTTATGTGGGTTTTGGAATCACAGTCAGCTCCCCATGCTTCTGTGGCATGCATTTTATGGACAGCTACCTTCCCAGCTCCTTGGCTGTCAGCCTCTGTGTTCCACTCTGCCACTGCGCTGGTTCAGTGGAGGAGTCCTGGTAGCCAAAGGCAGCCAAGATTTCCCTATTTGAGGAAGTCAGCCTCCTCTGCTATTGGAAGGTGTCAGGTGCTGTCTCTGGTATATGAGCCTGGCCCCTAGTAATGTGCCTGGAGCCAAACCCAGGTGCTTCCCTGTGTGGTGTCTCTTCAAGCTGGTCTGATTTCTTGGTGCAGACTTGGACAAATTAAGTGTGACAGATAAGAATCCCATCCGTGCTGTGGGATGCACAAGTCACACTGAGCAGTGGAGGGAGTGCTGGCTTTACCCGGCTCTGAATGATGGACACTTCTGATGTTTATATTGCTCACCTCTAGGAAACCATAGCGACAGCTGTTTCCACACCATATGTACCTGTATGTGTCAGATACTTACCACAGTGCACACAGGGACTCCATACCCATTTATGATGATGTGGAAAGTGGCAGGGCTGTCTCGAGTCCTGAAGAGCTAGTGAGACCCCAGTGAGCCACACCTGATGTCCATTCTGTAGCTGCACTGCTGTGCGGGTCACTGTCATTTGTGGCCCAGCATGTCAGGTCACCTGCACCTGCTGTACTCTGTAACAAACCCATCTTCATTTTTATCAGGATTGGAAGATGTATCCTGAAATAAATTCCAACCAACTCTGCTTTTAGATTTTAGATAAACAATCTCTTGTATTGCCCATGCAGCGTGAGAAATTTCCCGAGCCTCCCTGAGCCCGTTTTCAGCTGTCCTGTGGTTACATGAGATGACACCCATGACTCTCGCAGACCGGGGAGAGAGGTCGAGTCCTGGGATCAGCTGCCTGGCAGGGGAGGGGTTTGACAGGGAGTGGAAATGAGCTGCCTGCCACCTTGCTCTGTTTCCAGAAGGTCCACACTGGGCCACAGAGGCCCTGGTGAGCTGTGTGAACATCTCCACTTTGAAGTACGTGTGATCTGAGTATTTTCTCACTCTTTCTTGTCTATGTTGCAGGGACCCAAGTATTTAGTGGTCGGAGTGACTTCAGGATCACCACCTTGAAATTTCATCCAAAAGATCACAACATCTTTTTATGTGGCGGCTTCAGCTCTGAAATCAAAGCTTGGGACATGAGGACTGGCAAGGTGACACCTTTTTTCTGAGGCTGGCCTTTCATGTGTGGGGACTGTGTGTGTGTGTGTGTGTGTGCGCGCGTGTGTGTGT
Source organism: Microtus ochrogaster (assembly GCF_000317375.1). Lineage (NCBI taxonomy): Eukaryota > Metazoa > Chordata > Mammalia > Rodentia > Cricetidae > Microtus > Microtus ochrogaster. The sequence goes on from NC_022009.1 coordinate 44,381,772, forward strand.
GCGTGTGTGTGCATGTGTGTGTGTGTGTGGCTGTGGCTGTGCATGCGTATGTGTGTGTAGGACATAGATCCACCTTGGGTGTTTCAGGAGCTGTGACCTGTGTTTTGAGATGCTGGGACCTGGGCGTTTCTGATCGGGTAGACTGGCTAACCAGAGTGATCCAGGGCTCTGCCTGCCCTGCCTCCCCAGTGCCGGGAGCGCGGTCTCACACCACTGCACCTGACCTTCTGCACGGCTCTGGAGATTGAATTAAGGGACTCAACGCTTACAAGACAAGCACTTTACTGACTAAGTCATCTGCTTAGTGCCTGCTGGGCCATCCTTTCTATGGGAGAACTGTCCTTCATAATTTGAATAAGTAGGGACAGAGCTGCGCCTGTATATTTGAGGCAGAATAGTTTTGGCTTCATATTTAATGAGGTCTGAGCATCATTTTTAGAGGTTTAGAGGATAGTTTAGATATTAAAACATCACAGGTACAAGCTTATGCAGGGTATCACTGTGAAGATTTGTTGAGTACCTACTGTGTATGGGAAGTGAGTCAGCCTGCAGTTCTCCAGTACAGAGAACGTCCTGCAGTGTGTACATGTGCATGGACGGAGAAGCACAATGCTTGCCAGCTTGTCTTGAGGGGCCTTCCTGGAGGAGGTGTTGGCCTCAGGGGCCTTAAAAGCTGGGGGTCTTCCACTCCTACCCTGCTGCAGCCTGAAGCTCCAGTTGTCCTTGTCTTGTAACACATGATGACTCAAAGTTGTGTCCCAAACACCAGCCCCGTCTCTGCTCTTCCCATTGAACCCCCATTGTAATTGCCAGCAAACCATGTTCCTCCCTTCATAGCATCAGCCCTTCTGCCCATGTCCACTGCTTTGTGGCTGGCTGCAGCGCCACTGTCTTGAGTTAGGAGGGCTTGGGGTTCCTGTTTGCTTACCCTTGCTGCTGGCCTTACAGCAGCAGAATGATCTAAATCAGATGGTTCCATCCTTCACAGCATCTCCAGGTTCCTGTCTTAATTGCAGTGAAAGCCCATGATCCACAAGGCTTAAATGATCTCCCCAAAGCCCCTGATTATGAGCCCCGCCCTCCACGCTCTGCCTTTCCCAGAACCTGCCGCACATTTTCTGCCCGTGTACGGATGCTCCTCCAGTTTTCTATGTAGAGCACGTTCCCAGAGGGAACATCACTCAAATGCCACTTTCCCTGCCTGCCACCCTCCTCGAGTGCACTGGTCCCCTCTGCTCCTTTATTCTTCTCCATGATTTTTACCATCACTTGGCACAGCTTGGATTTTTCATGTTCTTGTATTTGCCTGTCTCTCTCCCATCAAATGTGAGCTTTTGTGGGGCAGAGATTCTGTGGTTTGCTGGAATGCCTGGCTCAGGCAGGCACTTGGCGAGCCATGACTGACTGAGTGAGTTAAGAAAGATGGCCATATGAACTGTGCATATATGGGAGGTAGGAGTGTGAGCTCTAAGAGAAGTATATAGACTTGACTGGCGAGGGCACTGGGCAGCAGGATGGGCTTGGAAGAGACCGTCAGTGCTGTGTCTTGGCCAGGGCCAGAGGAGGGTTGTCCAGTCAGAACTATTTCTGTGGCCCTGTGGAGGTTGGTGGGCTGGGCTGAGGAAGGGCTCTGTGTTGGTAGCAATGGCTGTGGAGTAGGTGGAGCGGCAGAGGTGTGTGAGAGGCTTGTCAGGACTATGACTGAGGGACTCGGTGACTCCAGGTTGTTCTCAGTTTGTCCTAGGAAGATAGAGGCATAGCCTGTGCCATTCCTGCACCCTGTTCCACTTGTGTGGAAGCTCATAGGGAGGAAAGAGGTACAGGGCAGCAGGAGGTGTCCTCTTCCATTTCATCATGAAGAGAACCAGTGTCATAGGGTCTGCAGCACTAGGGAGACCTACCTGAAGGCGTCCATGTCACCCGGGGATACCCCATCCTGGTGACACTGAATGTGGAGTTGATGTGGGACAGTGCAGCAGAGCCTCCAAAGCCCAGAGTCTCATCCATATCCACACTGTGTACCAGACTAGCTTCCCAGGAAGGTGGTACCCTGCAGGCTATGGAAGGTCTGTGGGCTTCTGAGCAGAACCTACAAACAGAGATCCTTGCTTCAGAGTACTTTGTGGGTCTCTTCCTTGAGACATTTCTTAAATGGCAACATAGATCCATACACTTTCAAAATACTACTTTTCTATTGTAAAAGAAATGTTTTACAAAAATAAGAGGAATATTACCCATCAACTAGTGGGCACAGTAGAATTTTTGAAAACACTAGAACACCTCCCTTTTTTAGGACACAAATATATAATAAATAGAAGGAAACATTTGAGCATGGTATGCAAATCAAAAATTTGTAGCCAGGTAATGGTAGCACACACCTTTAATCCTAGCACTTGGGAAACAGAGGCAGCCGGATCTCCTAGTTTGAGGCCATCTTGGTCTACAGAGCGAGTTCCAGGACAGCCAGGGCTACACAGAGAAACCCTGTGTCGAATAGTCCATAAAAGAAACCTTGTAAGCAGACCCTTGGTGTGGGACCACTGTATGGCCCAGCTCTCCTGTAAAGGTGTGTTCTGTGTTTTTGGCCTCAAAGACCAAACTCATAAGAAATTACTCACTCTAGATGCCATCTGATTTAAGAGTTTGTTGCAAATACCAGCTTTTCTCCTGGGGCAAACGCCAACTGACGAGTTCTGGGGAGAAGCAACCAGAAGCAGATGTTGCTGTTGCTGCTATCGGCACGTTTGTGAGTCTCTCCCAAGCTAATAACGTGGGTGAAGGGATCTGTGCAGTGTTTGTTTTTACTTCCTCTTCGCCAACAGTCCTCCCACACAGGGTCACAGAGCATGGGGTGCAGTGGCTCTGTTTGCATCAGCTGGGGTCTGGGGACAGCACACTTCCCTGCTTTGACACTGCTGGTGCTGATCAGTGAATGGGGCCTGCAGGGGCTCTGTCCCTGGTGCTGAAGTCTGCAGAGAGCAATGTGGCCCTTTTCTCTCCTTTTGTTTTAGAGGTAGTCTCGGCTCATCTGGAACTCTCTGTGTAGACCAGGCTGAACTCAGACTCACAGAGATCTGACTGCCTCTGCTTCTACGCCCAGCAGTGTGGCCCTTTTCTCACCATCCTGTTAGGGCTGCAGTAGGCAAGTGGGTAGAAGAAGGAGGGACACAGACCTTGGCTCACAGTCAAACTGAGCTTTCTTGTGTCACCACCCAGGAAAGGAGTGCTTATGGGATAGCAGTGTGCATTCTTATGACTGGCAGTTCAGGGGGAGAGGCCAGAGAGCCCAGCAGGTGCAGAGACATGGTGATGCTTGGCTGTTTTCTTTCCACTGCTCCCAGTACCTTCTGGTCTCTTTTAAAATATAGAGCTATAGAGCCAGTTTAGTCTCTCCTCTTCCCTCACCCACTGTCAACTCTTGTAAGGATTTTGCTTGAGATCTAGTTCCCTTGATAGCTTTTGGCTTTGTGTGTCTTCCTCACTTTCTCCCGTCTTAGTTCCTGTGCCCAGCACAGCATCTGATAGGCACCTGGTAGACTTCTATGTAGAAGGAATCAGAAAAAGGATTTCTTCAACTCACCTTTTATTTATTTTTTTTATAAATAAAGTTTTATTTGAACACAGCCACATGAATTCATTTATGTCCACTCTGTGGCTGTTTTCATACCACAGTAGTGGAGCAGAGACTGCACAGCCTGCAGAGCCCCAGATTTGACCCTGAGCACAGAGGGACCTGGATCTGATAACTGTTTGGGACTACTCTTTGTGAGCTGCTGATGAAGTGGGACCTGTTGTACCTGGCCCCTTTCCATGCATTTTCACAGATACCGTGTGCTCAGAGAATTTTTTTTTCTTGATGGTTCTCCAGCCAGTGGTGTTTGGGTCATTTTTCTCGTTTCCTCTCAGTGGACTTAGGTTGAGTATGTCATGCAGTCCACCGCAGAGGTATCTTTGTTCCAGGAGCTCTTCCACACCAGGGATTGAGACTCTTAAGCTCAGGTGCATGAATTCTGGGTCAACGTAAGCCAACATTTTGCAGGCAAGGAGCAGGTTTCTGCCATTAAGACCAAGGGTCCCAAGCCTATCACTGTGGGACCACTTCAGGCCAGCAGCCTCACCCGAAGACTTCAGGCACAAGCTCTGATGAATAGTTGAAGTGTAACTTTCAAGCCAATAGATTTTTTTCTGAATCTTGAAACTCAGCAAAATGTCAAACGTTGGGGATTCTGGCTCCATCCAGCCCAGCCTAGTTCATTATGGGAAATGGGCTGTTTGACTCTCTTCCTCCTTTTTTGGCTGCTGTCTTTGCCATGGCCTGATGACTGGAGTCCCATCTCATCACAACACAGTGCCAGGCTTCACTTCCAGCATCTGCAAGATGTACTCAGCCACATTAAGCTGGCTGGATGCTGTTGGGCCACATTCTGTGACTACTTCCAGCATCTTCTCTGGGAGGGCTGTTGTCTGGTACCCAGGGTGCTATGGGCGCCCCTCTCTCCAGAACCAGGGCCTTGAGCTGCAGGAGACTGAGGTTCAAATACTCCCTTTGCTACTCACTTACCTGGGTGATCCAAGGCAAAATAGGCAAACTTGCTGTGGTGCACAGTCCCCCATCAGTGTGGCAGAAGGAAATAGGGAGGATGTCTGCAGAGCAGAGTTCTCGTGTTGGCCACATGGAGGAGAACTCCAGCCCTCAGTAGGTATAGATTTTGCCTCCATAGTCCCCTATGGTGGGGCAAGTTCTGCATATTAGCAGACTCCAGGGGTTGCAGAAGGAGCTGAGAGTGAAAACCTTTGAGAAGCCAATCTGGAACCTCTGAACTCAGTGGTGCTCAGCTTCCCTCATGTGAACCCTCTGAGCCTTTGACTCAGCTGTGATCCTTTTCCATGACTGTGGCAGCTTCTGGTCTCCTTGGGCACCTATGGCTTCTTCATCCCCAGGTGCCTCTCAGTGGCTGTCCGGTCACATCTGCATCTTCTAGCGAACCTGAGCCAGAGCAGCACCGGGACCATGGGGACTGACCAGTGGTTGCTCTGGGATCTGTGTAGGAGATGCCTCTCTGACAATGGATGTGAAAGCATTTGCAGTTCAGAATGATGGCTGCAGGGAGTTCCCAGGAGATCCTGTGTGAGGTAAGGTACTGTGTGAGCTGGGCTCTGTGGTTTTTGGCCGAGGCTGGCCTCTCCAGCTCCTGGGTTCTGATGGAATAACAACTATAACGTAAGTAAAATAACAACAGGAACACTAGCTTCCTGGTTTCTAGTCTGGTAATACCCTGGCTCTGAGTCGTGCATGGTGTGGGAGCCATAGATCTGCCAGAACACCGAGACATAAGACCCACCAGCACTGTGCCTTGTGACAGTCACCTCCAAGTTCATTGTGCTTGAAGTCAAAGTGGCTCCTCCCTCCTATATCAGTTTGTTAAGGAAGCCCCACAGAACCTGAGACGCTGGATCCCATGCTTAATAATTGTCTTTTCGCAAGGCCGGATGATGGAACTCCAGCCTCAGCAAGTCACTGTCTGAAGAAGGCAGGCCTAGACTGGGAACTGGAGCAAGCCTCGGAGAATCTAGGACGAGTGCCTCCCGGAACTAGGGAGGCTGGACTCTGGCCCAGTTCCTCCCTATGTGGGGGCTAGACACCAGGCAGGCAGGGGGCTAAGAGCATTTGGTTGCCTCCTGCTCTACCCCTGAGAAGGACAGCTGTGTTGCCTTGAGACTCGCTGTGTTTCTGCTGCAGGCCCCCGCTGTTCCTCTAAACGCCCGACTTCCACCCTCTCCGGGACTCTCCCGATAATATCAGCTCTGACAGGGTAGCTCACTTTCGCTCAGCACACCCTGGTGTTGCTTTGACACGGATCATCAATATTTCATGCTTGTTCTACATCCTTCCTTCCTTCCTTAAGTGTTTAAAGGGACATTTTGACTTCTTGAATTGGCTTCTTGACCCCCCTTCTGGAGCCACTTGCTAGGTTCCCTGTGGCATGTGCCCTAATGTGAGGTGACAGCAGGGCCCTGGCTGGCCCTTGGCCTTGTGGACTCCCAGCCTGGCTTTTTGTCATCACAGCTATTTGTGTTTAAGCTATAGTGTCACAGGAGGAGGGAGCCTCCTCTGAGGCAGGAATTGGGCCTCTTTGCTGCTGTGTACTAGCGCCTACCATTGTGCTGAGCACATAGTAGGCTCTGGGAGAGAAAACATTACAAGAGAGACTAATAGCGCTAATCAAGACTGATGCAAAGATCCTGAGCAATTAACCAGCCCATTGGCATGCAAGCCGAGGCACAATCCACTGATCTCATTGTCGGCCCTTGCTGTGGGCGGCTTTCCCTAGGCGGCCTGAGATGAGAAGAGCTGCCCTTTCCCACCTGGTCCAATGGGTGGACGCATCTGGGAGCTGCCTGCCTTCCTGTCCTGTCTGGGTGGCCCTGCATTAGGGTGTTTGAAAACTCCTGATGACCGCTCCTGAGGCTTTAGTGTGGGTGCCAGGCCAGTGCCCCGAGTGGGATTGTCAGGGTTTCATGTGCCGTCATCTCCCCGATGGCAGCTGTTGGAGACCCAGCTTCGCCCACGCTGTGCTCCATGCCATCAGTTTTGGTGACACTGTAGGCAGGTTGCTTATTTGCCCTAATGAGGTTTTGATTACTTTCCATCCGTCTCTTTCATCTGTTTCATATTAAAATGCCTTTCTATCTGGACTCTTTGTCCTCTCTGCAGTTCTAAGCTTTGCTGCAAACTTTTCAATGCACACGAGACTAGGAGACCCCCAGAGCTGGGGATGTGGGACAGGGAGACATGCGGCAGGACTAAGGGTGTGTGGTGCTTTTCCCAGGATTCTGTTTCTGCCTCTCTCAGGTGGAGGTGGGTGAGGCTCCGGGCCACCCCTCAAACCTCTGTTATCAGACTGTGGGTGCAGCCATCTTCCCTATTTTATAGCTCTTTCTGTCCTAGTAGGCCTGGGAGGGAGAGCTTGCATTATCTCCAGTGTACCCCACCCCCCTGCGAGGGTAAGCCCACTGCCCACAGTCTAGAGAGGAAGACGATCCCAACAGAGTCAGCTCTCAAGGCAGGGGCAGGCAGCCATGGAGGGTGGACCTGAAGCTAGGTGTTATTTTCTCTTTCTCCAGTTCAGGAAGAGGAAACCTGTTATTTGTGAATGGCACAGAAGCTTTCTGAGCTGATACCAGATACCAGGTGTCCTCCCAGGGCATGATGTAACACAGCCCAGGTGGATTAACCATTCCTTCAAGGGATTCAGTCTCCAGAGCAAAGCCCACTGTGGAAGACAGGCGTCTGTATCTTAGGATGTCTGGTGCATTTGTCAGCTCCACTGGTTGCCTTCACAAGTGGCTGTGGTCGCCAACCCTGGGCAGAGGAGGGTAGTTGGTTCGTTCCTAAAGTGCAGAACCTCCGAGACTGGCCCTCTAACTTTTTCTCCTGAGTCTGTTTCCTTGGGCAAGTTGCTGATGAGCGCCTGGGAGCCCAGAGGCCAGTAGCCGGGGGCTGTCATTAGCACCCACCCTCTAGGAAACTTGAGTATGAAGAGCTGAGACTGGAGGCCTGCTCTGCAGACATGGGATGGTTCTGTAATGCAGTGTACATAGACTTCCGATTCCTGTGTTCTCTAACAAACATGTTGCCACTGAGGAAAGCTCTCACCCTGAGGTGCTTAAAATTATTTTAATTTGTATATCGATTCTTTTTCTTTACCTGACTTCCTTTTCATGGCTAGCAGTGTCCATAACCCACCAACTTGATGTCCAAGTTATTCTTATTTTGTCTGAATTTACTTTAAATATCTGATAATCTTTTGGTGACAGCTTTTATTCAGATTCCGCCCAGCTGACTTGTTTGTAGTGTCAGTACAGCAGTTTTTGGTATGTTTCCAGCACATGGAACCAACATCTTGGTCAGTTGTGAGCACTTTCATCACTTGTAAAGGAGCCCTGTGCCTGTAGCAGCCTGGCCTCTGTCCCTAGGCCCTGCAACCACAAGCCTATCCCCGTCTCTAGCTGTCAGTTATGAGTCTTGTTGAGCTTACTGGTGTTTTTATTGATCTTCTCCCTGCTAGACATTTTTCTTTTTCATTTTTAAAGAGACAGGATCTCCCTCTGTAGCCCAGGCTGGACTTGAATTTATAGCAATCCTCCTTCCCCTACTTTCAGAGTGCTGGGGTTGTGACTGTGCTGCTCTTCATGGGTCTGTCCTTTTCTGAAGCAGAGTTGGCAGCCCCAACTGTGATGTGGCATCATTTGACTCACAGTGAAAGCCTGCCAGGTTTTCCTCATGCATGTTGATAGCTTGTTACTGGCTGCTTACACTGTAAGGCTCGGAGAACTGGCCCCTCCAGGTTCCGAATAACTTAGCTTTCCCTGCTCATATGTTATCCTAGGGTTTCTGTCCTCTTTTGATATTGTGAGATAATCTGGCTTTTTGTATGCAGCATGGCCTCTGCTGCTTGCGTTCACTCTGTCGCTACTCTTGAATTCCTGATACTCCTGCCTCTGTGTTGTCAGTTGTGGGATTACAGGCCCAGGCCACCAAATCTGCCCCCTTCTCTGGTTGTAGGTGAGCATTTGTACAGTTGTGGTCTTTGCTGCTTTCTTAGCACACTGGTGTTACTTTTCTAACTTTCTGAGGGTTGCTATGGAATTTGCTACATTAAAGCTAATTCACATCTACTTCCCATTGATATTGTAGAATTCCAAAGGCATGGTGAGCAGTTTAGTGTTTTTAATTTTGTTTTTAAATATTTGTGTGTGTGAACATGTGGACACAGAGGAAGACGTAAGGTGCCCCCTCTGTCACTTTCCACTTTGTCCCAAGAGAGGGTTTTACATTGAACTGGAGTTAAGCCAGCAGCCCTCGCCATCTTTCTGTCCCTCTACTCCCAGCCCAGTTCTGGGGTATAGGTATGCAACCACACTGGGAGGTTTTTTCATGGGGGTTGGGGATTTGAACTCATGTCTTCAAGCTTGCTCAGCAAGTGCTGTTAACCTATTCTTGAGCCATCTCAGAATGCGCTGAGTGCTTTTTAAGAGGCTTTCTTCAACTTTTCCATTTGCAACTCCTTTTGCTCAAGTTTTTATGCAATTCCAGGTATGTAGTTATATAAAATCCATCTATAATTCAAGCACTTACTGGTACTAAGTCATAGGAAATTTATTTTAACAGTTCTTTGATATGCACATGATTTATGTGCACACCATTATTAAAGATGAACACAAATTCGTATACTAATGAGACAGGTAGGTGCACTTGTGTGTTTTTACACAAAGCATTAAGTGTTGACAGATCATTTGATACTGAAGGACATGAGGATCTTCATCATTTTTCATCGTTGAAGAATATTCGGATTTTATAATTGTTAATGCTGAGAACTCTGCTTTGCATAAACATGAATTATGAAACTACAGAAGTATGTTTGGGATCACTTCAGAAATTATTAGAAATTCTGCCCTAAACCCAAGCCAAAACCCATTTAATGGTTTTGTGTGTGTGTGTGTTTATTTGCATGCTTATACATGTGTCTGTGCATGTGTGTGTGGAAGCCAGAGGACAGTTGCAGGTATCATTCCCCAGGTGTCACTCACCTTTTCTCTTTTCTTCTCTCTCTGTCTTTCTCTGTTTCTCTCTCTCAGCAAGGTTTTTTTTTCCTTTTTTTTTCTGACCTAGAACTTGCCCAATAGGCTCGGCTGTCTGACCAACAAGCCCCAGGGGTCCGCCTGCCTGCAATGGGATTATAAACATACACCATCATACTTGACTCTTTAAAATGTAGGTCCTGGGAATGGAACTCAGGTTCTTATGTTTGCTGAGGCAAGCACTTTCCCAATAGGCTACCTAGTGTCTCACTTAATGATTTTTTAATTTTTTTTTAATGGAACTCAAGTTAGCAATTCTGGCAGTGGTTAACTTTTAAGTCAGACATTCTAATACTATCCCACGTTGTGCAGCTTTAATACTGATATGCTGAAGAGTGACCACAGGTAGATAGTCAAAGTTTTTGTTTTCTGTTAATTTAACCATTGCATTTATATAAGTATAGAAACTTTTTTTTTTTTGGTTTTTCAAGACAGGCTGGCCTCGAACTCCCAGAGATCCGCCTGCCTCTGCCTCCCAAATGCTGGGATTAAAGGCATGCGCCACCATCGCCCGGCTAGAAACATCTTATATACACTAAAACCCCACGATTCATAATGTGATATCCTGGAATTGGAACCGAGGTGTTGCAGGCAGTGCTGTTTGGTGACTTTTGGTGTGATGGCACTCGTGTGTTCGGGGCCAAGATGCAGGAAACTAGGGTACAAGGCAAGTGCTGCCAGAAATGGTTGGAGCTAAACATGTTAGAGTTTGAATGACTTTTTAGTGGCTATGCACTTAGAAACTCTTTGGCCTGTTACTGTGACCCTCACATTGAGTCACACTGCCCCTGTCCTGTGTAAGAAGCTGCACCTTATAGTAGCAAAGTAACCCTGAGCCCTCTGCCCTCGTCATAGCCGCCATTCCTGCGTATATTGCTATGGTGATTATTTTGAACAAATTCATTATTTGCTGTGTTAAGAAAAATGAGTTTTTACATAACTCCATTTTATACATCTTGTTTGTTCCTTCTTCTTCTCCTTTTTTTTTTTTTTTTTTTTTGAGACAGGATCTCACTATAAAGATAGCCCTGGCTGTCCTGAAACTCACTCTTTGAACCAGGCTATGCATCACCACACCCAGACTTCTTCTTTTTTTAATTTTGTTTTTATTTAAGTGTATGTGTGTGTGAGTTTCTTTGTCAGTGTGTGTGTGTGTGTGTGTGTGTGTGTGTGTGAGAGAGAGA
>NC_022009.1:44392697-44404796 GCF_000317375.1 Microtus ochrogaster
GAGAGAGAGAGAGAGAGAGAGAGAGAGAGAGAGAGAGAGAGAGAGAGAGAGAGGTCAGAGAATAACTTTCACAAGATAGTAGGTCTCAGGGACTGAACTCAGATTTCCAGATTTGGCAGCAAGTACTTTTTCCTTCTGAGCCGTCTCACTGGCCCCTCTTCCTGTTTTCAAATGTACCTCTAAGCTCCTCACCTTAATCATTTTTTTTTTCCCTAAAGAACATCTTTTAACATTTTTGTAAGATGGGCCTGTGGGAAACAAATTTATTCAAGTTTTTGAATATTTTCTTTTGTGAGAAGCCTTTATTTTCCCTCCATATTATTATGATTATTGCTGCTAGAGCTACTATTATTATTAATTATTGTTATCAGTATTGTTGTGTGTACATACACAGGCATGCATGTGTGCCACAATGTGCTTTGGACGTCAGAACACAACTTCATCTACTTGTTTTTTTTCCTTTTACTGTGCATTCTGGGGATTGAACTCAGGTTGTCAGGCTTGCTCAGCAAGTGCTTCTACCCACTGAGCCCTCTCACTGGCCCCTTATCTACTTTTCAAAGCAATATTTGCAAGGTAAAGACTTCTCAGCTGCTGGTCTCCTCCACCCCACTCCTCAGCTCCCTGGCTGAGTGTGGTTCTTAGCTTTGGTTCTCTGCAAACATGGTTCTCTGCTACCCAGCTGCTGGCATGGTGTTTTCTTCTTCTCCAGTTTTCTGCAGTTTAAAATTCTACATCTAGATATAGCTGTGTTATATTATATTTTTGTCTGTTCCCCCTTTATCCACTTTGTGTTCCCTGGAGCTTCTGGACCTACCTACCTTGTGCTGCCTGTCATTAATCTGGGGAAATTCTCACACATTACCATTCTAACTCTTTTGTTCTCTGCTCCATCATTCCTATAGCTCTCTCTCTCTCTCTCTCTCTCTCTCTCTCTCTCTCTCTGTGTATGTGTGTGTGTGTGTGTGTGTGTTCTCGTGTGTGTGTGTGTGGGTGGGTGCTCATGGAGGCCAGAAGTTGATGTTGGAGGTCTTCTTCAATTCCTGTCCATTGTGTTTGTGGAGGCGGGGTCTCTCACTGAACCCAGATCTCACTGATTTGACTATTCTAGCTGGCTGGCTTGCCCAGGAGATCACCTGCCTCTGCCTCCTGAGTGCTGGGATTACAGGTGAGAGGTCATGTCTGTCCAGCTTTTCATTCTGTGTGGATGCTGGGGATCCCGACTGCCAGGGCCACCCTTCCCTGGTATTATACCCCTGCACATGTCCTACAGTTGTTCCGCAGTCTCTTCTGGGCTTTTCTTCCAGTCTTTCTTCTCTTTGCTTTTATAAGTTCTGGAGGTTTCTATTGAAATGGCCTCGGCCATCTCCAGTGTACTGACAAGCCCATCAGAAGAACCCTTTATTTCTGTTTTGGCGATCCTTTCTGGGAGTCTCCCCTCTGCCTGTAGTGCTCTGTTTTGCCCGCACCACACACTTCACTAGAGCCCATAGTATGGAGACCACAGCTATTTCTCGTTAGCAGTCAGTCCAGCATCTCTCAAGTCTCATATTGCTCTGGTCCTTCCGGTCCTGCCTTGCCTTTTGGCATGCACCTTGTCATGCTTACCTGCCTGCCAGGAGGGTGTGCGAGGTGAGCACATCTGAGGTAGGGCTCCCCGTGTGGTACAAGTTATTTGTGCTGGGGAGGTGTTACTCTTTAGTCCTGGCCAGGCCAAGCCTCTCGTGAGCTGTACCTCTCCTGAACCTCATGTGTTTCTCAGTGCCCATGCCCTACCCTTGAGATGGGACAGGCCAGAATGGGCTAGGGTGTTTTTTTTGTTTTTTGTTTTTTTTCCCTGCAAGTAGAAGCCAGCATGGCAAGAACTGTGTTCTCCTGCCACACAGCGGGTGTGAGCCAGCTGGGGTTGACGGTGTCCTTTCTGCACATCAGCTAGGCTGTGAAAAGCTACCATATCTTGAACTCTGCTAAACAGTCCTCCTGAGGAGTCCTTAACAGAATGCTCAGGACATTTCAATGTACACTTATCCCAAATGCTTGAGACCAGAAGTGGTTTGGGATTTCTGATTCTTTTAGATTTTAGAATATTTGTATATGCATGAGGATATAACTTGGGGTCAGTACTGAAGACTCAACATAAGATTCATTTATGTTTTATTTACATCTTGTATCCATGGCTTGAAGTTCATTCGATATCCTATTTTTAGTGTGCTTGCAGTGCCTCACGTGTGGCCACGTTTGGAATCTCAGCTGTGGCATCTCATTGAAACGCAAAGGCTTCAGACTTTGAAGTGCTTTTCAGAGTTTAGGGTTGGAGACCCTGGGAGATTTAAGCAGGGGTGGGGCTCCTGGAGGTAACGGAATGTTGTGATGCCCTCTGCACTCCACCCTCCTGGGAGCAGTGTACGTCACGTGGCCTCTTGGAGGTCACAGAGAAGGCTAACCAGAGCATGCATTTCTTCATGAGTGAGCTCAGGCACTTTCCGGGTCTCATCTCCTGGAAACTGTGACAAGTGCTTGTAGGAACTCGTTGCTCGTGCCCCTAGGTGTTCACGGTGTCTAGTTTGTCGATGTCCCCTCGTCATTTCTCACTATGACGTTCGTGTTATCCCCTTCCCACTCTGGTTAGCAGTCTGTCAGTCTTGTTGGTCACCTCAATGAAGTATTGGTTTTTGCACTGCTTTTGTTTCCAGCCTCATTGGTTTCTGCTCTAATTTCCATTTTTTAATCTTCTTGCTTTGTTTTCACATCTCTGTTTTTTAGTAATCAAACAAGTTAGGCCATTAGTTTTTTTTAACGATAACAGCTACATGCTACCCATGTTCTTTTTCTGCCAGCTACCAATAAAAAATAAAATTTGTTTTAATTCAATCTAAAAGTTTTCTAATTTTATTGTGACGTCCTCTTTGACATATGGGTTTAGAATTATATTATTTAATTTTCAAACATGAAGAGATTCTCCAGATATCCTTCTGTTGTTAATGCTGAACCTAATTCTGCTGCGGTTGGAAACAGGTTGTATGATTCTCTGTTTGTCAGGGCTGTTCTCCTTACCCAGAGTAGGGCGAACCTACTGACTGACTTGCTGGCACATGCTCGGATGCCACATTGGCCTTCGTGGGGAAGATGATCCAACAGTGCACTAGGGTCAGACTGGCGGCTGGGGGCCTCTGGTCTACACTTCTGTACTTGCTATTTCCGTTACTGGGAGAAGTGCACGGATGTGAGCCTGGAGGTCTCCAGCTGTAGCTGTGGATTTGTCTCTTCTTCGGTTCTGTCTCCCTTTGCTTCACAGTCTCAGAAGCTGCCAGTACAGCTCCACTGAGGTCCTGCTGTTAGGGTCAAAGCTTCTAGAGAAAGAAAAAGGAAAGAAAGAAGCAAGAGAACGGGACAGAGGAAAGAAGAGGAGGGGTGGAGGAAGGAAGTGAGGAGGAAGAAAAGAAAGGAGGACAAAAAGAAAGAAAAGAAAAGGAGAAGGGAGGGCGGAGGAAAGAAAGAGGAGGAAGGCCTCTGTGTGTGTCCCCCACTCCCACTTGCTTTCCTTTCTCGGCTCGTGCCTGTGTCTTTTCTCTAGAACTCTGGGGTCGGTGGCCTTGGGCTGCCGTTGACTTGTTCCCATCAGTTCTGGGTCTGTTCTTACTCATTTCTTCCATTTGGCCTCTTTTGGTTAGATGCCAGCTGTCTTGTGTGTCCCCATGGATGTCCCGTTAGACACTTTCCACAGCACCTCACCCCCACCAAATCACTGACTATTCCTTCCACAACCTGGGGGATAGCTGACCTGAGGCTCGCTGCCCGTCCCTGGACAGGATCACTGGGAACCTTGCTTATGTGCTGGCTTGGGGACTGGACTTCGGTGACCGATGGCTCTCACCTCCGTGAATCTGGAATGAGATTGTGACTTGAGGAGGCTTCCGCAGTTGGGAACTCTGTTCCGTGCCAGTTGATGCTTGTGTGACTTCACATGTGGGTGTTGCTGTATCTGTCGGTAGACATGCTGTCTCACTCAGCCTCTTCTCACCCACAGACGGCTGATGGCCACTTCCCAGCGGGTCCTGCGGGAGACTGAGCATATGCTGGCCATGCTAAGAGGAAGGTCTAGACTGTAGTCGTATAGAGCCTATACTCTGTACTCATTCAGAGAAAATGAGGGCTGGGCCTCGGCTCATACCTCCATCAAGCACACTGCTTGACTCTTAACCAGAATACTGGAGTTTTTAAAAATAAGGTATTATCTGCTTTACCCCATCCACCTGCTCTCTGAGCATGCTCTGAGCTCCTGTTGTATGCATGAGCTCTCTCTGGTTTACAAGGCCCAGAGGCTTTAGGAAATGTCTTTGGGTATTGCAGCACCTCTGTGCAGGTGCTGGCCCAGACCTTCTGTGGCAGCTTCAGGGTTGTAGTCTCCTAGCCCACCCAAGTCCTCATGCTCCCTCCTTCAGTTGTCCACTGCACACAGATATCTGGCCAGAGGATGGCAGGGCACCAGTATCCAAGCAAGGCCCATATGCTGGCGAGCTCCACTGAAGGGTGCTATATGGACTACACACACACACGCATACACACACACATGCATACACACACACGCACACACACGCACGCACGCACACACATCATATAGTATACAAATCATTGATTTCATTATGACATTTTATACATGTATATAATGAACTTGGATCATATTCAACCCATTATGCTCTCTTGTCCTCCCTTCTCCTCCAGAAGATACCTTATTGGCTGCGGTGGCTCTGTCTCTTCTGCTGCTGCCCCTTACTTGGTATAAAAGGAACTATAAACTATACAGAGGATGTGGGGAGGTCCCCTGTCACTTAGAGTGATTTAGAATGAGAGGAACTAGAGACCCATGCGTGGCCTAGGACCAGGAAAGATGTAGGTGGGCTGGGGAGTTATGACTGCTAGGTCATATAATGACCCAAGTGGCATGAAGAGGAAGATACCTACCAGTGCTCAGCGTAGCCAGCTGGCACCCTCCACCAGCAGCTGGCACCCTCCACCAGTGGCTGGCACCCACCACTGCAGCTCTTTGGGCACATGCATTTGCATTTTAATGTGATTTTTCCCAGCTTAATATCGCATCATTAGCATTTCCCATATTGTTAAAGGACTTTTGGACGCTATAATTTTTAACAATTATCCAGTATGCCATGATGCATTTAACCAGTCCTTTGTTGTGGGTATTTATAATATTTCTGTGTTTTCTTTATTACCACACTGAAGCGAGTGTCTAACTTCCTAGGTGGGGTGCTGCTAAGACGTGCGCATGCTTGTTAAGTCTGGGTAACCCACCTCCTTCCGGAGGACAGCTGCCTGCCTAAGCTTCACACTATTCATCACTTTGCTTGTTTGGGTCACGGTGAGGCTTTTGTAGGCCCAGTTCTGTCTGGAGAGGAGCTGGTGCAGAGAGAAGGGATAGGTAGGGTGACCAAGGAGGGATCTGGGGCCAGGGTCCTAGGAGGAAGCAGGAAGAAACTAAGGTAGATAGATAGGCCAGGGGAGGCTGCCTTCCTTTCCCTTGGGTGTCCTGGGTCAGGAGCAGATGCAGGGTATGAAGTTCCTGATGTCCCTGCTCCTCCTGTTCTTTGCTCATTAGTCCCATAGAATCCTTGGAATTCAGACAGCATGTCAGACAGAAGTCAGATAGGATATATTGAAAAATAAACATTGGATGAAGAGACAGAGGGGGCCCTAAGGTGACAGGGGAATTGCTCCCTATGTGGTCAGTATTGGGAAGTGGGTCTTGCAGCCTGTCTAGCCCACAGAGAATCCCAGGCTATTGCTGCTGTCCTCTGCGTGGATCATGCAAACAGCCACCCTGATGTACACTGTGTGTACTCAGGCATGTGCACACAGGAGGGCTTCATTCTTTTCTCTGTCCCTTTGCAGTTTGCGTTGCCCAGGGTCTGCTTGTCCCTAGAGAAGGCCCTATCCCAGTTCACTGGCCTGTTGGTTAGTTAGGCCAGCTCAGCTCAAGCTCTCCTTCCCAGGTGCCCTAGCACTGGAGGGTACAGAAGTGTAGGGGGTTGTTATTGGAGAACAGAAACACCCCAGCATCCCAGCCAAGGGCACCCTGGCCTTATCTGAGAGAGACCCTTCCTCTTGGAGCCCTAAGGGGTTCCAGGAATGGCAGGCCTGGGTTGGTGATGGCTGGAGCAGGTGAGTCCGTGTTGTCCATTCTCCTACACAGCCTGGAAAGTCTCTGTGCCTCCCATTGTATTGCTTCCCAGGGCTGGGAATGCCTGAGGGGCTGATGGACAGCTGCAGCATCCAGCGTGGGTCCTCCAGTGCTGGGGGACCGGGGAGCTGCACCCTTGGAAGCCACTCCTAATTCATGCCTCCACTGTGAGCGAAAGCAGCGTTTCTCCTGTGAGGACTGGCAACACGGACGCATGTGCCATTGGCTCTTTCTACTCCCCTCCCCTTCCCTCATGTTCGCATTCACAATTTGAAATTTCACAGTGGTTGCTGTTCTCCTTTTTTCTGGGAGGCTGCTGTGGTCTCGGTCCCACCCAGGTAGCACTAACTGAGCACCTGCCATTGTGGAGTATAGCATGGCAGGGTCAGGCACGTGTGTCAGGCTGTGGATTTGTCACGACTGTAGTAAGGTCTCCAGCTGGCTGTGTGATCCCGGGCAGGATACAGTCCCCATGGGCAATCTAGGAAGTCATGGTTAGCACCCTCACTGTGCAGATGAGGACTCTGATTCAGAGAGAGGGTGTATCCTGCCACCAGATACAGCAGACCCAGCCCTCTATGGGCTCATGGTAGTTGAGCTGTCCTCAGTTTGCTAACAGTGGGGTGGATCTGTTCCAGCACCTGGGTGCACCCTGACCAAAATGCCAAGTATCTGTGCCATGGGCGCAAGATGATCACCCAGGGCAATGGTGTGGCTAGTGCAGGGGATCACAGGCTCCAGCAAACGTTCTTCTGCATCTTTGATTAATTTTTGAAAGGCAAAAGTAAATTAACCATTGCCAAGTAAGTGTGGGCACTCAGACTGTGTGGAGCTGAGATGGAGTCTTCTGTGTCAACCATGGAGGGTATAGCCCCGGTTGGCCCAAGAACTGTGACCCCACATGGAAGTTTGGCCACTGACACCCTCACACTAGGAAAGGTGGATGGCCCACAGGGGTGGCCATGGCCGGAGTAGGGCCAGACTTCTCTTTGCATCTGCTCCACGCTCCTTGGGATGCCCTGTGCAGCTCACCCCAGGAAGACCATGTGTTCAGGCCTTTGATATCCCTCTCACACTGAGCGAACAGTACTGGAAGCCAGTGTCATCATGTCCCCTGGGTTAGTGGGCTGAAATTCTTTATCAACTGACTTTCTCAGTCCCTCACTCTCAAGAAGAAGCTTAGCCCCATGGTGTGGTCCCTGGGAATCAGAAGACTCAGCTGAGACCTTCACACTGCCGTAGTGAGCTCCTGCCTCAGAGCTGTGGGGACTCATGAGGCTGCACTCCACGGCCGACTGCTCTTCTGCCAGAGCCCTGTCAGTTTAGATTCCTCGTTATGGGAGTCTACGGCCAAACAAGGAAAGGCCAAGAAGCCACAAAATGGAAGAGGATGGGGGTTCATCTCCACCAGGCCCTGATGTCACCATAGAAGAGGAAACTGGTTCCATTGTTTGGTCTGTGGTGGCCACACAGCGGAGTTGACAGATCTCAAAAGAATGAGCTAGTGAGTTCATATAGGCACATTTAGGGGTTTTAAAGTGTGCGTAGGAGTTTTCCAGGTAACTCGTCACATTGGGGTATTTTAGGCCTGGCAGTAGTGGTGGGCAAGGATAGCATATGTAAGAGAATGCATCCTTTAGTTAGAGGCCGCATCGCTCCCATGTGTGCATGAGGTCGTGCATGCATGTGTGCATACATGCTCACTCAGAGAAAGGTTAAGAAAGAAAGTCGGGTGCTGTTGTGAGCTGGTCAGCGCAGGGTCTCCACCCCAGCTTTTTGTGGATTGTGTCCCAGAGTCAAACACTCCAAAAGGAGTCTTTGGCTATGGAGACCTCCTCAGATATCCTAGACTATGCTCAACTTGTCCCCGGGGAGCTAGGCAGCTCATCAGTCACACCTAGGTGTGAAGGGGAAGGTGCCCTCCCAGCATATGGTTATTAAAGTACGCCATCTTTAAGCCTCATTAGGGAGTGTTAAATGCTAATGAATTTAGAGAGGGGTGTCTTGGGGCCCCTGTTTCCTTGGAAACATTTGAGAGCAGGTGCTTTATAATGAGCTGTACCTATTTTAAAAGTGAGCGGCGAGGGCTCTTTGATAGGCCGGCTCTCAGATGCTGATGGGCAAGTGTGCACAGAGCGGTGAGGCCAGTGGAGATGCACTGTGCTCTCTGGAATAGCATCTCTCTGGTGGTTTCTATAGAAACGGCCGGCACCTAGGTAGAAGAACAGCCACGCTCCAGGTTTGCTTACGCAACGCTGGGCACACCCAACCTCCGAAGACTTTTCCTGTGGGATAGATGCGTGTTGCCACAGCTGTAGCATGCGATAGTCACTGTGTCTTTTCTCCACCTACTGCCGGATTTTGGCTGTCCCCACCCTGCCTATTATTCAGGCCCAGATGATGAGAGGTGGAATGAATGTTTGTGGAGCTAACTCCTCCCCGCAGAGCACTTTAAAGAAACTTTTCATTACTGAAAAATTTAAATATCCACCAAAGTAGAGGAGTTGCTTAATGGCCCTGCGCAGGCGTCACTCCTCTCAGCCGTGTGAGCTGGTGACCAGCCTCGTCCTCTGCTAACCCCGCCCTTCCCCGGTGGCCTCCACTCCACTCCCCTTCCTCCTAATTAGTTAGAAGCAAGTCCCAGACATTCATTTCATTTGTTAATACTTCTTTTAAAAGATAAGGACTTCAAAATTATTATAATACCATTATCCCTTCTAAGACTTCAGCAGTAATTCCTTAATACCGTCAAATATCCAGTCTGTGTTCAGATTTCCCTATAGCCTCTAATTTGCCTTAAATAGTTGCCCTGTTCAGATCAGGGCCCAAACATTTGGTTGATAAGGCTCTGCAGTCTTGTTTCCTCTGCAGGTTTTCCTGGAACGTATTTATTGGGTAATAAACTGGTTGCTTGTCCTTTAGTTTCCTGATTTTGTCTCTGTGGTATCACTCACATATGCCTGTGGTCTTCGCGTGTCCCATGAGCCACTCTGTCCTGCAGCTTCTGACCCTGGCCTGTGCACACAGGTCACATCGGGGAGCTGTGTTCTGCACCACATATGATGTGGGTGTCGTCCATCCACATGTGATGCAAGGGTCTCCCCAGCCAGGACTTTCTTCCAGGTTTCACCTACCCGTGCTCAGCCCCCAGACTATGCTACGGAAATCTCCAAAATCCACAGCCTCTGAGTTTGAAGGTGTTGACCGCTCGTGCCGTCCCACACTGCATTTGCCACCTGCCTGCCAGTCACCCTGCTGCTGCCTCAGTTTTCAGACAGCCATTTGTGACGACCCCGTGGTTGTGCTCACCTAACCACTGTTTTCTTAATAACGACCCCCGAACCCAGTCACAGTGATGCCAGCTGCTGCTTGTGTGGAAGGGAAGATATGAGGTGCCTCCTTCAGGCGGGAGGGAATGTTGTCAGAGGCAAGAAGAGTCATGTGGAGCCCCGCCAAGAGCTACAATCTCTGTTTTATTTCTTGCCTAGTTTTCGTGTGAGAAAAGTAAACTGAGGCTCCTCTCCTATTTTCTAACTGTTCATGTGGCATTGGCTCTAGTTCTTCCTTCATCCTTGACAGAGTACACCAGCGAGGCCGTCTGGAGCTGAGTTTTCTAGTAGGAAGGTCATGATGATGATGTTGATGATAATATAATTCCATAAATAACAAAATACAGTAGTTATAATAATATAATACCACATATAACAACATACAATAACATAACACTATACATAACAATATATAATAGTATAAGAGCACACATAATGATATATAATAGTACCACACATAATACTAATATTATGTATAATAATGTAACACATAATATATATATAACAATGTAATGTCATAAATAATAATGTGGAATTGGTGTACTAAAGGGCTCTTTGGGTATTCTGCTTCTCCCTTGATTATTTTTGGGTTCTTTGCTCACAAGGAAGTTCGGATGTCATTTAAAATCATCTGCAGCCTCACATGTGCCCTCACCCTTCAGTGCTGAAGCAGCTCCTGCTCCTGAAAGTGTTACTTTTGTCATAGACTCGAGTTGGATGCTGGCGAGTTCTCTCAGTCATGGTAAACGTCTTTAGTTGCTATGGCTCTTCTCATGTCCTTAGCTCCCTCTTTATGCTGTAGTAGAGGCTTGGTTGACATGTTATAAACTGCATGTGCTTGAAGTATGAAGGACGCTTCATGAACTCTGACATATATAGACATACATATATGCCTTTTATTTTAGATTTTTTGAGTCAGGGTTTCTCTGTGTAACAGTCCTGGCTGTCCTGGAACTCACTCTGTAGACCAGGCTCACCTCAAACTCACAGAGATTCACCTGCCTCTGTCTCCCAAGTGCTGGGATTAAAGGCGTGCACCACCATTGCCTGGCTACATACATATTTTTATGTGTATGAAAAAGGGCCTTGCTCTCTAGCCCTGGCTGGCCTGGAACTCTCCCTGTAGTCTAGCCTGGCTTTGAACTTACAGCAGTTCTCCTGCCTCTGCCAATGCTGGGACTAGAGGCGTGCAACCACCATACTCAGCTACTTATATTATAGATGTATAGAATATGTATATATTTAATATGTATCTCTACAAATGCATACCATATCAAAGTAATTAATATTTCCATCACTTTCAGAAAGTTTTGCAGTCCTGTATTCACTTTTAGAAGTTCTATAGTTTGGGGCTTTATATTACAGTCGAATTGATTTAGAATTAATATTGCATATGGCCAAGATTGGATGGAGTTTTGTGTATCCAACTATGAGTGTTCCGTATTCCTGTATGTTGTGCTTTTCTACCCTGTGTGGTGTTAGCAGTTGAGCCTGTGTGGGTCTGTCTTCCTGCTCTGAGCTCTTCATCTCTCTAAGTCTTGAATTGGTTTTGTACCCTTATAAGGAATCTTGGATCTGTCTGGCACACGCTTTGTTCTTTCTCAGTTGTTTTAACTGCTCTGAGTTTATCGCATCTACATTTTGATTTTACAATCACTTTGCCAAATTCTAACAAGATGAGACAAGTCGACTTGAGCTTTGGTATCGTGTCTGCAGGTGGGAGAGAACTGAGCTCCAAATGAGGGAAAGGTTTCTGATTCAGCAGCACGGTCTTGGAGACCTGTCAGGAACGTCTGTGCTTCTCCTAGTTCCTGGTCAGGCTTATCCCTGAGTATTTATGCATTTGATGCCAAAGTTGTAATTCAGACCCATGAACTAGCTTTGTAACTAGTTTTTTAAAATTTCAATCTATGATTATTTATTGTTAGAGAAACAATAAGCATTTGAATAGTCACCTTGAATCCTGCAGTTCTGTTACACTCCTTAGTTCTGGTGTGTTCTTTGTAGATGCTAGCAGGTTTTTAAAAATAGGTAATCATGTCACTTGTAAGAAAAGTCAACTTTAGTTGTTCTTTTCCATCTGAGATGCCACTCATATCTATTAATTACCAATTTTTACCTGTTTATTATTTCTTGCTGTGGGTCCTACCTCAGACATGCATAGCAGCATTGTCTGGATGTGGTAAGAGTGGACAGCCTTGCATGGCTCCTGGTGCTAGAGGAGTATTCTCCCACTTACAGGTCATATTGACTGTGGCATCTGGTCAAGGAGCAGTCAGTTTTAGGACTTCTTTTTTTTTTCTGAT
Organism: Microtus ochrogaster; assembly: GCF_000317375.1. NCBI lineage: Eukaryota > Metazoa > Chordata > Mammalia > Rodentia > Cricetidae > Microtus > Microtus ochrogaster. The sequence continues at coordinate 44,404,526 of NC_022009.1, forward strand.
TTTCTAAGATTTTTCAGTTAGGAGTTGTTGGATTTTATCAGATGCTTTTTTTGCTTTGATGCAAGTTTCTATGAGGTTTTGTTGTTTTCGTTCTGTCAAGGTGAGTTTTGTGAGTTGATTTTTTTAAGTATTTATTTATTATGTATACAATATTCTGTCTGTGTGTATGCCTGCAGGCCAGCAGAGGGCACCAGACCTCATTACAGATGGTTGTGAGCCACCATGTGGTTGCTGGGAATTGAACTCAGGACCTTTGGAAGAGCAGGCAATG
>NC_022009.1:44404896-44413471 GCF_000317375.1 Microtus ochrogaster
CTCAGGGTTTCTGCATCCACTGTGAGGATGTGGATCTCAGGGTTTCTGCATCCATCAAGCGTGTGTGGATCTCAGGATTCCTGCATCCATCGTGAGGGTGTGGATCTCAGGATTCCTGCATCCATCGTGAGGGTGTGGATCTCAGGATTCCTGCATCCATCGTGAGGGTGTGGATCTCAGGGTCCCTGTATCCATCGTGAGGGTGTGGATCTCAGAGTTCCTGCATCCACTGTGAGGATGTGGATCTCAGGGTTTCTGCATCCATCAAGCGTGTGTGGATCTCAGTATTTCTGTATCCATCATGTGTGTATAGATCTCAGGTTCCAGGAAGTTGTGTGTGGGTTTGATGTCATGGTGAGCTCTGGAGATTCTCATCAGTTTTCTGAAGGACTTGTTAAAATTTATTTATTATTTCATCCATAAATATTTTCTAGAATTAACCAGTGAAGCAGTTTTGCGCAAAAATTTCTCAAAGGTTTGAAACTTTAAGTAAAATATATTTAATAAACCTGTGCTTGATCCAGTTCTATATTTCTCTTTGAGTTACTCTTGGTGTCTTTTCTCTTTCAAGATAGCTGCCCATTTCATCAAAGTTACAATTTGGATATAATGTTTGTCTTGATTGTATTTTATATTTGAATAATCCCCAGTGGTGTCTCCCTACCGCACACATCCTGGTGTTGGGAAGTCACTCCCACCTCATCATTCCAGTTAAAGATTTACAAATATTGTCTTTCAAAGCAGCACCTTTTGATTTCACTTTTTTTAATATTTGTTTTGCCTTTTGAAGAAACAGGAATTTCTTTCCTATCCTGTTTACCCCTTTCTTCCGCCTACTGTGGAATTTCATTTTCTCTTCTGTTTCTAGTTCCTTTCAGTGGGAGTTGAGGTCATTGCTTGCGACTTTTATTCTTTTACTCGATCAGCACTGTCAATTTCCCTGTAGGCATCACATCGCGGCTGAACAATGTTGATGCATTGTGTTTTTATTTTCATTCAGTTTGAAACACTTTCTCATTTCCTTTTTGATTTATTCTTGACCTGTGGATTATTTAAAAGTTCATATTTAGATTCCAAACGCATGAGAGTTTTCCAAATGCCTTTGTTATTCATTTCTAACTTAACTCCACGGTGGGTACAGGATGTACATTGTATATTTGAGTCCTTTTAAATGGAGGCTTATCTGATGTTCTGGCACAGTCTGTTTCATTCTGCCTGTATGCTGTATATTCTGCTGTGATTGGGCAGGGTGGATATCAAGTATCAATTATATCAGCTTGGTTGGCAGTATTGTGCAGGTCTTCTAAATCATTTTTGTTTCTCTGTCTTTTGTATGGGAACAGCTGTGCTGTGATTGGAATGTTTTATAGTTTTCCAACATTCATGTGCTAGAACATGAACCCTTAAGTGATTGCAATGCTCGCTTTTCTTGTTGCTGTGACTTGAGAAGACACTGTTTAAGGGGAGGGAGGCTTTGGTCTGCACTGGAGTTCAAGTTGAGTAATCTCTCATAGCAGGGAACACATGGTGGCCCATGGGATGCATCTGTGGTCAGAAAGCAGAGAGCAGACAGGAAGTAGAACAGGCTGTGGTCTCCCAAGGCTCATCTCCCAGTGACTCACTTCTCCAGCAGGGCTCCACTTCATGAAGGTCCACAGCCTTCCCAAATAGCTCCACCAGCTGAGGACCAAGTGTCCACATGCAGCCCGTGGGGGACTTCTCACATTCAGACAAGGGTGATGTGTACAGCGTTAGTGGGATGGTTCAGCGGGAAAGGTGCTTGCCGAACAAGTCCACCAACCTGAGTTTGGTCTGGGACCTACGTGAAGGTGGAAGGAGAAAGCTAACCCCACAAAGTTGTCCTATGACCTCCATATGCGGGTGGGGGCACATGTGCCGACACCGTAATATAAGTCACATTAATAAATTTAAAAGCAGCGTAAAACTTTTAAACAAGCCATGCGTGCTCTGGGAGGCTGCATGTTAGGAGACTAGTGCTTTGGGGGTCGTGAAACTCTGTTCTCTCAAGTGCATTGACAGCCTCATCAAAGGGCTGGAGGGGATATCAGGTCCCCTCTGCCCGGTGAGATACAGCAGGAAGGCACAGAACCTCACGAGACACTGGGCTCCACTGAAGCCTTGGTCTTGAGCGTTCCGAAGTGTAGGACTATGAGAGATGACATTCTCATCCCATGGTGATCCCACTGAACCCCAGCCAGCTGGCTGGTGCTCATGACTAAGATTCAGATCTGAACCTTCTCAGTTCTCTCCATTTCAAGTTCACTGCTTCCATTTGAAGTTCTGTACCAGTTGCCTAAGGGCCAGGATTCTTATTTTCTGCTGTGAACAAAAGCTCCCCAAAAAAGAAGCTCCAAGTGAAGCTTACCAGAGCTTCCTTCAGTGATGGTGGGTGGAGAGGTTGAGATGTTGTGGGTCCACAGACTAATTACAATTTAGCTTGGGTGATCTTTATTCTCCCACATAACCATTCCCTGCCTACTTCTGTGTCAGACCTAATGTCCTGTGACTAACAGAAACCTTTTGGAATGTATTAAGGTAACAAAATTCTAGTTTCTGTCGATTGAAAGCCTGCGAGTCATCAGGCAGCCCAATGCCTCTAGCTAGGATTCTCTGCTTCGTTCTGTTTCAACAAAAACTTCATGAAACTGCTTCCCATTGGGAACATGGAATTCAGGGTCCCCTAAATCTGTGTTGTGGATTTAAAGTGTTTTACATTTATCTTTATTTGCTATGTGTGTACAAATGTGTACCACAGTGGAGGTCAAAGGACAGCTTTTGGAAGTCAGTTTTCTCCTCCCACTACATAGGTCCCAGCACTGGAGTTCAATTCATCTAGCTTGGTAGCAGGCACCATTACCTAGTGAACTGTGTTACCAGCCTTGGGTTGTAGAGTTCTTAATGGCTGGCCTCCACAGTTATGTTGTTTCTTTTCTGTAAGACTCTCACCATTTAGAGACTTTCAGCTATGTCACTCTATGACACATTGTTACTTTTTTTTTTTTTTGGCAGACATAGCTATTTTTTAAAATTTGCCAATGAAACATGTACGTTTTACTAATATGCCATGTTCTCTCAGGTTTGTCTAGTGGAACCAGGAGAGTTATCCATGCAGCTCCCTTCGCCTTGTTGACTTGTGGTCCTTGTTAGTTTTGTGTCTCTATGATCAAAGCCCATGATGAGAAACAGTTCTAGGGTGAGCAGGTTGATTTTGGCTCAGCTTCTGAATTTCAGGGCCCAACTTGAACCTCAAAGGCCCACCCCTGGTGACCTACTCCAAGGTCCTGTGGGCTTCACTGGCAGGGAGATAAGAACTTAAGACATGAGCCTACGGGAACACTGAGATTCGAGCGCTAGCAGGAAACTACCTGAAGCATTGTGCACTGTGAGCTTTTCATCCTCAGGTCAGTGGGCGTGTGCATAGTTGTGTCCTGTAGGAAGCCTTTAGCGTACTTGGCCTGTTCCCATCTTGTATTTTATGTCATGGGTCTCTGTCATTGCCACACATGAAGAATGACCTGGTCATGGTTTGTCTTACCTGCCAGGAAGATCCCCAGGTATAACTGGCCTCCTCCCTTCCCGGGCCTCCCTGGCTGTCTTTGCTCTGTGCACTAAATTGGTCTGTAGGTGTGTATTTGCTAGATAAGCTGATGCTGCCATCTCTGCTAATGTCCTTTTTATTCACAGTGGCTTTTCCCCATATTAACGCAGCCACTCTGGCTTTCATTTGATTAGCTGTAATATGGTGTGGTTTTCAACCATTCGCTTACAGTCTATCTGTTTCATTTTATGTAAAGTGCCTTTCTGGTGATGATCCCACTGAATCTTTTTTAATTTTTATTTATTTATTTTTGAAACAGGGCCTGGCCTTAAACTCCTAGATCCAAACAACCCTCCTTCCTTGGCCTCCTAAGCAGGTTGGCTGCAGGTGGGTGGCGCTACATCTTGCTTTGCTGGGTCTTCAAAAACAATTAAATCCAGTTTGATGGTTTTTAGTGGATGATTTAAATAGTTTACATGCAAAGTGCTTATTGATGTGGTTTAATTGGCTCTACCATTTACTGTTTTCCATTTGTCTTGTTTATCTATTCCGCCTCTCCTGTCTTCTTTGGATTATATGAGCATTTTCTCTCGTGTCAGGGGCTGTACTTGCGCGAGTGTTCCCATGGCTCACCTATAGCACTCTCCTCCCTTCCCGTCCCCTTCAGGAAGTCCATTGACAAGATAGTTAAGGCTCAATTCGTTTTTACTTTGGAATAGTAATTTGATCAGACTTTTGCCAGTAGTGCCCACTCTATGGTTTATAACTTAGTCTTCGCTTTCCACACTCATCTTTCTGTAGCTGTTCATTGGACTTCCTGGCCCACCCGCTGCTGCTTGCTTTTCTTCAGGTAGGTGCCTTTTGAGTTTAATCCAGAGCTTTATTGCGATGTGCAGATGGTAGGTAAGGAGAAGGGACCCTCTTGGGCTTGGCTTGCTCCATCTGTGTTAACACTGTTTTATTCCTTTAAGATCCAGTGATTTTTTTCATGGCATACACGGAGATGTTTCCACCCACCGTGCTCTGTGTAGATTTCCTCTGCAGTGCCGGCTCTGCCGTCAGTGCTGTCTGACATAGTCACCTTGGTCCTTCTCCACCAAAGGTGTGCTACAGAGTAATAGCTGTTCTTAAAGTCCTGGCCTGTCACCCAGGCTGCTCTGGCCAGCCTTGCTGCGCTTCGGGGCCACAGTCTGCTCTTTGGTAGTGTTCACTTCTCTGCCCTATCTGTGAACAGATGGGGCAGTATTGTTTGTTTGTTTTGGTTGTTTTTTTTGGACAGGGTTTCTCGTGTAGCTATAGCTGTCCTGGGCTTAGCTCTGCACGTCAGGCTGGTCTTGAACTCAGATATCCTTCTGCCTCCACACCCAGCAGTATTTTTGTTGCTAAGACAAAATATGTAATCTCTACTGACTTCCAGTGCAACTGTAAGATTGCAGGCTTTTTCTTTCCGTGTTTATTTTAAACTTTTTTATGGGAAATTTTTTACTTCGATTCACCTCAACACTTTTCTTTTAGGTATTAGCAGTGGTTGCTGGGAATTGCTCTCACCTTCTTGTAGGTTTTTTTTTTTTGTTGTTGTTGTTGTTTTCTTTTTGGTTCACAATGTACATCCATTTAGGACCTCCCATCAGGTTGCTGATTTTCCATTAATAATGTGTATTCAGCTAAGAGCTGCATTAAATGGTCATGCTTTAAACCCTTTTAAAAGCAATCCTGTTTGTGTGGCTAACCTACCAAATCAATACTTGGTTAATGTGATTTGCTTAATTATGCCTTCACATTTTAAAAATTGCTTTTTAAGTTAATTTTGTAGTATAATTTAATTTAATAAAATATGTCCATGAATCTAGAGAAAAGGTTGGCAACCAGATCATACAGGCCCCATCTGGCCTGTGACCAGTTTTTATATGCCCCCTGGGCTAAAAGTGGGTTTTATGCCTGTAATCAACTCTAATATGTGTATACACACACACACACACACACACACACACACACACTGCAACAGTGACTATACATGGTTCATAAAACCTAAACTATTTATTATTCCCCCCCTCGAACAAAAAAAAAATCAGTGATCCTTATTTATGGATAAAATCTGCAAAATAAGATCTTTTTAAAAAAGGTTTTTTATTTTTTTAAAGTTGTGTGTATGAATGTATACATGTATCTATGTATCTGTATGTATCTATGTATGTATACTACATGTGTGCAGGTGCCCAGGGAGGCCAGGCGAGGGTGTTGGATCCCCTGGAGCTGGAGTTACAGAAGGTTGTGAGCTGATGTGGGTGCTGAGAACGGCACCCAGGTCCTCAGGAAGAGCAGTAAGTGCTCTTACTGCTATTTCAGCTCTCACTGAGCTATTTCTCCAGCCCCTAGAGAAATCATCAAATTCTACTGGTAACCCCGTCTCCCGCATGCTGTCCCCCCACCCCCTTTCTCTACAGGTAACGCATACTAAGGACGACTTTGTAAGATCCTCTTGTCTGGACCTCTGGAGTGCTGACACTGCAGATCTGTTCCTAATGACTCTAACTCTAGCGCACATACCTGCCTGTCACTCTCTGCACATTCTCTCCACCTCTGCTCTGAACATGGAGCCCTGGAGATGGCTTTAGCAAGGCAGGCTCCCTGCTATTGTGATGGGCGTGGCAGTGCCCAGGTCCTCACTGTGCTTCTTGCAGTGTGTGCTGGGCTATTTCTGGTTCTTCACGGTCCTGACATAGTGCTGACATCTTGGCACTTTGCTGGTGCAGCTCTACGGCCAGCTCTTAGATGGTGGGTGGTGGTGGGTGGGCTGGGCTGTGGGCTGCGGAATACCAGCCCATCTGTAGTGTTGCTCGGCTCCTCCTCGCCGAGTTTGTACATTTCTGCAAGCAGCTTACAGCTGTCCGGCACCTTGACACCACCCAGCAAAAGTACTGTCAAACTCTGGGAGTTGGCTCATTTAATAAGCAAGGGATGACATTTAAGTTTGCTTAAATTGTTCTTGTTAGGAGCAAGGTCAAAGCCATTTCCCTGTTGATGAGATGCACCCTCTCACCGTCTCCTGTGGAACTCAGGTTCTCTCGTCCTGTCGCAGCCGCTTCTGGTGCTGCAATGGTGACCTTCGCACCTCACACAGTGAGAATGCCTCTCCACTCGGCTCTCCTTCACCCATCTATTATTTATCTGCCGCTTTCTGCCTGTGAGTGAGGTGTGTGAGTTACTCTTCCACTTGGTCAGTATCGCTGGCTTCCCTCTCACCTCTCCAGCTCCAGAGCTGTAGCTGGGAAGTTCCCCGAGGGCTGGCTTATAGATGGAATCTAGCCATGTTGTCTTCTCATATTTATATAGTTCCCTTTCTTTTCTCAGTGGAAAATTTTAGTTGCTTCTTTAAAGTCTGCAGACACTTTGGTCATGTGACTGTCTCCTTTTACCCATGTTACCTTAAATCTTAGAGTCAAGTGCACACATGCTCTAGAGCATGTATAGACTATCACATTCTCCACACATGCTCCAGAGCTGGCATGTATAGACTATCACATTCTTGCACTTGAAGAAGCCCATATGCCTGTTATCGGGGAAATGAAACAGTCTGGGAGAAGAGACCCAGGCCAGGGCCAGACCCAAAGAGGCAGACTGCCTTTGTCAGCATTGACAGTACAGTGGAGCCCAGGCCGAGTGGCCACAGTGGGTGCAGATATGGCATGAGCTGTCCTCTACTTTCCCCAAGGCCAGGCTTTTTCAGTGGACCTGCAGTTGCTGGGGGGGCGGGGGCGCAGCGGTCTCCTCCTTGGCTCCATGCCTGGGCTAGGGTGTGCCAGCTGCCAGGGCAATAATCAAGGTTGCTGTAAAACTCCCCAGCCAGTTGCACAAATGATGACACGTCACAGCGGGAAGGAGTCTGTCACGTTTGGTGATGAGCACGCCGAAGGCCAGCCTCCTGCCCACAGCTGTGCTTCATTAGCAGGGTTCGTCCATACCACGGCGTGTTTCCCATCCATTGGCTCTTATGATGCGCTAGTGAACTGGGCTATGTCTGGCCATTCTGAGAAGACGTAGGTAGGCCTTTTGTTCTGGTAAAGTTTCCCTGGGAGGTACAGGTGCGGATAGTTCAGTCATGGGTGGCTGGTGGCCCCTGGGTATGTCTTCCTGAGAGAAGGCACTTCTGGGATGTTGTCCTGACTCAGGAAACCCAAGGAGACTGCAGAGTGCATGATGTTAAGGCCACATCTATCCCAAGGCACACATGGTGCCTCCTCACTGCTGTTCTCTGTGTATTGGAGGGCTCTGACATGTATTTGCCAGGGATAAATATGTGGGCCTCTTCGAGAGATATGTCCAAGATCAGCGTTGGGCTAGACCTGTTTCTCACTGTGCATTTTATCTCCATCATGTTGTCTCTTGACTGCCTGGAAGCCTGGCCTGCTGCTGATGGAGAGAGGCAGAAGGGGGAGTGGATGTGTGTGATCCGACATACCCATGGAGCGACCAAGTGACACATGAGAAGGGCTTTAGGGTGTGGGATTGAACTACTTAGGGCAGCTGTTTTCATCCTGTGCATTTCAACCCCTTTGGGGGTTAAACAGCCCTTTCACAGGGGTCACCTGAGACCATGGGAAAGCACAGATATTTTACATTACAATTCATAACAGTCGCAACATTACAGTTATGAAGTAGCAACAAAAAATAATTTTATGATTGGAGACCACCACAACATGAGGAACTATATTAAAGGGTCGCAGCAGTAGGAATGTTGAGAAGCTCTGGCTTAGGGGATGAGCAGAGCCAGGGAAGAGACTCCCAGATTCAAGGGGAGCCCTCTGCTCTAGACCCCTCTGCCCACCAGCAAACCGCAACAGCTGCAGTGGCCAGCTCTGCCCTTGAACGCTGGATGTTGTGTAAACTTGTCTGAGCAGGTGCTGGGGGCTGTGATATGTTCTGTACTCTCCCGGGTCCTAGGTTCTGTCCAGCTTCTGGCCTGTCTGTGGTGTATCCCGGGTCCTAGGTTCTGTCCCAGCTTCTGGCCTGTCTGTG
>NC_022009.1:44413571-44418597 GCF_000317375.1 Microtus ochrogaster
TGTATCTCAGCAGCGTGGACCCCGACTGCCTGGAGTTCTTCCCTGCTACCCTATGAAGCTGTGTTTTTGAATCCTGGGCATGTGGGATGGCATGCAAGCACCTCTTAGCCTTCATGGGTCTGCAGGGCTGGCCTCTCTCTTAGTAAAACTCTGCTTGTAAAGAGGCCAAAATTGTTTGTTGCCCATGTCTGTCCCTAGGAACTTACAGAAGCAGGAACTGGCCAACGGGCTACCCAGTCATGGGCCCCAGGGGAGCGGCCAGGATGGGAGAAGCTTGGCCTCACCTGCTTGTGTGACTACTGCTCATTTGGTAGCCAGTGATGCAGATGGTCTGAGAACTGTGATTCTGCTGTAGCCACACGGCAGTGCCCAGGGAGCTAATAACTCCCGTGGCCAGTCCTAAGGGCAGCTGGAGTCCTGTCTGTGCTTCCCGTCCAGACAGCAGTGGGTGGTCTTCTCAGTGTTGTACTTGGCTCCGTGCCACCTGAGAGCCCATTCAGTACAGGTGCTTTGTTTGAGTCTTTGTACTGGGTCCCAGAACATAAAGCATGTCTATAAAAGTAAAATAAATTCTGCCCAGCAGTGGTGGCACATACCTTTAATCCCAACACTCAGGAGGCAGAGACAGGCAGATCTCTGAGTTTGAGGCCAGCCTGGTCTACAGAGTGAGTTCCAGGAAACAAACAAACAAACAAACAAACAAAAAGTAAAATGCATTCTGAGATTTGAGATGCTGATGTAATTTTCTGTCTCTAAGAATGCTTGCTCCGTGTGTCATCCTTACTCATCCAGGGACAGTAGGTAGTCCAGGCTTTGTAGCTGTCTGTGAGCTGTATGACACCTTCAGGCCCTTTCAGAAATATAACACCATTATCACTGAATGTCACTCTTCCCTTCTGCACCTAGGGCAAGGTGGGAGCCCTGTACCTAATGTGACTTCATTGTGTACAGCTGCTGCTGAGGGACCCTGCCATCCCAGGACCCACCCGTGTACTGATAGAGGCGGGGTGGGCATAACCAGCGATCAGCTTGCATCTGTGAGGCCAGTCGCTCCAAAGAGCAATAGGCATTGTCCTGGTGAAGTTGGAAAACCCTATGAAACCACATGTGTGCATGGCCTCGTGTATTTTTATTGATTCTGCCCTTGCCTGGTACTTGGTAACTCTGTTTGACTCTTCCAGGCCCACCATGGTGACTAGTGTTCATTCTTGTAGGTGGTGAAAGGCTATAAGGCAACCATCCAGCAGACCCTGGACATCCTCTTCCTCCAAGAAGGGTCTGAGTTCCTGAGCAGCACTGACGCATCCACTCGAGACTCAGCTGACCGAACCATTATTGCCTGGGATTTCCGGACTGCTGCCAAAATATCGAACCAAATTTTCCATGTGAGAAGCCCTGTGTAGAATTGTTCTTGGTGTCAACAGTGGGGGATATTCCTGTAGCCCTGGGCTGGGGTCCTGGACCCCTCTCTGCCTAGGGGAGGAGGAGATCAGCTATTTGAAATATCTAGGGTAAAGGGAGGCATAGGTCAGGCCCAGGTCTGCACACAGTGATAGCCCCTGTAGACTGCCCTTTCTGATTCAGCCACCCTAATACTCACCTCATAGAGTACCAAGAACTACAGGAAGAAAAAGCTTATAAAGATCTAACAGTGTCGGACACAGAGAGTCCTCCATAATAGTTGTGACCAACCCAATACCATCATTACTGCCAACATCACCATTGCCATGGTCACCACTGCCACCACCACCTTTTCACCAATATTACCATTACTGTGATCACCATCACCATCATTATCATGTCTGTGGTCACTGCCATCCTCACATTGTCATGATCAGCATCACCTTCTCTGCCACCACCACCACCACCACCATTACCGTCACTATAATCATTACCTCCACAACCATCACTACTACCACCACCATCCCTGATTGCCACCACCACCGTCTCCACCACCATCTCCACCACCACCACCATTACCATCACTATAATCATTACCTCCACAACCATCACTACTACCACCACCATCCCTGATTGCCACCACCATTTCTACCACCATCTCCACCACCACCACCATTCCTGATTGCCACCACCACTGTCTCCACCACCATCTCCACCACCATCACCATCACTGGTTGCCACCACCACTGTCTCCACCACCATCACCATCACTAGTTGCCACCATCACCATCTCCACCATAATCTCCATTACTGATCATTACCACCACCATCTCCATCACCATCACTGATCACCACAACCACCATCTCCTCCACCATCACCATCACTGATCACCACCACCATCTCTACCACCACCACCATCACCATCACCAATCATTACCACCACCTCCGCCACCATCTCCATCACCGTTGTGGTGGTCACTACCGTCACCACCTGTGCTCACATTACCGTCTTTTGGTGACAGTAAACTGTTCCTGATCTCTTGAGTGCCCTGCCCCTGGTCTTAGGTGTGACTGTGAGTTCATGCAGACCTTCTTCTCCTCCCTGTCTTGTCCTTCCGCTCAGTGGGTTCTGAGCGAACCTGAGCAAGCTGACTTTGAGACTACCTCCTTGAGCCTGGCAGAGATGAGGTGCCAGGCAGGTGAGTGTGCTGCTGGCCACCCTCTGCCTCTACTCCACCTCCACGTGCTCGGGGCTGAGTGAGTGCTTTGCTGAAGTACCTCACAGGACGCCAACCTATCACCTGCTGTTCCAGTGGGCATCAAGACCCAGCTGCTCCCAGAGAGCTGCTTGCTCTGTTGGGATACTTTCAAGATGGTGGCTTAAGGACAGTCTTAGAGCTGGGTATGGTAGTACACACCTTTAATCTCAGCACTCAGGAGGCAGAGGCAGGCCAATCTTCTTGAGTTTGGGACTGGCCTGGTCTAGACATTAAGTTCCAGGCCAGCCAGGGCTACAAAGTGAGACCTTCTTCAGCACCTTGCAGAAGGGGCAGCATGTTAACACTGGGTTAGCCCACTGAGCTCCACTTTAGACTGCAGAGCAGCAGGATAGGGCAGTTGCATTGTTTTCAAGCTCTGAGTGTATATAACTTGATACAGCAACAGCAACCCATAAAGACTCCCAAGCCAAGGCCCAGGAGAAAGGGACAAAACTCCAAGAGCAGAGTGCAGGCTGGGTGGCGATCTGTGGGAGGCAGAAACCCCACCATGGTAGCCTTCATCCCTCTGTGGTCCTGCTTTCTCAGGAGAGGTACACCTGCCCCAGCCTCGCCTTGCATCCGAGGGAGCCGGTCTTCCTGGCACAAACCAATGGCAACTACCTGGCTCTCTTCTCCTCTGTGTGGCCCTACCGGATGAGCAGACGGCGGCGCTATGAAGGGCACAAGGTACCCCCATCTTTGTTACCTAGGTCAAATGCTGACCATTGGCCCCAAAACTTCCAGCCAGGTATCCCCAGGACTCCAGGGCATGTAGACCCTCTGGGCTTTCTGCTGCTGAAGTGGCTGACTTTGGCTACATGCCCAGCCACAGACAAGAGAGCATGTCAGTTCACCTATGATGGGGTGGGGACAGGAAAAGGGTAGGACAGACTTGGGAGCCATTTCTCTGTGTACCCCTTTCCTGCCTGAGGCCCACTTTGCTGGCCTGAAAGAGGCTGGGGATTCACTTAGTACTTGGTGTCAAACCCCAGCTCTGCAGAAGCTGCTGCATCTGGGTTCCATTACCAGGACATTGTTAGATGTCATCTTTGAAGTTCACACTTGGATGCTGTGCAGTTGAGCTACAATAACAAAATGCACATACTGTTTTAAGTAAGTTTGCAGTTTGTGTTGGGCATTCATGTACTGGAGACCTGCAGCCCATGGGTCACAGGCTTGACATGACTGCTGGGGCTAGTGAGCCTGGGATACAGGTCACCTCACCAACCTATAGGCTTATAGCAGGAGCTCAGCCTTTGGCCTCAAGATCACTAGGTGTAAAGCCAACCCTGAACACTATGCTGGCAGCTTGTTGGCCTCAGCTCACCCTTTGTAGTGTGGGGTCATAGCTGCCACCTCACAGGTTACCTTCTGTGTCTTTCTCCACAGGTGGAAGGCTACGCTGTGGGCTGCGAGTGCTCCCCATGTGGTGACCTGCTGGTAACAGGCAGCGCCGATGGCCGGATTCTGATGTTCAGCTTCCGCACTGCCAGCCGGGCATGTACGCTACAAGGGCATGCTCAGGCCTGCCTTGGCACCACCTACCACCCCGTGCTGCCTTCTGTCCTTGGCACCTGCTCCTGGGGAGGAGACATCAAGATCTGGCACTAACTGGCAACTGAGACCCTGCCCCTGGGTTGACTCTGAAGTTGGCTGCAGGGGCTACCCCCACACTGGGCCTCAGTGACTTGTCTGTAAAAGGGGGGTGAGAAGTATCTCAGGATGTAAGGGCTGCTTAGTAAAGGCCTTTGCCAAATGGCTGGTGGTGCCCAACCAATCAGTGTGTACTCTGTAGTTTTTCTTAATATGATTTGGAAATAAACACATAGCCACTTCCTGTTGCCTTCCTACGGCAGGTAGGGGAGTTTAAGGTGGAACTGTCACCTCTGGTCCTGAGAGTGTTATCCTCAGAACAGTGGATCTCTGGGTCTTCCAGCTGCTCAGGAACTCTGTGCAGGAGCTCCACAGGGCCCTGCCACTCACCTGCTCTTACTAGACACCAAAGCTGTGTCCTGCTCCACTCTGGTCACCTCTCTGGCCCTCTACCCTGCTGCTTGCCTATGCCAAGGTATGTGGTCTGTGCTGGCCACTGCCATGTGTCTGTCCTGGAAAGGGTGATGAGGAGAAGCAGGGTCCTAGAAGCCACTTCAGGGACTGACTGGGCTGGGTGAGGAAATGTGGTGGTTTGTGTAAGAAACTCCCAAGGGCTTGTGTACTTAGTCACCAAGGAGTAAAACTGCTTGAAGGGATTAGAAGGATTAGGAGGTGTGGCCTTGTTGGAGGAAGGGTATCACTGGGGGTGGGCTTTGAGATTTCAAAAGTCCATGCTAGCCGGGTGGTGGTGGCGCACGCCTTTAATCCCAGC
>NC_022009.1:44418944-44420913 GCF_000317375.1 Microtus ochrogaster
TTCCAGAACCATGTCTACTTGCATGCTTCCATGCTTTCTGCCCTGTTGACAATGGACTAAATAAATCTCTGAAACTGTAAGCAAGCCCCAATTAAATGCTTTCTTTTGTAAGAATTGCCATGGTCATGGTATCTCTTTACAGCAATAGAACAGTGACTAAGACAGGAAGCCTAGATCCTTAGGGTCCTGGGCAGGCCCATGAATCTCAAACACTGCTAGAATTGTAACTGAGAGACTGCCTGATGGCCCGGGGACTCACTTACAGGATGGGGTGAGGGAGGACGGGAGAGGGCCTGGGACTTGACAGAGTGCGTACGGCTTCACACCTTACTCCATTCTACAATCTAGTCCCAGGCAAGACCTGCCTCCTTCCCTCTGTGCCCCAGTTCCTCATCTGTGAGACCAGAAGTCAGGAGAGCTGGCCTGCAGATGTGTTGGGGAACTGGAAGAATGTTGGGCATAGTGAGCCCAAGTCTAAGCCAGCCTGGCTCAGGGATGCTGTGTAAGGACATTTATTCTAGTGTCCAAGGCATTGAGGGGCCATTTCCACCAGGGTAAAGCAAGTCAGAGCCCTGCGCTGGGGCTTGTCCTGAAGCCCCTATGTCCTTGCTGCTGCAATAGGTCAGCTCAGTTTCCTCTCTCCAAGCTGATGGCTACCGCCTCTGTGCTTGGGTGCCTCAGGGCCATTGTACCCACCATCTTGGCCTAGGTATTGTCCTTCCCCCATAAGTAGGAAAACAACAGAACTGCCTCCCTCGAGCACTGGGTTCCACCCTGTGCTGTCCTGTGTGACTGACATCAGGTATGGAGTAAGCTCCCTGGGCAGAGCTTCATGTCCCGCTGTGTCCCTGGCAAGTAAGCATGCAATGAATAACTGCTATGTAGCCTGTCAGGCCCAGATTTGAAGTCTGCCTTGTGTTTCCTTCATTACTGTGGGACCTTAGGGAATCTGTGTGGTCATCAGTGCCTTAGTTTCCCATCCTGTGTGCAGTGGGCACTCAGGATACTTGAGTCTGTCGTGTGGAACCGAGCCTGTTCAGGTAGAAACCAGGGCCAGGTCCCATCCTAAGGTTCTACTGTGGCAGGCTAAGGGCTGGTGGCACCCTCTCCCACTGCTGCTCTCCCTCTGCGCTCAGGGCCTTAGCAAGGTCCAGATTCAGTCCTGTCGGAGGATACTGGCAGGAGGCTGCTTCCTTCCTTCCCGCGTGATGAACTCCTGGGAGCTTTAGATCAGCTGGTTTCTGTCTCGAGCCCTGCTGGACTAGGACTCCTTGCCAAGGTGGATGGGGAGCTGTGATCAGTAGCTCCCAGCATGAGCCAGAGGACTGATGTGCTCCACGAAGACCTCAAGGCCCCTGAGGGTGTTTTCATGAGTGTCTCCCTGAATGAGCTAGAACATAGTAGGCCAGCCTCCCCCAGCCTCTCCCAGTGCTCTCCCCAGCCTCCCCCAGGGGCCTCTCCCAGTGCGGCCTCCAGCATCTCCCAGTGCTCCCCCAGCCTCCTCCAGCTTCTCCCAGTGCTCCCCCAGCCTCTCCCAGTGCTCTCTACAGCCTCCTTTAGCCTTTTTCAGTGCTCCCCCAGCCTCCTTCAGCCTTTCTCAGTGCTCCCCCAGCCTCCTTCAGCCTTTCTCAGTGTTCCCCCAGCCTCCCCCAGCCTCTCCCAGTGCTCTCTACAGCCTCCTTTAGCCTTTCTCAGTGCTCCCCAGCCTCTCCCAGTGCTCCCCCAGTCTCTTCCAGTGCTCTCCCCAGTCTCTCCCCAGCCTCCTTCAGCCTTTCTCAGTGCTCCCCAGCCTCCCCCAGCCTCTCCCAGTGCTCTCTCCAGCCTCTCCCAGTGCTCCCCAGCCTCCCCCAGTGTTCTTCCCAGCCTCTTCCAGTGCTCTCCCCAGTCTCTCCCCAGCCTCCTTCAGCCTTTCTCAGTGCTCCCCTAGCCTCTCCCAGTGCTCCCCTGCCTCCCCCAGCCTCTCCCAGCG
>NC_022009.1:44421196-44457073 GCF_000317375.1 Microtus ochrogaster
GCCTCTCCCAGTGCTCCCCCAGCCTCCCCATCCTCCAGCCTCTCCCAGTGCTCTCCACAGCTGTCATCCCAAAGCTTCTCTCTACCCCAGGGTTATCTTCTGATCCCTTTCCCCACTGCAGTGTTGGCGTCATCACTGATTGGCTCTGGTCATCAGGCTTTTCCAGGAAGGCTAGCAGGTGGTAGACAAGGGCTTCCTTGTCTACCTCAGTGCCCAGCCCCCTCCTGCCCATGGTGCCCTGATCAGACTCTGGGCCCGCCCCCTAATGCTGTGGGATTTGCTTCTCTGACCCTCTGCTTTCTCGGGTACACAAGCCTGCTAGGACAGAGGGGAGAGGAAAGAGTTCTATAGACTGTCACCCTGTTGGTGTCACTAGGACAGGCAGACAGCATCTGAATCCTCCATGCTCTGACTCAGGTCCAGGGGACCAGTGAGGGTCTCCAGGAGTCCTGTTGTGGTTGTTTCATGGTGCCATCCCTAGTGTTTGCTTTTTCCCTGTCGAAGCTGCTTCTGGGCAGGAGGGCAGGTGTGTTCCCCTCTTCCCCTTCTTTCTTCAAATGTCTTCTTGCAAAGAACATTCAGAAAGATTGACTTTGATCCCAGCTGAGGTGTCGGGAGTTCACCATTTGCAATTTAAAAATAGGAAAGCTAAATTTGGAAAGCACAGAGCTGGATGAACCTGGAGTGTGGGTTCTCCCTCCACCTACCCTCCTGGGCCGAACTCACCCCATCCCACTTTTGCATCTGCAACCTGCAACCTGAGATCAGAGGTGCCCAGAGAGGAAAGCGGCCCTGTCTAGAGAGGCCTCCACAGCTGTATCTGCTGCTGGCTTGTCCACTGAGTCAGGTTGTTGCTGTCACCTGAGTGTCACTAGCATGCAGCCCCCCCACAGCATGCCCATGACCCCTGGTCTCCTGCTGAGGAAGCCTCTGTCCCGAGGGCACAAAGACATGCTGGAACCACCCGTCCCTGAAGCCTGTACCCTTGACACATTTTACTGCCTCCCCAAATGGTTCTCTCTATCCTCCCAAACCAGCTGGACTCCATACAGAGTGTGCCAACTGTCTCGAAAGGCCCCCCGGAAAGGACCAGTGTCCTCACCCCTATGGGGACTGAAGACTAGGCAGCTGTGGGTGGACTCCAGAGAGAATGGCCTGTGAATGAGGGGGCCCCTAGTGGGACTCACCTGGCAACCTGGGTGTATGAGTACTGCCAGGAGCAACTGTTCTCTATGGCATAGGCACAGAGGATCTAGAACTACTAGTTCCAGGGCTGCGCCTGTCAGGAAGGCACCTGGGAACTGCAGGGGATGGGTGGGATGAAATAGCTCTCAACAGGAAAGGCCTGAGTGTCAACAGGAAAGGCCTGAGTGTCGACAGGAAGCAGATGAAAAGCCCATCTCTTCTTCGAAAAGGAGTCACCATCCTAGGCTTTGTAGAAAATCCCACAATGCATTTCCAAGGGTTGAATGAATATGTGGGGAACAGGAAACTGGATGAGAGCACAGAGCCTCCATACCAACCGAACGGTACCTGGACATGGCAGTGATTGGCAGCTGGAATGGGAACGCAGCGCCTCTGGCAGTTGAGTGGACACAGGAGTGCATGAGCTACAAGGTAAACTGTGCAGACCCCCGCAGCGTGAGTCAAAGGAGGGACACACACAGTGTGACCGGAGGACAGAGTTGGAGAGGGAGGGATGGGCAGGTTTTTTTAAAGAATGATCTGGGGTTTTCCAGAACTGATGAACCCTGAGAGTTCTAAGGAGGAACCCCACACAGTCACACCCTAGGGAAAACACAGCCAAGTCAAAGAGAAGGCTGTGTCCAGCTAGAGAGAGCGAGACATAACCAAAACAGGAGCTCCACATTTTCCCAAGAAGCCAGGAGCTGAGGGAAGCAGAGATGGCTAACATCAGGGCGACTGTCAAGACATTTCAGAACAGAAGAGTGGACCTTGCCTCCAGGAGAGCCATGGCAACCCTTGAGAGGCTGCCTCAAAGGGGGGCCATCTGGGGGAGCAGGAAGGAGCTGAGAGTGCCAGGGACAACACCAGAGGACGCCGAAATACTGAGCTGGCCAGTGGACACTGAGCCAGGGAGGGCTGGCTGCAAGGTGGGGAACAGGCGAGGGACACCAGATCCCTGCTTCTGGTTAACTGGTCGACGCCAAGGAGAAAAAACAAACCATGAAGCTGAATTCTTTTCACTGCTGTGCTTTATTGAGGAGTTCGAACTACAGCACTAGTAGACAGCATGCATCACACACTACAGGCTCACTGGGGCGGGGGTGGGGTGGGAGAAACCTCATGTCGGAGGTAGAGTCGGGTGGTATTGGGAGGGGAAGAGGAGGACCAAGCACCGGCTATTCTAGGGGTATCTCTGGCCTCTCTTGGGCCTACAGGCCAGGCCATGGGACGAGCTCAGGGTAGATCAGGGCAGAGTGTTGGTTGCACTGTGAGATGGGTGCTTAAGATGATTTCTGCGCCCTAAGTGGCTGTTTCCCCTCCTTAGTGGACAGAATATCAGCATTCCCTTGTTGCTGGCTTGCTAGCTTCTCCCCACATGTGGAGACTGGTCTCCCTAGGGCCCCAGCCTCCCCTTCCCTGGGGTAGGCCCCACACACCCTCACTGGAAATGAAGGAGCTGGAGGCAAGCACACGAAGAAACATCCTTTTCCCTATAAAAATAGCTTCACTTACAAAACGGGGGACGCTCACTTCAGGGCAGGGCGCACTGTGTAAATGTTCTCGGTGGAGTTTGTAGCAGAGGCTAGGGGTGAACACCACGGTGGCAGAGAGGGTTGTCTTCTTGGGTTTTACTGGGTTGTTGGTAAGAGGGTCAGAGGAACTAGAATTCCTCGGTTGGGTTTGGTCACGTGGGGGCTGACTACTCTCTATTTGGGGCAAGTTTGGTGGGGGCCCCTGACTGCAGTTTACTGGTGGCAGTCAGTTGAGCAGGGTTCCGTAGAGCTGGGCCTTAGTGAGACTGTCCTTACGACTAAGCCCAGAACCTCCAGTCCTGGGGTAGGCCCGCTGGGGGCTGAGACGACTGGCAGCGTGCATTTCAGGAGAGGCTTCCATGGAGCTTGGCTCCAAGGAATCCCGGGAACCATGCTCGGGCTCGGGGCTGCTGACAGCCCCACACAGCTGCACCCCGAGCCTATCCCCATCCCCCTCACTGGCTGCATAGCCAGCGTCAACTGAACGGCTAGGGCTCAGGCTCAGATCGCCACCTGCACGGAGGAAGCAGGGCTCTGCCAGATGACCCTGGGAGAGGTCATCGCCCTCCGAGAAACTATCAGCCTTGTAGGAGGCATAGAGGGGGCTGGCACGGCCCTCAGCATGGTTGCTGTGGCTCCTACCAGGGCCGCGGCGGCCGTGGCCACGGCCAGCGCCATAGAAACGTTCTCCGAAGTTGCAGGGCGAGGCGCGGCCTGCGTTGCCAGGCTGGTAGTTGTAGGCGCCGACATCCTCCACGCTCAGGGGGCGCCAATGGCCTCGAATGTCTCCTCCGGCAAAACGATTACCGGTTGGCTTGGCCCTCAGGTTCCACAGGTTTGGAGGCATAGCAGTCTGCGGGCTATCTGCGGAGGGCGAGTAGCGGTAGGACTCGGCCTGGTACGGAGACACTGTCCGAGCAAAGCCTGGGGCTACCTGGGCCTCGAGCGGGGAGGCCAGGGTGGCCGCGGCCTTGCCGAAGCGAGAGCTGCTCCCATAGGTGGCAGAGGGCGGCTTGCGGTTGAAGAGCTCGTCGCGGCTATTCAGGTAGATGGCCTGCTGCGAGGCGGTCAGCGTGCTGGCCTGCGCGTGCTCCTTCTCCTCGGACGTGGCGCTGAAGCTGGAGTAGGAGCTGGAGGTGGGCAGCGAGGCCGCGTAGCCCGGGAAGGCATCGTGGCGGTAGGCCTCGGGAAAGGCCGCAGCCTCGGCTTCCTCCTCCTCTGCGGCGCTGTCGGTGGAATTTTGCGCACGCAGGAAGCCCACGTCGGTCACGGACGTGTCGACGCTGGGACGCCGGTCACGCTGGCGCTGGCGCTCATGCTCATCAGGGCAGTAGAGAGCTGTGTCGCTGCAGTAGATGTCTTCCTTGTACTGGGGTCGTGAGCCAGACTTCTCCATTCCGTCGCGGTAGCCCAGGTCGCGAGCAGAGGCTTCAGACAGGTGCGAGGACAGACTACCAGGGTCTGGCTTCTCCAGCACCTTGGCGATGACGCAGGTGGGCACGCTGTCAGCGTAGGCCGAATGGCAGAGTGAGGAAGGCAGGCTGCAGTCATGCTTCTCCATGTGCAGGCTCACACGCTGCTGGAAGTCCGAGGGCAGCTGGAACGGGCATGGAGGAGAAGAGAATGGAAAAAGGTCATAGTCAGCAAAACAGCTCAGCCCTGGCTCGAGGCCAGGGCCACACCAGCATCACCGACAGACAGAGACACAGACAGACAGCGGACAGTCCCCCACCCCCAGGTGTCTCATATCACATCAGTGGGAGCCATCTTAACCCCCAAGGACAAGGATGTCCTCGGCACCTGAGGTTCCCCATCACCTACCTCTACCCACCCACCCTACTCCAATGGGCCGAGCAGAGCTGGCTAGGCTACTATCTGGCACCCTTTCTGGGTCCTGCCTCGTGAGGTGTGACTTGTTCTTGCTGGCCCACAGTGTCTGTGTCGTGTCCTGTCTCTCCCCTGCCGCCCCATCCCGTGGACTGCTGAATGAGACAGACTCAGAACACAGATGCAACAAAGATTGGAGGGGCCAGTGCCAGGCACCAAAGGTTTCCATGGGGTGCCTGGTGGCAGGTGTATGGATATGTGTGTGTATGGGGGGAGGGGGCTACTGTTTGATCTATTTTGTGAGTGTTGCAGGTTTGGCCATGCCTGGGGAAAGGGGACATGGGCAGGTGCCTGGGTAGGAGATTTCTTGTGCATGTGGGCTGGGAGGGATAGGCTGGCCAGGATGGTTGGTACCAGACAACCTAGGACTAACTTGGGCTCTGCTGCCAGCTCACTCTGTGTGCCTTCAATGTGTGCCCTTTCCTTGATGCCTGTTTTTTGTTTTTTTTTTAATCTCTGGTATGGGCCTGTCTCTAATTGTGCAGCCCCCAAAGGAAACAGTGTATCCCAAGTGGTTTAGGGTGGCCCTGGGAAGTACAGTGTGGGGGGCACCTTTCACCATCAGGAAGCCAGGACCCAGGTGCACGAGGGACGAGGGTTCAGGCTCACCCGGCAGCTTCTTCTTGGAGGGTGGGGAGAGGCTTCGGGGTGGGGTGGCCCAAAAGGAGCCGGGTGGTCCTGGGACGGGGCGGGCCTGGCTGTGGGGCGGGGCCACGTTACCTCGGACACCTTATGGACCCTGCCGTAGGTCTGGCTGCACTGCAGCAGCTGGGCCGCTAGATTGCAGTCCTTCCTATAGAGCTCCTGGAAGACAAGAGAAGGTGTTTGGTCCAACCGCCCTGGTCAGTGCCCGGTGCCAGCAGGGCGATGGGAGGGGAGAGCAGAGCTGGCAGGCGGTTAGTTCTGGCTAGTCCCTGTCCAGGTCCCACATTCTTGCTGGAGTTGCCGGTGTGTGAAGGATTCCCTGTCAGCATGGGCCCTCCACAGGCTGGGGCAGCAACAGGTGGCTCCACTAGTTCTGAGCTCCCAGAGGTTGGGTTTCCTGTTCCTCTAACTCCTGGAATCCCTCCAAAGATGACTTTGTGGGAGTGCTGGGCACAAGTCAGGGACAGGGATGAACCCCATGCTGGTCTCCCACTTCACGGTATTACCAGGCCTTGGGGCTGATTGCCCAGTCTGGGCCAGGGTTAGCATAAGTGTGTGACCCCAGGTGCAGGAGGGACCCTGCTCAGACTCCTGAGCTGAAAACAGATGCAAACAGTAGGACTTTTGTCTTTGGAAATAAATCTCTGTTGCATGTGTCTGTGTTGGCCTGTTCCTTCCTGCTCTTCAGAAATCACAGCTGCCCTAGGACTCACCTGCTGCCCTAGGACCCACCTGGATTGCCCAGGAGATCCAGGACTACTGCCACAGCCTTGCTCAACCAGGACCAGTGTCCTGGGCAACCCTCCCCCATCCCACCTCGACACCAGATCTTCACAGGGGAGGGAAATGGGTCTCACCGTCCCTCTCAACTCCCCCCTGAACTTCCTAGGAACAGAGTTGAAAGTCATCCCCCAGGAGACCCCACAGCAGTTGTCATGGGAACCCGAAAGCTGTGGGCATTGCCCAACCAGCCCAGGTCAGCCACAGTGAGTAGGGGACGCCTCTTGGAGAAATAGGTGACCTTGCATGTTACAGCTAGGCTCCTTGTTTGAGCTGTGTGTGCGTAGGATCTCCTTGCCCTACTCTGGGAAAGGGCCCAGGCTACCTGGCCACTGAGTGCTTAGTCTTCAAATCCTTCCTAAGTGACATGATCTAGTAGAACTGAAAGAAACTGCCACCATCACACTTAGCTGGGCACGTAACCCTTCTAACAGGCTACTCAAGCTGTTGACTGGCCAATTTTCTGTCTACTTTCCCTATATGAACTTAAAATCCACAAGGGCAGCCACTGGTCAGATCATCACCTCAGAACTCCATTCGATCTTGTGGCAGAGGAGCAGAGGCTAATTACTGTGCCCACAGTCAGTCCACGGGGGACAGTGGGAGGCAGCTGGCTAGCTCATGGGGCCCCTTTGGATAACCACACAGCTGCGGTGTGATACTGGGCCTGGCTGAAGTCAAAAGTCTGTGCGGATGGGACGGCCGGCCTCTCTGCATCCCATCTTCGGTCTCTCCGTCAAGGGAGTCTATCCTTTCTCAGGTGCCCCGGGCACTTCTCCAAGCCCTCACTGCCCCATTCCCCCAGGGGCCAAATGCACACGGCACTTACGTTGTCCTCTGACAGCTTGTCAATGGTCACCTTGGCCTCCAGCAGGTGGCTGTTGAGGGCGACAATCTCATGGTTCATCGCACGCTTCTCTTCCTCATAGTGCTGGCCCTGGGTCACGGAGACAGAGGGAGGAAGGGTCAGTGGTTAGTGCTAAAGCCCAGCTGTTGGGCCAAGGCTTTTGTGAGCCCAACAGCTGTTGATGAAAGGAGCTTGAAATGCTAACGATGGTGTGGGAGTTAAGACAACAGACTCAGCCAGGCTTAACCCCATCCCACTAATGTTGAGCTGGATTAGCCTAGGCCAGCCCTTCCCTGAGCCTCAGTTACTTGCTCCTAATACCCTGCTCTTGGGGTGGGAGTATGGCTTGCTTTGCCCATCTCACTCAATGAGCTGGGAGAGTGACGCTCAGCACGAACCAGCCCCTACCTGTCCTCCCCCTTTAGATCTCGGCTTGGAGATAGACAGGAACTGAACACCTTTCACTGAACAAGAACAAGTGTTGGGGAACGTGGCCATTCTCTGTGCTGCCTGTACAGGCTTGGCTTCCCTAGACCCCAACTCAGTTTTATCCTGACAGCACCTCCCACAAGGGGATACTGAGTGAGGGGACAGTGTGCGTTGGGGCCTTACCATCCGGTACAGCTTATCCTCCAGCTCTTGGTTGATCCGCTGCAGTGCCATGTAGTTGCTCTGAATCCTGCAGCAGGAGGCAACAGGGTCATGACTGGCAAAGCCTGATCTTCTACAACCCCAGTAACCTCACGGCCATCACACCCTGCTGAACATGGCTGTCAGCTCACCCAAGCTTGTCCCACCAGCTCTACCCAATTCAATGTCTGCCCTGAAGATCCGATTAAAGCTAACTTTTGTCAGGGTTTCTCCTAGGCCATGGCCAAAGCCACACTGTTCTTCCCCGACACAGTGGGGCTCCTTGGAAGGAACACAGGGAGGCCTATGTGCACGAGAGCCTGTCAGAGCTGTGCTCAGGTCTTAGACGCTGGCAGGGCAGCTTACAGGTCAACTGCACACCAGGAGACGCATGTGTGGCCCTGCAATGAGTGCCGGAGCCAAGCAGGTAGAGATGGAGTGCTTTGGGCTTCTATTGCTGGTGGCTGGGGGACTGGACGTGGTGTCCGCGTGTCCTCTAGACAACCTTTGCGGTACCATTGCTGTCTTGCCAATGGGAAAGGGACACAAAAGGATGCTTAATGCAGTTAAGTGGCAGAGCTGGGACTTTAACCAAGGTCTGGCTGCACTGCCCAAGTTTGGCTTCCACACGGCTTGGTAGTGATGTTCAAAAGCTCAGAAGAATGGGGCCATTCGAAGAGGGACAAGCTGCCCTCGCGACAATGCCAGCTGCTTCTCTAAGGACTTAAAACAAACTCAGCCAACAGCAGCAGGCTGCATACTGTTTGTATTTCTAAGCTGGGGATACCCACAATAGGGGTTAGAAAAATAAATGCCAGAAGGAAAATATCCTAAGAATCTGGTCCTCCTCTCAATGCATCTTGAGTCCCCCCCACAAGCCACTCAAGATGCAGCTTCTACATCCAGGTTCATCTTATGAGCTTGTGTGGCCAGTGGGATGGGGTCTGGAAGTGGCCCCTCCTGTGCTGCTGTTGGCTCGTTCAATGTCAGAGCGGTACAGGTATGAGGCGGTGAGAAGCCAGGTCTGGAAGAGGGCACTGAGTCTGCCAATAGCATCGTCAGTGGGCCGCAGGTTCGAGCCCTGGGTAGCCTGCTCTGCTCTCCGTTTGCCAAATATCCCCAGAGCTGACACTGCGATGAGCTAGCTTCCCCCCCTCCCGTCGCAGCCCCGCCCTTACTTGCGCAGCTTCTCCGTGACTTTGTCCAGCTCCTCCTGAGCCCGCCGCAGCTCAATCTCCAGGTAGTGACGAGTGGAGCCAAACTCCGTCTCCAGCTTCTCCAGCTTATGCGTGGTGTAGGACAGCCGCTTGCGCAGCTCGCCCTTCTGCTCCTGCAGGGCGCTGCAAGACACCAGGCAGCTGTGGCACTGAGCATGGGGAAACTGACACCACATTGGCCAGCCAGGCATGCTGTGGGCATGTGCTGTGCACTCACCCCACTTGTACTGAGTGTGCACACTCAGGTTACCGCCCTCCCCGTGGTGACTGTGCCAGCACTCATGCCCCTTCAGGGTCAGGAACCTGTGTTGCCCCCTGGATGTTCACACTCCATCCCACCTGAGCCCCAACACCCAAGAGTGTAAGTTGTAGTAGACTTGCTGTAGGTAGAGGGTGGGGGGAAGTTGAGGTGCCATGTTGGAAACCTGGAGGCGGGGGTTGGCAGGTGCTGGAAGCCCCAACTATGTCCAGATGTGCTGTGGGACTTTCTAGGGACCCCCGGACTTAAAACCCAGTGTGGGGTGTGGAAGGCAGGCCGGCATCATCAGAAGAGCCCTCTGCTCTGAGTAAGCCACACACGCCACAGGCACACTACCAGCCACCTCCATTAAGAATCCCTGGATTCCTGCCCAGGCCTAAGGAAAGGGGGCGGGTCCTCCTGAGACTCAGTCCCCAAAAGAGAATCCAAAGTAGAGAGGGAAACCCAAAGGCAAGGCCTCACTGCCCACGCAGGCCCAGCGGCCAGGTGTTCTGCTGCCCCTCCCAGCTGTCTCTATACTGCTCTCCTCCAGGCAGCCCCCCAGCTGCACGAGCCCGCTGCAGGCAGTTGCTACTCAGGCCCCTCTTCCCTCGTGGAGTGGTGAGCTTCCTTGAGTACCCACTTCGTCCAAAGCAGAATTGCAGTGGGCAACAGCTCTTGAGATTGGGAGGTCCTTGCCAGGGGCTCCTGTGCCCTCGGGAAGAGGGGAGAGTATTGTCCATCTGCTGGAGTGGCCCCCTCAGCATGACTCCTCACCCCCTCCAGCCTCCAGGCAGAGTTCTGGGAAGCTGTACCTGTAGCACCCTAGGCCTTTGCATTCAGCCTTGTCCCTCTCTAGGGTCTGTGAGGCAGCCGGCCCCACAAGCCTACAGCCACCTGGACCCTGACCACACTGGCAAGCCCAAGTCAGACTCGCTTCTGTATCCCTCTGCCCTGCCTTGGGAACCTTAGGAATAGGACAGGAGCTCCATGACACATTCGATGCAGGGCTGGAACCCACCAAGGCGCATTGCTCTACAGAGCCTTCATTTACCTGGGCCATCCGGCGGTCTTCCAGACAAAGGGCGACTCGCTGGCCTGCCAGCCCTTCCTGCCCATGCTCCTCTCAGCCATCACAGCCACCTACCTTTCTAGGACAGTTGTTGGTCAACAGAGCCCAAGCTTCTGGATCTCCACCAAGCCTGCTTGCTCTAGGGATTACATCACCCAGACACACATGCTCAGTTTCTAGTCATTGCTGGGGGCGTTCCCCTTTGTGTCCCCCTTGTGTCTGGTGCTGTCCCACCCGAAGGACTTTGCCTGGCCTGGCCTCCCACTGCACCTTGGGTCATGTTTGAGACTCATTCCCACACCAGCCACCTTTGTGGGCTCCACCTGCCAGTCCGTGCCCCATTGCTTCCAGCCTGCCCCTGAACCCTACAACCTAGAGAGGGCCATGGCAGCCCCTCCCTCACACCTGGTCACAGCCTGGGGTCAGAAGTTTTGGAGAGAGGACCCTGGGTGTTGCCAACATCTCTGTCCAGTGTCCTTTCCTCCAACAGACTAACTGGATTCCTCCCAGGGCCTCAGTTTCCACACCCATCAGCAGAACAGTATATCCACATACAAGGAACATGGCTGTCGCTTGCACCTATGCTGGGTATGAGAGCCACCTGACACAATGGGACGGTGTGGGAGGTGTGGCTGTGTGGGAGCTGCTAGGGTCAGCTGTAGGCTCTTGAACTCCTAAGGGGTAAGGCGGTAGCTAGATAGGTGAACAGCCTGGTCAGTGTATCCTGGCACCCAGACACAGCAACAGCTTCTTCTCTTCTGTGGGGAGGTGTTATTTCAGTCCACAGGCTACAGTCCGTCAAGGCGTCAAGAGGAGCTATGGAAACAGTCCCTTAACATTGCACAGGGGAGGGGGGCCAAGGAACTGAGCAGCCAGAGCCCCACCCGCCCCAGCAGTGAGGCTGAGGACCCTGGCAAGTGAGGCACAGCTGCAGAGCGCTGTCTTGAGTCCCGTCTTCCCACTGGAAGCCCAGGCAGGCATTAGAGAGCCTACCCCATGGCTCAAAGAGGGGCCTGAAAGGGCCTCTATCCTTCCAGAAGGCTTCTCTGCCACTCACAGGAGGTCAGAATGGAGCTGGGCTATAGGGACAATGTATTGTGAGCCAAGAGACCCTGAGTCAGTCTGTCCCGGGATGCAGACACGGGACATAAGTCCTGGAACAGGCAAAGAGGCACCAAGGAGCAAGGGTGCAGAGGAGGAGACGACAGGTGCCCTACCTGTCCCAGAGTGAGGGTGAGGACTTAGCGAGGCAGTCCTGCTGGACTCGGGGCTACTCAAAGCACAAGGGCACCCAGGGGGTGCGCAGCCTGTGGGTGAAGAGGACAGAGCTGCTTGGAACATATGGGGGCTCAGGGTAGGGCTGCAGCCCCCGGCTGAGGTCAAGAGGGGAAGATTGTTGAGGAGCAGCTGTGCATCTGAGAGCTCTTGCTGGTAGCCCCAGAGGCTCTGAGCTCTTTGGTGGCCCTCAGTCCCACTATGGTAGGGTTCCTTGGTCACAGGTTGGGTTTATTTTGGAGGTTCTGTTCCCACCCACAGGTCTGCATGCTCTACCTTAGCCTTAGGTATGCTGTAGGGAGGACCCCACCCCCAACTGTGGATCTGTCAAGTGCATGTCCTGACCCGGGGCTGCATCTCTGGTAGATCCTGCCCTTGGTGTACATGGCTTTCTGGTCAGAGGAGCAAGAAGGTGGGTCCTGTCTGCCGGGAGGCGACATTGGTTGATGTACAGAGAGCTACATGACTGATCTGTAGGCTGTGAGGCCTGCGATGCTGAGAGTCTCTTTATGGTCTGCTGGGACCCTGCTCATCCACCCCTGCCTGTGGCTGGGGGTGGGCTGGACAGTGTGTGGTATAATAAAGGACAGAGATCTGCCTTAGCCCTGCTCTGGCGCCTCCCTGCGGGAGGACAGTACCACGTGTGTGCCTGCCATAGGGCCATGGCCTCCCTGGAGCTCTTGTGGTCAGGCCTGACACATGGACTCGGGAGGACACATGTACAGGCATGCTCAGAGCTGATGTACTGTCAAGCAGTCACTGAGGTGGGCCAGTAACACCCACAAGAGCTCCTGGCTGGCCTGGAAACCAGGCGGGTTTCAGGATGAGGCAGATGTGCTAAGAGCTGCGTAATCCCATTTAAAAGACTCGCTGCACAGACCATCACAGAAGAAGAGAAATGTTCATTTGTTACGCCTGGGTGGTGGAATGCTGGGTAATTGAAAAAATGTGTACTTTTCTGGATTTGTCATCTTTTCTACAGATAAAATATCAGAAGGAAAAAATTTACTTAGGATTAAATTTTGTCACAGGGAAAAAGTTCCCGTAAGCATCAGTGATGGGTTGGGGGTTGGGGGGTGGAGGGTGGGGTTTTTCGGTCCTCCACATGGTAGCTATCCTAAGGCTGTAGAAGGTGGAACAGGCTGGGCTGTCTCTCTCCCTGCTTTGGACAAGGCCAGCAGTGGCCCCATTGTCCTCGAAGCCCTTGCCGACAAGTCTCCACTTAATAGCTTGGGGACCTCAGCCCTAGATGAAGTCTGGAACCCAAAGGGAGACTGGGTCTGGGGGACGGCTGGATGTACCTGGGGTCTGATTCCGGTCACTGACAGGGCATTTTATCAAGCACCACTGATTGTCTGATTTGTTCTGAGCCAGGTAACACTTGGAGACTGTCAGTGAGGCATCTGGTATAGGACCATCTCCCAGACATGAGGGAAGTGGGCTCCAGGGAGGGTGTACTAGACCCCAAATCTGAGGCAAATCTCAGAGCTGAGATGTGGACTAGTGGATTACTTCCTTCTCGCGTCCATTCATGAGAGAAGAGGGTGCACCACCAGCAGAGCAAATGACTACCCTACTCTGATCAATGAGCCCCCAGGGCCTGGCACTGGGTGCCTCTCAGGAAGAGACAGGGTGGCGCCCTGTCATGTGCTACTTCTCAGCTTGCCTGGAGCCCATTTCCTTCTTCCTAAGCATGGAAGCAACCGTTTCTCCTATGGAGGGAATCTGTTGATACATGTGTCTGTCTTCCTCTCCCAGAAAATGCCACCAAACAGGCTCTGAGGACCCTGGGGACCAGCAAGAGTCCTTGAAGGTAGAGAAAGCACAGGATACTGAGGGAACAGCAGACATAGACCACAGCCTTCCTCTCACAGCAAACAAGCAGGGGGCCGTCACTACTCATCTTAACAGACAACCACTGCCACCTGTGGAGCCTGGAGGCTGCCTGTGCTCGCTCCAGCATGCCCGGGCAAGAAAGAAGGTTCCAGGCCCACCTGCAGACTCTATGCATGCACAGCGGAGGGCTCCTGAGCTAGCCAGGCCATCCCTTCCCTCTGCCTGCCTTCCTCGGTCTCATCAGCCACCGCCCTCGCTCCTCTCTGCCATGCTGTCCCTCACACTGGCCCCCCTTTCTTGGGAAGCTCAGTTTGACACCTCTCCTGCCTCTGGGGCCACCTGTCTGCATGGGACTCATACTCATGTTTGCCTGGTGACTGCCTGCCAGCCCACATGGTGATGGGGCGGGACCGGGTTGATCTGGCTCAGTGTCACTGACACTCCATGGGGCCTTGCAGAATGCCTAGGCTCAGCCTGGCTTGCTCTCCAGCACGGCTCAGCTTGGCCCCAGCAGTCATGCTCCAACAACGCCAAATTGCTTGTCATTCTTCACCTGCTGCAAGCACTTTCTCATCTTGGTGACTTTGTCCCCATGTCCCCTCTGCCAGGATCTTGCTCTGCCTGCCCCAGGTTAACCCTTCCCCACCTGAAGGACCAGAGGGCTCTCTCTCCATGCAGGTCAACAACTGCTCCTCTGAATGACTAAGTTGCCGATCTATCTACTTTTGATTGCAAGGGTGCACAGGTCTCCCACATGGCCACCCTGGCATCCCAACTCCAAGCTCTTCTGGCAACTGGATGGCTCACTTCTAACCCCTAGCAGACTACACCCTGCCCTGGCCCCTGTACCCAGCCTAAATGCCCAGATTCGCACCTTTTGGGCCACCATTTCCCCCAGCTTCTGCCTGTGTTAGCCTGGGAGCTCCTGATGGTTCTCTTGCCTCCTCAGGGCCTGGGATATTCCCTTAGGAGGGCCTCCCCTTACACACCACCTCCTCTGGCAACCCACTTAGTCTTAGTACTGAGTGGACAGGAGTGGTGACCTGGCTGGTCCCCTGCCCACTAAGCCTATGGGGCTATCTCAGATATCAGCACTCAGCCAGGCTGATGGGTACATGGCAGTCTGATGCTGCAGGAGCAAGGTCAGGCATGAGAGTTCATCTTCTCAACTAGCCTAGCATGCTCATCTTCAAAGCTGTTGCCAAAGCTACCTCTACCTACTAACACTGTCCTCTCCTGAGCCTTGAACTAGTTCCCTGAGAACCATGTGACCAGTGGTAGAAACAGCTCTATCCTGTGCAGGATCTCCCCAGTCTCCCTGTGAAGGCTGCAGGGCCGCCGCTCCTTCCACCGACCAGCTGGAGCAACCTACCTCCTCGGGCTTCTGGGCAGAGTGTCTCCTGCTGGTGGCATCCTCAGGGGCTCTGGTCTGTGCTGCATTATGCCTGGTAGCTATATATCTGTGCATCTTTAGAATCTGTTGCGCCTTGGTCATGCCTGGATGGTTCTACCCTTCATGTCTGTGGCTGCCTTCCCCCAAGGGCAGGTAAGCCATGAACAGCAAACTCAACACTCGTGCTTGCCAAGTGCCCCCATCCATCTTTTTCATCATCGTCTCAGATCTTTCCCCACCCCCACTTTCCAGTTGGGAGAAAACAGGTGCAACATGGGTAAAGTCAGGCCTGTCCAGGTCACAGGACTTGGCTGGGCTCAGCTCTGCTGTCTTTCTTCCCTCAGAGTGGAGAGACTAGATGCTAACATAAGTCTCAGCATTGTGCTGCCATCATGGTCACTAAGGTGTCACACTGTGACTTCCCATTGGTATGTGCTAGAGAACAGGACCATACATGTGGTCCTGTGGCCACAGCAGGGGTCTTTCTGGAAGGGGGTTGCCACTAGGGAACACAGGTATCCACACTGGGCACCTGCCCTGATTCTACCCCTAGAGCCCATGGCTAAGCAGTTCAGGCTGACAACGTCCCTCTGTCACTCCTTTCTCTTGGGGCAGCAGCCAGGAGCTACAGCAGGAAAAATCGGCTCCTCACCTCATCTTATCAGGCAGCTGCAGCTCTGCCCCACCACCCTCCTCTGAAAAGAGAGCTATGTGCAGGGAGCCGGGCACCGTGACCCGGAGAGCCCTTGGGGTGGGAGAGCTAGATGCCCAGGGCAGCTACAGAGTCATAGGGTCTGGGGTACACACAAGCCCCACCCCCAGGGACATACCCCTTCTCTGTTCCTGTACTCCTCTTCCAGGCTTTCCAGATGCCCCCTCCCCCTAAGGACAGGAGGTTCCCACAGGGACTCAGTCTCTAAAGATGGATTGACCCATGTCTCTACCCTACCCTCCTCATCCTGTTCCCACCACCTACAGCATGGAGCACGGGAAGCTGTCCAAGGGAACCTCCACAGATGTCACCCTCATGTGCCTCCCACATCTGCCTCACACCTGTCCTCTGTGCCTGGGACAACCCTCTGGGCTCTTGCCTGCTCTCTGTCAGCTCCAGCAAATCCCCTCTTTCTGAATCAGTGAGCCCCCCTCCTTCTAGATCATTCCCTTCAGCAGTCCAGTAGGTGGCTTCTTTTCACACTTCAGTAACCACCTTCTCTGATCTCCAGGCACTGCCCGTTCTGCTGCCGGAAATGCAGAAACGCAGTCTGTCCCTGCTGTCTGTCTCTATGTTCCCACCCTTGAATGGAGCCTGCCATTCCCGTCTTGTCCCTCACCTGGCATCTGGCTGACTGGCTACCCCTTCCCAGCATCCTTTGAGGGTGCTCCCTTTCAGCAGCCGCTTTCCTCCCCTGGGTGCACACGCTCACAACAATCCCCAGTAGCAAATATTGTGGGCTTCATGGTCCCCAGTGAATCTGATTCCAGGTGTCTCCATCACACTGCCTCACCTGTCTGCAGGGCTCATGGGAAGCTCTGGACAGCCTTTCTCGTGTCTGAAGATTTCTAGACATTTCCCACCCTCCCACAGGCCCTGCCTACAGGATGAGCCCCCTTCTTCCTGTGCCCCTCAATGCTGCTCTCCCTGCCTTGGTCTTGAATCAGTCACACTGTGTTAGGGAGGCCACCAAGCTATGCTAGGGTTGGAGCAAAGGAAGGAAGGAGTTACATCTTGGGATGAGCTGTAACTGTGCTGGGGTCTGGAAGTGGTGTGGGGGCCTCAATCAGTGAGGAAAAGGCACAGGTTTCAGGGGTGCCCCTCATTGGCGAGCTGGAAGTGCTGTGCTTGGGGCCATCCTGGGGCGGGGGTAGAGTCAGAATGGGAGCCTGGTGGAGGCTAGGCAGAGGAGCTACATAGGCCTTGGGAGCATCTACAGCCCCCTGCTTCACTGGGTTCCTGTCTCTCCTCCCTGACCCTCTTATCTCTCCTGCCCCACAGGCTGCCCCTCTCAAGGCTGTCTCCCCCAACAGGCTGTGCCCCCCACAGGCTGTCCCCTATCCTAAGTCAGGGTCAGCATTCAGGATAGGACAGTGGATGGATGGCCTCAAGGTGAGCCTCAATGTCAACAGTATCTCCTCAGGGGCTCCCAAATGTCCCCTGGGTGGCAAGTCCCTCAAAGCCCAGGTAAGGGAGCTGCAAAGCCACCTGGGCACCAACCTGGCTTGAGGACCTTCAGGCCCCTCACAACTATCAACAGACATGGCTGTCTCTGGTGTGCCTTAGTTTCTCCATCTGCAACAAAAGCCCACGGAGTCACTTGTGACTACCATGGCTTCCCTAAAGAAGTTTGCTCTATGGGTCTTCCTCCACCCCTGTAGCAGAGTCATGAGGCCTCCTGACATCTGGTGCCCTGGGTAGGGTCGTGGATAGAATGTCTAAGTGGGTGGGGGGCTACCTAGACCACCGTGGGTGTGCATGGAGCAGGTGACCCCTGCCCAGCTTGGAAAGTCCTGTACTCATGGCTGTTTTCTTTGTCAATGTTTAAAGATTTACTTTATGAGTATTTTTGTTGCATGTCTATCTGTGCATCATATGTGTACCTGGTACCCTTAGAGGTCAGAGAGGGTGCTGGGCCCCTTAGAATTAGAATTATGGACAATTCTGAGCTACTGTGTATGTGCTGGGAATCGACCCTGGGTGCTTTGCAAGAACAAGTACTCTTACCTGCTCTAGTTCTGTGGATGTTTTCCTGTCCAGGGTTGACAGGATTGACACTGCACCACACCCCTGCCCCAAATCCTAGACTGTCTCCATCCTGCCTCCATCCTCCTCCTCACTAGGGGAATAATGTCACTTGCCCAGTGGGTGGGGCATCACGGCCTCTGTGGGGCAAGGATGGACCCTTTGAGAGAGGTAGGTAGTTACTAGCATGAGTTAAGTCTCTACAACAGCAGCTGAATGCCAAGTTCATACAAATGCAGTCAGTCTATCTAAAGTAAGCACCGTTATCAGAGGATCAGAGAGGGTCAGAAGTTTACTTATGGCCACACAGCCACTAAGTAAAGACCTGGCATTCGAGCTAGAGAGCGGACCCCACTTTCATAAAGTGAAATATTCCATAAAGGAGGCTTTTCAGAGCAGGGTCTCAGATGGGCTGTGGGGACAGGAGATTTTTGAAAAGAAATACAGTGAGAAAGAATACTTCATATGCCAAGTCCCTTTACAATGGTCTGACCCCTAAAGAAAGAATTTAGTGAGAATTCGGCTTCCTCTAGTAGCATCAGATTTAGGAGTAGTGGTGGGAGCCTTGAAGAACCTCACTTAGTGAGAGGCTTGACCAGCTGGCACAGTGGGTAGGTGGGCCGGAGGGAAAAGAAGAGTAGGGGGTCTGATGTGAGGGGATACTCCCATGTGCAAGGAGACCCAAGTCTAGGTACCCTCAAAGCATGAGCTTCTCCACAGCGGTCCCCATCATGTCTGCCAGGAGCCCAGGCTCAGCACTTACCATGCCACAGCTCTCTCAGCAGCAGGACCCTCTCTATACCCAGAACCCACTTCTGGGTCCACCTTCAGACCCTGTCCCCCTCCATCTCACCCCATTGTTCTTACCAGGCACTTGCACCGGCTATCTCCCATCTGCCTGGAGCTGGGGCCTCTTGTTCTCAGGCTTGCAAAACTACCCTGCCCCACAGATGATAGCTGCCCTCACCATTTCTGTCCCCAAAGCACTTGTGAATTTTACTTGTTTAGAAAAGGTCTCTGTCACCATTAACCACAATGTTTTTTTCCTATATCCTCCCTTGACTACAATACCCTTGGTAAACAGTGGTGCTTAATACATGTGTTTGGCTTGTGATCAATGGGCAAACGAAAGTCCAAGTGACAAGTGAGAGGGCCAAGGCCAGACCTTCAGGACAGGGGAGATCCTGTGCATGGGAGCAGATGTGCCATGTCAGGGGTGCAGTGGGGGCACAGCTGGGGGCTGCACAAGGAACATGGGGAGTGGGGGTCTGTAGGCTTGAAATGCACCCCCAGCCTTGACTTTGGGAAAGGCACATGTGGCCCTGGGTGGGATGCTTAGGCAGGTGTAAGGATGTCTGATAGCCACTTGTTTCTATGGAGCCAGCGTGGTGCTTCCCCCTCCCCCACTGCCCCAGCATGGAGGACAGCCTTCCTGGTCTGTGCAAGGCTGAATGAGAAGCGGGTAGGTGAACAGATCAAGCTGTGGGCCAAATGCATGAGTATCCGTGTGAAAATAATACCGATCCTGGGACACAGGGATCAAGTTCAAGGAGAGGAAGGCCTTTGAGGGCACCTGAAAATCCATTAGCAGCACACAAAAGACTTCAATAGGGAAAAAAAGGAGCAGGCTGGGCTCTGCTCAGTGCTGGAGTATCTGCTAGCACTGTGAATACAATGTAACCCCAGCACCCCAGCCTGAGACAGGCAACAGTGCCAACGCCACCAAGTCCCATTGACCCAAGGACCACTGTGAGCATCATATAATAGCAGGAGGTGCTGGTCTGCTGGAACCAGCTGTATAAAGAGTTCTCACAATCCAAAGTCACACTGGATCCCTTGGATGCCTGCAGATGGCACCCAAGAGGGCTATTGAATGACGGGAATCAGCTAGGAAAGATCCCCATTCCTGCATCTGATGGGAGAAGTTGGTGAGGATTTGGGCAGGGTCACTGGGTGCCTCTGGGCCTGTTGTCCCAAGATGATCATGTGGTGCCCCAGCACACAAATGACACTCGTCCGTGGATGTCCACAGCAGCTCTGCTTACCTTGATTCAATCACTAAGGAATGCCTGTGGCTCAGTGGGATGGCCAATCACTGGGCGACTCCCACAGCCATGACACAGATGAATTCCAGAGGCACAGATGGGGACCCAAGCGAGACACAGTTGAAGCTGTTCATGAATTCAAAAGCCAGGAGCCTGTATCACAAAGCCAGGGTCCTGGTAACTTTGAGGTGGGGGCTGTATTTGGGGAAGGGTCTTGGAGATTTGGGGTGGCTGGCAGTGGTCCCCAGCTTGCTCTAACTCCACAGCTAGTCCTGCAGTTGATCACTGGCTCTGGGTTGCTTTCCTGGAGATGGCCACACTCTGTCACTTTAAGGACTTGCTTTGGGCAGAAGGCGTGGTCCCTAGTGAGGGAATCTTTGGGCTTGCTGAGTACCCCCCTGCATCTCTGGACAGAGAAGAAACTGCAGCTCAAAGTGGGAGGGGGAACGCCTAAGATGGCAGCAGAGAGAGGCCCATGGCCATCACACATCAGGCAGCTGAGATACAGGGATGTCTCAGTGCTGCAGTACCACAGACAGGTGGAGGTAGAGTGGCTGAGCAGGAATGGAGGAGCTGAGCAGAGATGTGCAGGATTCAGGAGTGGGGAGATGCTAGGCTATAGCCAGGTAGCCAGGTCAACAATAGATGTGCACCTACTATATGTCAATGGGCCCAAGGAGTCCTACTGTGTGCAAGTCCCTACCAGGTACTGAGGCTAGTAAAAGAGAGGTCAGAGTCAAGTCTTGTTCTCACGGTGCTCACATGTGGCAAAAGGAAGATGAGGGACTTCATTCCAGGTGTCTGGGACAGCCCCCTGACCTCTACTCCCCATTCCTCCTCTGTCCCATATTGCTTCCAGAACCAGGAGGTCTCTGCATTCTTGGAGGGTGTCTTGTTTAGCCTGTCATCTTGAGCCCTAGTTGAGGCATTTTGGGGATCATCCTCCAATACCTCAGGAGGCTAATGTCTCTAATCTGGTACCCAGAGCATCCTGGGCAGACTTCACTGTCCCCTATCCCTAGCCTGGTGCCTGCTTTGGATGGCTGGGTTGGGTTTCAGCATCCCATACAGGGCCAGGTGCTTGGATGGAGTAAGAACCCTAGTGAAGAGGGTCCTTAGAGTCTCCAAGTTTTCTGTGCAGCTAAAAGAGTAGGGAAAAGGCTTCCTGGGCAGGGAGGACCATAGGGAGGTCAGTAATTTGCTGTGAGCTCCATGGCGGATCATGCTATGGGGTGAGAGTCTGGCAGAGGGGTGAAGGCAGTGAGAGCCCAGCTGCTTATCTGCTCACAAAAGGCTGCCACCAGAGTCAAGCCTGGGATGGGTGGGTAGAGGAGTGGGTGGATCCAAGGCTAGGCTTCCCCCAACTCAACCTAGGTCCAAATCCCAGGCTATAGCACAGAGAAATCCACATTCTCTGCCCCAGGAAGCAGAACCAAGCTCATACCTACCACCTCTATCTGGATAACCAAGACCCCTTCACTCAACCACAAATACCATTCTTCTTGCCTGGGACTGGGGAGTTACCCCCTCTCCTCACACAGGACATTCTGTCTGGGCCCCTGGTGTGCTCCTGGCCCCAGACTAGCACCTCCCCCCACCTCCCAATATCCCTTGGCAGAGATATTCATTCTGCAGCCGAGGAAATTCAAGATCCATAAGCGGAGTTTTAGCTAGATCTGTGGGACCACAAATCCTGTGACCACCCTGCAGGAGGTCATGTGACTGGATTTCCTTAGCCTCTGGTTCTTTTGGTCCCCAGGACCAACCCTCATCTCCAGACAGAAACCCATTGTGGCTCTTGGTACCCACACCATCAGTGAAGGAAGGTTCTGGAGGAAGCTGTGTGATTTAGAAGACCAGCTGCTGACAACAACAGGACCCTCCCCAATCCCAGGGGGTAGGACCCTTCCCACTCCAATTCCAGGAGGCATTGTGAGTTCCATCTTCAAGATCCCACCAAGTCTGGAAGGTCATGTGATCCAATTCAGTCCAGGGGCCCAAGCCCTAACCACTGCTCCCAGCCCTCCCTTTTCAGTCCAGGACAGGTCATCTGCCTACCTATGTCCCCAGTTAGGTTGATCAGACCCCAGACCCAACACGCAGACCACATTCAAGACCCTTGGCTAAGCATGAGGAGAGGGGGAGAGGAAGGAAGCTCAGGGAGTCTTTCTGGCTTCTGGAAATCTCTGAATTTTTTTTTCAGTCCCAGTTGGGTTGGGCAGTGTCCCCTCAGGGCCTCAGTGTGGGGGTGATGATGAATAATAGCCAATGAGGGGCACCAGTGAGGGTCCTCGCATGAGGAGGGAAGCCTGGGTTTGGGACTGAAGTCATTGCAATGACCATACAAATATGGCTCCCTAGGCCTGGATGCCTCCATTTTGGCTTGGATCATGCAAGGTGGGCCTTGGCCCACTGACATCATCAGTTTTTGTTCTGAGGTCTCAAAAGACTGGACCCCCTCCCAGCTCAGGATATGCCGATTCCAGACCTGTGGTCCTCTGTTCTTGTCTCCAGATACCTGGATATCTGAGACCACTGACCAGTATTGAAGGTCAGCTGGGAAGGCCCAGCCCCTCCCCTGGAGCCAGGCCCTACCTTGGGCCAGGCCTGAGCTTAGTCAGGCCCTACCCCTCAGGGACTGATGGCCTGCTACCCAGTTTTTTCTATACTGACAATTTTGTCTTGGACAAAAGGGCCAAAAGACCCTTCAGGTCAGGGGCGAGGGCCCCGAACCCAGCACCAAAGGGCTGGGCCTGCTGACCACACAGACTGGGCCCTAGCTCCGGAGGAAAATGCTGGGGGGGTGGGGGGAAGGGGGATTGTCCGAAGAAAAGGGCGACATCGCAGAAGCTGCGAATATTCAAATGGGCTGGTCCCCGGTCTGCCGCGCTCCGGGCCCCTCGGAGCCCGGGCCCCCGCTCTAAGTTGGGGTGCGCGGGAAGGCCTTGGGGGTGCTCCGGGCCGCGGCCGCGGGGTTCCCCCAAAATGGCTCCAAGATGCGGGGCCTGAACAGTCGCGCGGGCTCCATCCCCGCCCGTCGCCATCGGTGCAAACTTCGCCACCCCGGCCGTGACAACTGTCGGCTCAACGGCGGGGACGAAATACTGGGGTCCTGGGGTCCCAGGGGGGCGAGTGCGCAATGGCCTCGGGGACCTGCCCGTGATGACGCCCCTGCAGCAGCAGCCCCGAGCCCCGTGCGCTGCCCAGCTGCGCACCCCGATTTGTCACCCGCGCCCACCCTGCTCCTATCTGGCCCCACCGAACCCCCAACCCGCCCTCCCCCTCACCCCCAGCCCACCCGCGGCACTCACCTGAGTTTCTCCATGTCTGCGGCAGAGGCCTGCGGAGAGCAAAGGAGAGGGTCAGCGCGCGGCAGGGCAGCCCCGCTCGCGCCCCAGCCCGTACCCCCGTGCCTCAGTGGGCGCGCCGGGCCACAGCCGTGTAACAGGTGAGCCTGCCCGGGCCGCCACCGAGTTACGCCCCCCGGACCGAGCCAGGGACCGGTCGGGGACGCAAGGCGCAGCGGCCAGGGCAGCTAGCGGCCTCGCTGTCAAAGGGGCCCCTCCGTGTCCGTCGACTCTCGGGCGGCCACGGACCCCGCCGCTCCCCGGCCCTCCGTTAACCCCTGCTGCCCCGTTCCCCCCATCCGTCCCACCCGAGCCCCGCAGCGCAGGAGCGCTGAGTCGCTAGAGTGTTAGAACCGCGTACCCGGTCGGCGCTCACGCAGCCCGAGGGGAACGGCATCGAAGCAGGCACTCTCGTCTCCGCTCGGGACCCTTCTGTCTCTGATCCTGGGGTTCGGGGTCTGCCCCCCCTTCTGGGCCCGAGGGATTAACCCCGGCAAGCCCAGTTCTCCGGCGGGGTTCCGAGCCGCTGGCGCAGACCCGCCCGTGCGCGGTGTGAAGACCCTCTGGGCGGGACGGCACCTCCGCACCTCCGGGACCCACTAGCCCCTGTTAACCCTGCGGATTTTGGCGAACCCCGGGGACGGCGAGCGGCCCGAGCGGGATCGTACTTCCTGCGCACAACGGGCTCTTCTGCGCTCGGCCGAGGCCGTCCCCGGGGCTGCCCCTGCCCTCCCGCTAAAGGCTGCGCTGGAGACTGAACCCTGGGACGACGCCACAGACCTGAGTAGACTGATGGCTGCCCATCCCGGACCCTCGCGCAGGGCGCCCGCGTCCGCGTCCGCCGGGAGCGCGCTCCGCTCGGTCCGGGCCCCACGCCGCCTCCCCCACCGCCCCGCCGAGCGAGGGCGCAGCCCGGCCTTGGAGCCTCGGCCAGACTCGGCAGCAACTTCCCGAGCGCCCGAGCAGGCCTCCCCCCTGCGCACCCCCAGCCTCAGTTTCCTTTCCTGAAATCTGGAGGAGGGAAGGCGGGAGGAGCTCGGACAGGCGCTCTGCTGCACTCAAGCTCTGGCGGGCAGCAGAGGGGCTGGGTTAGGGAAAGGACCCCTGGGGGGCCCGGTGGGCTTCCGTTCCCGAACACTTTAATAAAAGTTTACAAAAAGCACAAGCCCAAACCCCCCTTCTACAAGTCCTCCTTCAGGATCAGAGTTCTATAGTTAAGAGTTTGGCGCATACCAGCACGACCC
Source organism: Microtus ochrogaster (assembly GCF_000317375.1). Lineage (NCBI taxonomy): Eukaryota > Metazoa > Chordata > Mammalia > Rodentia > Cricetidae > Microtus > Microtus ochrogaster. The sequence goes on from NC_022009.1 coordinate 44,445,110, forward strand.
CCAACGCCCCTCTTCCCCAGGCCCACCTTTCCGAGTTCCCATCACAGTACTCATCTCCTTTACTGGGTCCCAGCATATAGCAGGCGTTCAATAAACACGGACATCGCATGCCTGGGTCCTTTGGCACCGAAGTAAGGCTTATCCAGCTTTCCCCTGGCTGACTGCGAGTTACTACGCAGGAGCCCCGGATCTTCCCAGGACACCCAACACCCTGCAGTCTTGGCCTCCTGGAGCCAGCGCAGGGTGGGAGGAGCTGTCCACTCGCAGGGTCAGAGCCAGCCAGGATGAAACCAACCCCCCCCAATCCAAGAGCTCATCTACCCATCCATCCACCAATGGCTCCCCACTCATTCGGAGGCTGGCGGGGATTCTACCACCAGGGAGGAGCGCGAGGGAGGGCAGCAGGCTCTCCAGGGGCTAATCTGGAGGTTCATCTCCACCCCAAGTCTGGGGTTCATTTTAAGGAAAGACACCTGCCCTCAGCCCAGGGTGGTAGCTCATTCCAGCCACCAGGGCCCTAGATCTACAAGAAGCCGGGCCCTCAAACTGACAGGGCTTGTTCAGGTCTGGACGCCATTCATAAGAGGCCTCTTCCACCCAAAGGCAGGGGCCATCCCTCTCTGTCTTCGGCCTCCTCAATCACTCAAGTCAATGACCTGCTGGGGCATTTGTCTGGAATTAATAAGAATGTATTAAAATTTAATTTTAAAAAGCTAGCATCAATTATTTACATTGACTATTTCAGCTTTTCTAGAAGGCCGGTCTGGGAACCCCCCACCTCCCAAGGGACTGGGAAAGAGGCAAGGGAGGTGGTGGGTAGCTTTGTGGCTAGGGTGGGGGCGGGGCGGGGCAGGAGACAATGGGAATGCAGCCCCTGCCCTTTCCTTAGCTGTTTCTGATTCTGGCTCCAGGCTTTGATCCTCCTCTGACCTCCAAAACCAGTGGGTCACCACAAGTCCTGACCTTTCTAGCCCACCTCCACAAGCAACACTGCAAGTGGGGTAGCTACTGTGTTTAGTTCCAGCCAGATAGAAGCCCATGTCTTTGCCAGTGCTCTCCGGATGAGAGCAGCCTGATCTGGTGGAGGAGGGGCCGTCAAACCTGGAGTTTCAAGGAACTGGGGAACTGAGGCTGGCCCTCCTAGGCCTTGTACAGTTCAAGACTTGTTCTTGCCTTCACTAATCTCAGACCTGGGGAGGTGTGGCCCAGGGGACCCTTGCTTTCCAGCATCTTCACCTGATCATTTTTGAGGACACACCTCTCTCTCAGGCACTTGCCACCTCCTGCAGGACCTACTGGAGTGCCCTGAGCGCCCCCATCATAAGCCCTGAGCCCCAAGCAGGGTGGGCAATCTTCTTCCTGCCACCTGCGTCTTTATCCCCTGTAAAATCCTCATGAGACAAGTACCAAATGCCAGAGGCCCAGAGGCTTGTCTTGACTTGGCACTGTCTCTGTGTCACCTCGGCGTGATGACTTGCATACCCCATGTACTCCCTTGAGGAGGTGGGTGGCTGTGCCTTGTTGAGGATTGGAACACTGGGTCCTGCCTAGCAGAGACCCCATCATCCTACTGCACACAGGCCACACAGTTTCCTGTCTCAGGATCTTTGTATTTTGAGGATGCTATGCTCAGACTACCGCCCAGTGAATGCCTTCTCCTGCTACCCCGGTAGCACAGAGCCCTCCACACTGGTTACTATGTCACTATGGCCAGAGCAAGGTGGCATTCCAATGCACAGGTAAGGGACAGTCTTTGTGAAAGAAGATGCTTTAAATCCAGTCCTGTTGTCAGAGTCTCATCCTCCACGGGTCCGCCCTGGCCCTCCCTGAAGCCTGCTACTGCCAGCTGGAGGCCTGGGCCCCTAGGTACCCAGCAAATAGCTCTGTCCATTGAAGAGATGGGGATGTCTTCACACTACCTGCTCCACACACATCTGAGGTGCATACTAAAAACACTTCAAAGAGCAAGTCAGATGGGGGGAGGACCTGCATTAAGCCTGGGCTCTGGACTTACTGAGACCTGAGCTCATCCTTACTTCTCTTTCCTTAGCTATGACTCTTTCACTTCCATCCTAACAGGAACTGAGGAAACAGCCTAAACACGTGACTGTAGTGGAAGAAATTCCCTGAGTAGCTGTGTGACCTCGGGCAAGGCTCTCTCCCTGTCTGAGCCTCAGTGTTTCATCTAGTAAGGAAGGATGGGACACCCTCTGGGGATGCTTCTGCGACAGGTGGGCCTGTGGAAGCGGCTGTCCTGAGGACTAGGCTGCAAAGGGTGTCTGCTCCAGAGAGTCAGCCTTTACATGGCTATTTGGGGGAAGACTTCTCCCAAGGGACCTTACTTTGCTTCTGGCATATCTGCATTCATTCAACAAACACGGGTTGAGTGCTGAGATCCCGTATTGGGGAAAGGCAGTGTCTACTCCAGCTGGGAACACTCAGTACCCCAGAAGTCTAGCAGAAGCTCCGGCACCAGGTCAGGAGGGGACAAGGTAGAGGCAGAAAGGCTGTCGGACACAGACAGGCTAGCGAGTGACGAGAGGAGATTGGGACTCTGCTCTAGAGGGTCTAAAGTTGCCTGCCCACTCAGCAGAGGCAGTGATGGAGACAAAGACATCTGGAATTGGGGAACAGGGTCAGGAAATGCAGATGTGGGAGAGGCCAGAGTAGAGGTGACACTTAAGATCCCCATATTGGTCAGTGTAGCCAACAGAGATCACAGGAGCCAGGATGGTACCTGCAGGCTCCATGGGGAGTCTCTAGGAGGAGAGAGAGGTCATCTTTCTGTCATGGCTGGGTCATAGAAGAGTTAAGGAAAGGATCTAGCATCCCTAGGCAATCCTCAGGGCTTTGTCTGTGCTGTGGGGTCCCCATGGCAACTTCAGCTGATGGGGGCAAGGAGGATGCCCATCTAAGGCTTCCCAGAAAGTTAGCCTGGCTTGGTGCTGTGCAAGAAGGCAGCAAGCCATCCTTGGGTACAGTAGAACCTGCCTCCTTGCGCTTTTTTGGGCTCTGTGAGGGCTCACAGGGATCCCCCTCCAACCCCAGTACATTCATCTCCCAGGCCTGCGCCTGCAAACTGGCCTCCCAGGCTAAATCTGGCCTGCTAGCATGTTGTATTTGGCCTGTTTGAGGTTTCTTTCTTTCGTTATCTCTCTCTCTCTTTTTAAATGTTTGAGCCAACATTTAAAAATTGGAAGAGTTTACATTTTAAAATCCATATTTTTGGCTTCTACTGAAAAATTTGGAAGATCTAGCAACTCCGTCCCACATTCCCACATGGTAGGAGATAGGGAGCATGAAGCAGCTGCCCTGCTGGGGTTCCTGGGGCTCCGTGAGGGAGGCACTTTCCAAACCCAGAGGTGACCACTTGCTCAAGGTCACTCAACACCACCCAGCACATTGTCACAACTCTACCGTATCACACCATTGGCTTGATGCCTCTTGATTTCTTTTAGACACTTTGATTCTCAGAAAACAACAACAACCAAAGGTTGGCTTTTAAGTCACTTGCAGTGGGTATGAGGGAGCCTCAGTCCCGAGTCTGTAGCAGCTGAAGTTTCCCGAGACCTTCCACACTGACTTCTCACTCATCTAGCCACGCCAGACAGCCAGACAGGACAGAGGCAGGATTCCAACCCGACACCACGTGTTTCGGCAGCCACTCCTTCCCCAGAGGCGCTGCTGAAGGCCAGGCATGAGGCTGGTTCCACCACACTGTGAACCCCTGGCCCAACAAGTCCCCAAGACTTTTGACTTCAAGGCACCCCTCCAAGGTTCTAAATAGAGCCTTGGGACAGAGCTTTCCAGAAGCCTGGGTTTCAGCAACTCCTCTGGGGGCCATGGTCTTCATAAAGAGAGGGGTGAGGGAGAGAGAGAGAGGGAGAGAGAGATTTAACATATACAGAGCCCAAAGCTGCAGACAGTCGAGGTCCCAGATGATTAGTAGTGCCTCTTTGGGGAGGTGGGGACAGCAGGAAGAGTCATGTACTGCTGGGAAAACTGAGGCCCATGGAGGCAGGAAGACCCATCCAGTCACACAGCAGGTAGCTGGCTCTGGGGGACTCTGAGAAGCAGAACTCCATGTCCCCCTCCTAGGAATGGCCCTGGAGGTGGTCATGAGGGAAGACTGAAAGTTCACTGTAGCTGGGTTCTGCAGTGTCCTTCCCTGAATACTGAGGGATACAGAATGAGACAGTCAGGAGCTTAGAGCAGGATGAGCCAAAAGGAACGTGAACCTCTCTAGACCACTAACTATCCTGGTAGCTGTAGTGCTTTGCTAATCGAGTCGGCCGAGACAGAATCACAACTACAGAATGAGCGCTGTCCCCGGTACACAGGGTATCTTTAGCAGCCTAGAGCCTGTGGTGAACTGGGAAGGCTCTGTTGACCCAGCAATGATTTTAATATTGTTACTAGCATTGTTTACTCAGAGCCCAGACCCCACCCAGTTTGTTGCTCTGAAGCCAGAACATTCACTCTCTTAGTGACTCATGCTTTGGGTGCTTACAGCCTGACACAATCATATAATACAGTATGATGAGGGGGTCAGGCAGGACCTGTGGGGAACAGACTCACGCTCTGGGGGGTGGGGTAGGATGAGGACTCACCCGGTACATGCTGGGGGAACCAGCTGGATCTCCCTGCTTGCTGCTGCCCATGCCAAGGTCTCTGGTGCCTTTGGCCTCCAAGGAATGCGGGGGGCTCTGAGCCAGGTCCTTTTCCTCTGAGACTTTGGCCTTGGGTTCCTGAGCTGGTACCACGCTGTGCTCACCTGGAGAGGGCTCCTGGCTGTGGCCTTGAGGGCCCCTGAAGCCCTCCAGGGTCACTGGATCCAGCACACGCACAGTGACCTCATCCAGGAACTTGGAGAAAGGGAGCCTGGCCTCCCGCCGACGGCTCAAGCGGGCAAGGGATCCCCCAGCAACCTTGCAGCCTGAGCTAGGGGGTTCTTCCGGGGAAGGAGAGCCAGGAGACCTCAATGCCCTGGCCTGGCAGAGGCCTGCTGTCCAATTGGGGTGGGAAACAACGCTCTCTAGGCCTGTGTCGGGGCTCTGTTTGTGGCCATGTATCTCACTCATGTGGGCTTCTGCCCTGGATGGCAGGAGGGAGCTGAAATCTACCCACTCAGGGCTAGCAGGGCCAGGGCATTGGGCCTGGGAGCTGACCCCTGTAAGCATCCTTCTCAGGCTGTCTAGCGTCACACTTTCCTTCATCTGTTTCCACAGGCTGGGCATTCATGCCCTCCAGGGCAAAGCCACTAAGACCAGCCAATGCCCTGCTACCCATCGACCCAGTGCCAGCATGTGGTGGTCCCACCCCTAAAATTGACTGTCACTAAATGTAAGCTTTGGGGCTGGATGCCAGAGAGAGAAGGTCATGTCCTCATCTCTCCCTGGTGGGCAGACAGGGACTGCCATGGTTGGAGCTAGGTACAGGGGACAAAAGGACAGACAACAGTCACAGCCACCACTCAGTACAGGCACAGGGAAGGCATAACTGCAACAACGGGACCAGATTACAATCTGGTGCCCATCGTACCTCCATTCTTCCTGATCAAGAGCCGGCATTCAGGGCCAGGAGATGACTCGGGGGTAAAGTGCAAACATCAGGACTTGCGTTCAGATCCTAAGCACTCAAAGGAAAGTGGGGGATGACAGTGCATATCTTGTTACTTCAGCACTGCATGGATGGAGGCAGGATGCCCTGGAGCTCTCTGGTTAGCCACCCTAGCTGAACTGGTGAGCTCCAGGTCTAGTGAAGAAAGTCTGTCTCAGAAAGTAAGGCCGAGTGCAATAGAGGAAGAGAACTAGCATCACCTCTGGTATTCACATGTACACACACACACACACACACACACACACACACACACACACACACACTCCCCCAAAAGAACCTGCATTTTCATCTAAGATGTAAGATAGCCAACTAAAATTCCACACTTCCCAGGCTCCCTTGCAGCCAGGGAGATATATGCCGGATGTATCAGTTAGGGAGCACTTTAACACACACCAGGCGGCTTTCCCGTGTCCTTCAGGCTCCAGCTCTAATACCCTCTTGCATCATGCTCTGGAGCTGGAGCTGTGGCAGTCACATTGCACCATGAAGCAGACTTGTGGCAAAGGCCATATGCAAAGGCAAGAGGAGCACAAAGACAAAGCAAAACTGGACCCTTGCTGACTACTGCATCCTCACAGCAGTCCCATGCCTCTTGCCTGTGATGTCACTGTAGCCTGAGAAAGACAACCCTGTACTGCTTAAGTCACACTTACTTCTAGTCTTGGCTGCTAGCAGCTACATACAATTGAGATACACAGGGATGAGGTGGGAGGTGGTGGCTGCCAAGTCTGGAGCAGGGACCTGTAGTACTGGCCCAGGTGCAGTGACGGGGGGGGGGGGAGGAAAGCTGTGTACCGGTGCCACCTTCAGCTTCAAAGGAAACTAAAGCTTGTGGCAGGTCCAGGCCCTCAGCCAGCTGGCAGCCTCCACTACTACCTTGGCACTGCCTGCCCACACTGTGCACCTGGAAGCTTGCTGAGATGCTGCAGGGCAAGCCCCTAGGGTCCCAGATTTCTGGGTGCTGCTAGTACCTCTTTGAAGCCCATAATACCCAGCCAAGTGGCTGCAGGGATCAGTTGTCCAATGCGGGCAAACTACACCAGCTCTGCTCCACCCTGACCACCTCCCCGCCATCTCCATCATCGCTTCTCAGGCCCCAGGTGACACTAAGTCTCCCTCCCACCCCTATGGTCACCAGTCTCTTACATGTGGCAGCACCAGCTTTGTAAATCCCCAGTCTAGGTGACTTGACAATGTCACGTGTCTACACAGCTTGCAGAATTCTGAAGACCCAGAGCCCCCCCTCCATTGTACCCAGAGGGATGTGTCATATTCTTGAATGTATCAAATCCTGCGTGGCTCAGGATCCTTTGCAACTGTCTTTGCCCCTCAATCTCCTCACCATCTAACTCCTTAGAGACCCAATTCAATAGTTTGCCCTCTGCTGACCCCACAACTCGATCATATATGCCAGCCACAGTCGCTTTCATGGCTCCGTGTACTCATCTGTTTACTCTCTGTGGCTCTCATTTGAATGCCAGTTTTCTGATTGCAACTGGCACATAGCACAGACTTAACAAGGAGAGTGTGGATAGATACGTGAGTGGATGGATGGATGGGTAGGTGGATAGAGTAATGGATGAATAAGTGAATGAATGAATGAATGAATGAATGAATGGGAGGAAGAGAGGGTAGATGGGTGGATGGATGGGTAGGTGAATGGGTGTGTAAGGGAGTGAGTGGATGGATGGATGGACATGTGGATAGATAGAGAAATGGATGAATAGATGAATGAATGAATGAATGAATGAATGGGTGGATGGGAGGGTAGATGGGTGGATGGATGGGTAGGTGGATAGGTGTGTAAGGGAGTGGATGGATGGATGAATGGGTATGTGGATAGACAGAGAAATGGATGAATGGGTGGATGGATGGGTGTGTAAGGGAGTGAGCGGATGGATGGGTGATCTGTAGGTGGATGATGGAGCAGTAGTGGAAAGATGGATGGGTATGTGGGGAGTGGGAGGACTGACGAATGGATGGATGCAGGAATGGGCGAATGGATAGATGAATACATGGAGGGGTGTGTAGGGGAACGGATGAATGGTGGGTAGAGTGAAAGACCCACTGGCTCACAAGTATCTCAAACTGATGGGAACCTACTGTGGGCTGGAATTTGGATGAAGACACCAGGAGGAATCTCCAGTCCCTGGGAGAACCAGTGTCCCCGTCACAACCCACAACAGCTTCCCCCGTATTCCCAACATCCCATTATCCCCTACCCCATCACCTGCCAGAACAATGGTCCATCAGACCTTAGGGTGCTACCGCATGTAACTGCACCCAGGCTGGCAGGGTAGACAGGGCAATAGGGGTCCCAGTAGGACTTGGAGCTCGCTGGCAGGGGCTCACATTATCTTATTATTAGTATGCATGGTCCCTGGAGGGCCCGAGGGCTCTGGCCAGCAGGTCCTTTGAGCCTATTCCTGAGTTCCAATCACATCCTGAGGATGACACTGGCCATCACAACTGGCAGTCTGGGCCTGCCAGCCTCTTGGTAGTCTGAGTTACTATCTCTGGAGGGGTTTCCTGCTTCTGACCTGCATACACTGCCTGAGCTCATCACGGCACCATGATCCCACTGGCAGTTTGCATGGCAGGTCTAGTCTCCCCTGTGGTGGCATAGGGCACGTGGTCTTTCAGGTGAAGATGTCAAAGACCCTGGAGACAGCAAGAAGAGGTAGACATTGCCTGCTCGGCTCCAGGAGACCCGCCTACAGGCAGGTGGTAAGCCCTGGAAATCCAAGTCATCTTGTTCTCGTAATTCTCCAAGCTACGGAAGCCACTCTGTATCTAGAGGGAGAACCGGGGTGAGCAGGGTTACTGGGAAGACACATGGCCCACCATAGGCCACGTATGGAGCAAATGGGAGAGAGACCACAGCCTCACACGCCTCACCATAGACCATGTATGAACCAAGCACCACAGAGACCCCGGCCTCTTTCTCACATTCTCCTCCAAGCACCAAATTTGTACCATGCTCCCCTTCACAGAGAGAAATTTGAAAAGTTCCCTGGGACACAGCTTCCTATGGATAACCCAAGATTCCTTCAGGGCAGCCACAGCTCTTGGGTATCTGAGTCCCTGGCAGTTCATATCTGCTCTGTGGCTTGTGTCCACCCAGAATTTCCCCTCATTCCCCAGAAAGGAGGTAAGCTCAGGCCCCAGACCTTTCACGCCCTCACCCCCCCCCCCAATCCAGAAGAGAAGTCCCTGTGCGGCTGTCGGGCTGGTTGCTCATCTTTGGATGGGACATCATGGCTGCCATGTGGTTCCTTAAATTCATTCACAGATGGGCACATTCCTTGGTGCTATGAACACAGTGGCTGCCGATCTGGGCTTCTCCCCACCCTGAAACCCACAAGGAGGAGTCACCATGAGGGTGTGATCCTCCTTCAGGTCTGCTCAGTTGTCTTTCTCTGGAGCAGAGGGACAGAGGGACATATGAACAGCCGCAATGGCCAGAGGTCATGGCCTGATGCTCCACCTTCTCACTACACCAACTGCCTTCCGCCCACAGGTCCTGCAACTCTGCACCTGCCATCTGCCATCCGCTGACGGGCACTTACCCATCCATTACTCGCAGCCTCACTCCTGAATCCACTGACTACCTGCTCAACCGTGCACCATTCCCGACTTGTCTTCGTGGGTTGATATGTGCACATCTCTGCACAGACCTGGGGCCACATCTTATCCACCGTCACTGCTCTTCTTGAATCCCTCTGCCCATCCAATCCTATCATCCTCTTACAGGCACCCAAGGTCCTCCCTACCCCAGCACTCTCTCATTAACCCGACTATCTACACATCCATTCTCTCATGTTCACAGCCACACATTCTGATGCTACCTTTGGATTCACCCAGCTCTCCACCCCTCTATCCCCTGGCCTCTATACAGCCACCCACCCATTCACCCATGGGCCTTGACCTTAGGCCTTCAGTCATGGACATTGTCTTCTGCCTATTGGGTCCTCTCTCTAGACCAATTCTGCATCTCCTTCCACCCATCCTTTTGCCCCCTATAACCATCAAGCTTTCCTCCCATCACCCACCTATCCAGCAATCTATTCACTTATGCTCGGTCTGTCCCGTTACAAACTCCCATCAATACACCACCACCACCACATCTCATCTCTATCACTTTTCCCAGGCCTGACGTCTCCTCTCCGTTCCTTCCCAGCATGCACCACCAGCGGCATGACTTGGGACCTCTTCACCTGTCTCCCTACTCCACCTTGGTTCAGAGACGGTTGGTCTGACACCACTGCAGCCCCCTAGGGCTGGGTTAGCTGCTGCTTTCCCCCAGAGGATGCCCTTAGAGGCACCATCCTGACCACCAGGCTCAACTAGTGAGACATAGAAACACCTTCTTATCCTCTGCTACACTGGCTAGGGTCCACATCTCTCATTAGACTGTGAACTCCTGAAGGTCAGTTTACCTAAGTGTGTCCGAGGAAACTACGCAAGGTGAACAGAGAATGTCCCAACTCATTCACCCGTCCGTCTTTCCACATTCCCATGACTGCCCCAGCAGCTGCGGCCACTAGTCATCTGCTGGGGCCTGCTCTGGGCCACTCTCCAGGCTGTGTCAGGTGCATGGCCTCTGCTGGTCTCCATCAAGGTCTGGGGCCTTGCCTGACATCACACAGCAAATCACTGGCAGAACAGAGACTGGGACCCAGGGCTTCAGACCGAGTCCAGAGTCCTCCATCAGTCTCATGACCACCTCCGAGGCAGGGTGGGAGCAGAGAAGGGACCGTGGGGGCAACTATGGACCAACACAGCAAGCTTAGGTGCTCTGAACATCAGACCTGTGCTGGAAGGACCCTGGCCTTTGGCAGCCACATTTCGTCAAGATGCTTTTCTCAGGCTTTCTGACTCCTCCCTGCAAGCCCTGTTCTTCTACCCCAATGCAAACTTCACCTCCTCCAACTTAGCCTGTGAGCTCTGGGGAAATCTTGTAGACTGTCTCCAAGCCATGGATTGATGGAATGCTGTCACTTCCTCCTATCGGCTAGTTCATCCACTTATCCATCCATTCATTCTTCGAGGTGCTGCTGTAGGGAGGGTGCTGGTGACACTACCCTATACACACTTGGTATTCTATAAATGGAAGCCGCTGCAGGCCAACTGGGTGCTCAAGGCCTTTGAGAGAGAGTAACGGGAAAGTTCCTGTCCAGACTGCTTCAGACTGAGTTATGCACTTGGGTCCCTGAGGGTTCCCCACTCAACTTCTAACCTATGGGAAGCTGCTACAGGCCATGGCCCTAAGAGGCTCTGCTTCCCCACAGGTTCCAACAGCTCCAGGTTTTGTCACAGGAATGTACACACGTGAGACAGTAACTTGGGAGGGTCCTCGGTACCATGCAGCAGCCCCTCGCTCGGCGCCTGCATCTGCCACTGCTCACTTTTCAGAGCCGCCTTGATTATAGTGAGATGCGAGGAAATTAAGGGTTTGCAGGAGGCTGCCAGGTCTTGCTGCTGCCTCCCCGTCCTCCTTGTCACAGATGCCAGGCAGTGCCGCCCCCAACGGCCACTTGCCCTAGTGGGCTGTCCAGACACACTCCAGTGGTTAAGGGGCTTCCTCCTAGAGACTTCTCATAGCCGGGACTTGCTCCTGGCCAGTGGAGGAACTGAGGTCCAAAGAACTGAAGAGACCATCCCATGGTCTCCAGGGTCCCGGGGTATTGGGACCTCGGGATAAGGCAGTCCATGAACACGATGCCCCCATCTGCACCCAAGGCTCTAGGTCAGGGACTGCACTGGTGGGTTATCCCTGGCCACCAGGGCTGGCTGCACACTTGCATGTCTCACTTTTCCTGCAGTCAGCCCTTGCTCCAGGGGACCTTCCCGGCTCCCATCCTGCTCACTCAGGAAATTCTGGGATGTCGCCTACACAGCTCCTGCCCCAAAGGAACCTCGCTATGATGGGGTGGGCACATACGAAGAAGGAAACACCTCTAAACCGGGCAGGAAGCAGAAATGCTAGGGCAGAGATTCCCAGCCAACGTGCTGAGGCTCTGTAAACTGGTCAGAGTCTGTGGGGCGGCCCTGACAGAGGCCCTGCCTCCCCAGCCTCAGTTTCCTCCCCTGTCAGTAGAAGGGCTGCTGGCGGCCTACTAAGGCGGCCTGAGAGGAAGGTGCCCGAGGCTTGCGCGTGCCCATTTGCGGCCCACGCTCGGGAACCAGCCCCTGTCCAGTCTCCTTCCGGCTCTGCGGCCTCTCTGCGGCCGCCCCCCCTCCTCGAGCGGGGTGGGCTCAGCCGGGCTCCCCGCATCCGCCTTCCGCACGTCCTCAGGCCGCACGCGCACAGCAGCCGCGGAGGCCCAGCCGCCCCGCCCCGCG
>NC_022009.1:44457443-44467022 GCF_000317375.1 Microtus ochrogaster
TGGGCGCACGTGGTGGGCGCGGGGCGCACAGGCGGCGCACGGGGTGAATGAGTCCCGCGCGCATGAATGGCGGCGGGCATGAATGAAGGAGTGCGGGGCACAACGCCTCGGGTCCCAGGCAGTGCCTGGGTTGACATGCAGGGGGGCTTCAACATTTTGTAGGCACCCGCTGTATACCAGCTAGCCCCTCTCAGGTCCCCGGGGACTAACTTTGCATCAAGAGACAGGTGCCTGCCTTCAGGGAACTCTGAGTTTACAGTTTACAGTCGAGAAAAGTAGCTTCCAAGGGTGTGACCTGCTCTCCAGGCTTCTGCCAGTGCCTGGCCCCCATCCCAGTCAAGGAAGGACTCCTTAAACTGCTACAGCCTTCCGCCCCTTTCCTAGCCTGACCTGTAAATCTGTTTTTGTTTATTTTTGGGTGGGGCGAGGGCATCTTCCTTCTTTGCAAGAAGTAATCAGAAAGGGATAGTGACTTTAGGAGGGCCACTGTGACTGGGATGGAGCATTTCTCTCCTTTTCCCCAGTAGCATTCAGGACTTGCCCGATCCTGGCCCTGGGTGAGACACCCTGGCATAGAGGGTCTGATGTCCCCAACTAGACTGGAGCATATGTGGAAGTCAGCATAAGTCCTGAGAACTCCAGGGTCTCTCTGGGACATGTTTCATAGCAGCAACAGCCAGCATATGAACGCATGGGACCAGGAAGGATCTAGGGTGAGACAGACAGCAGGGCCTGCCTTTGGCCTCCCTCAGGGCCTGCTGCCTCAATGGTTCATGCTTGCTAATAGTTTCCAAACACAAGGCAGATAAGAGGGTATTGCCAGCGAGTATGGCATGTATGTTGATTTTGTACTGTGGTAAAATATGCATGTAAGAGTTACCATTTTAATCACCTTTAAATGTACAGTCCAGGGGCAGCTGTCACGGGGCTGTCACCACCATCCACCTCTCGGTCTTGTGTGCTGTGTACGTTGTGGCTTCTTCTTTTCTCCTTTAATTAGGGGAGTAGCTGGTGCATTCAGGCACAGTGACAGTGCAGAGAGAAGGTGCTGATGGCAAAGAGAGAGAAAAAGCAATGCAACCGAGTCTCTAGGAGGAGGCGGCAGCTGAGGAGGCTGAAGCTAAGCACTACTCCCCTCCATAGGTACCAGGGACATTCTTGGGTAACAGGTGCAGAAGGGGAGATGCAGGTGAGCCTCAGGAGGCCCTTCTTGACTCTAGAGGCATGAACCACAGTTGGGACAGGAACAAGAAGGCAGCTACAGTTCATGGTGGCCAGCTCAGGCTAACCCCTGACTCTAACCTGGGTTGCTCCATCCTGAGTAGAGAGGTATGGACCACTCCCGATCTTTGAGGTTCTGACCTCACTAAAGTCTCTAACAGAGGTAGAAGGGCCCAGCCAGCCCTAAGGTCCTACTCCCTCACCCCCCATACACACTCCCGAAGTCCTGAAGGGAAAAACACAGAATGCAGATGCAGTCCATGGAACAGGGCTCTGTCTGCATTTTCTGCCCTCGGCTGTAGCCTTTCCCTAGAGATGGGTCCTGCTCAGATGAAGCCAGAACGTTCTCCTCCGCCCTGCCTCCTCCGCTGCCAACGCACAGATGGCTGGGGAGGAGGGGGAGGAGCTGGTGGCTCCTGTCTGCCATCCCCAGAAAGCCTGCCGACTCAGGCCAGGCTTGCCTTCAGCTAGCCCTTGCTTCAACTAGCCCGGCTCCCCAGTTGTTCCCACAGTCTTATTCCACCCCTCCTCCCTCAGGCCCCTCCCTTTTCCACCCATGGTGGGGAGGCAGGAAGAAAGCTGGCCCTGGTTGTGGGTTTCTGTCCCTGCCATATTCCATATAGGAGATGGTCTTAGTCCCCTGTGCAAATGGTGCAGCTGCAGCTTACTGTCCATGCCCCTTCCCAAAGGCTGCTTACTAGCGAGGAGAAAGCTGATCAAGGATTTGAGCGCTCGGTTGATTCTGGTGCAGTGCTTCCCACTCACGTCTGACCTTCCACAGGACCCTCCCCAAGGTAGAGGAAAGCCTGGGAGTACCACCCAAAGTCCCCCAACAGTCGCAGAGCCCAGCGCCTTTGTGTGTGGGGCAGCAGAGCACAGCAACCCAGCAGGCTTCCCAGAGGGTGGAAGGTGGGTGGGCTGGGGGAACACTGCTTTGTGTGGCAGAGGCCTTTGTCCTCGGCTCCTGGTCCCATTTAGCTCCTGTTGGGTGGGACAGGAGAAAACACTAGGTGCTTGCAGAGCACTGGCACTGGAACCCTCATCATCAACTTCCCAGATGTCTGGACCCTAGGATTCCTTATCTGTCTCCTATACTTGTGCCATCTAGGAAACAGGGTGGGGGCTTCTCCCTCAGCCGTGTCCTGGTTATTTATTTATTTATTTATTTATTTATTTATTTATTTATTTATTATTTATTTATTTATTTATTTTTGAGACGGTTTCTCTGTAGCTTTGGAGCCTGCCCTGGAACTCACTCTGTAGACCAGCCTGGCCTCGAACTCACAGAGATCCGCCTGCCTCTGCCTCCCGAGTGCTGGGATTAAAGGCATGTGCCACCACCACCCAGCTCAGCAGTGTCCTTGCTGGGCTGGGACAGTCACAAGATGGTCCCCCAAAGAGCATTTCTCTCAGTGAGACCTCTGTTCTTCCAAGGTCCTTCCTCTCCTCCCTGACCACTCACTGCTGTGTCTCTACATACCGGAGACTGTCATAGGGTGCAGCTCTTGCCGCACTGTGAGTCTGGCAGGCAAGGTTCTTGCTGTCTCCCCAGCTCTCCAGCGGGGAGCCTGGTTCCCAGGGCAGCCCAGCTCAGGCTCTCCAGCCACAGGCTCACAGGGCTTTTCTGTCTCGTAGCCCTTCCAGGCCTGTCCAACCCCAATGCACCTACAGACATGCTTACTGTATCCTGATCAAACAATGAAGAAAGCGCCAGTGGCCCCTGGAATAGTGCGGTAGGGTGTTGCTACTTGGCCTCATCTCTGTCCAGATCCCTAACTTCTGGACCTAAGGAGATGCTTGATTTTCCCATTCCAAGTTTCAATACCGTCACATACTCTTCTTCCAGCAAGAATATGGCACCCTCGTGGGAGGGTTGTTTTCCTAATGTCTCTCTCCCTTCCATTCCCAAGCAGCATGGCTAGTCAAGGCCTTAGTGACCTGAGTCACCCACATAGTCACTGGCCAGACGTCATGGCCATTCTTCTGTCCTCTCTGAGTGTCCTCATGTCACCTTTGGAATGGGTATCCACCTTTGTCTGTGCCCTTTCCCATATACTGTTAGAAGAAACAGTGAATGAATAGGTCCGGGGCAAGATTCACCCTGAAGGAAGAGTCTGCATTCTCAGGCAGGGTCACACTGCCAGGAGTCTCCGATGCTGGGCAGAGCCAGTGTGCCAGGCACGGACTCCCCACCGGGACGCAAGGTGGCAGCAGGGCCACAGCCGTCGGGACATGTGCGGGCTGCCCTTGTTGAAAAGAGGAGCTCAGAGGCGGCCACCAATTTTCTTCACTCCACTGGGCAGGAAAATTATTTCTACCGGTTTTGTGTGTCCCAGCCAGTATGCGTGCTTGTGAGAGATCCAGCCTGTCAGCCCTAGGAGTTTTGGAGTTGTGCTGGGGACAGGATTGGTCTATTCCAGTGGGACTGGATGGCAGGAGGCAGGAAAAAAGCCTTGGCTGAGCTGGTGGGCAGAGTTCGGCCACCAGCCTCCTCTAGTGCCTGCAGGTTGGCAGGGCTATTCCCAGCCTTACTGTATCTTTCTCTGGACACTATACTAGTGACCCCCAACCAGAGTGTTGGCTTCATTCCCAGATTCACACACCGGGAGAAAGGGCCCTAAAGGAACTCCCTAGGAGGACTCCCAGGCACACAGCTCATGGAGACACCCACAGCCCCCGGGACCACCTTAAAGGGGTATTGGGATGGGAGTCAGCAGTGATCTGACTGCTCCATGTCCAAGCTTGGAATAGCCACTGGGCTCAACAGACTCAAAACAGTCAGGGGTGGCAAGGGCCAAGGCTGTCTGTAGCAAGGGAGGCTGATGGAGTATTTATCTCAGGACAGTTTGATCTGGGGATAGGGACACAAATAGGTGTTGCACCTTCAGCATTCTGTGGCCAGAGGTGAGGCTTAAAGGCCCAGAGTGCTGTTCCTGTATGGCCAGAGGTTGGAGCAGGGTGGGAAACACAAGCCTAGAACATGAGACTTTCTCTTTAATAATGGGACAGTTATGAAAGGAAAGAAGGAAAGAAGGAAAGAAGGAAAGAAGGAAAGAAGGAAAGAAGGAAGGAAGGAAGGAAGGAAGGAAGGAAGGAAGGAAGGAAGGAAGGAAGATTGACAGACCTTAGTCTTAGAATAAAGAACTTTTGATGACTCAGGGCAAAAAGTTTGGCTGCAAGTAGTGAGGGCTCCAGCACTCGAGGAAACCAAGCATCAGCTCTGAAGGCAACCTCTGCTAAGCTTTTACCAAGATCCTTGGGCACTCCCAAGAGGTAGGCTGCTTTGGCACGGGGATCTGTCTGTTCCAAAGTCAGCCTTGCCCTTTGCCCCATCTTACAATTGATCTCCTTATACCAGGGCCGTAGGGCCACCTAGGTTTATGCCTCTCCTTGGCACCCTCATTCTTGCTTTTCTCTGGCTGGTCATGCACCTCAAGGGACAGGGGAACCTGAATTTGGTGTTTACCAGGCCTGACCTAAATTCTGAGTTCAACTGGCCCATCCTTGCCCTGGGGTAGATCAAGGCCTTAAGGTTTCACGGGTGTTGAAAAAAATGGTCAGAATAAAAATGGGATTTCTTGGCTCAATTCCAACTTAAATAAATAAGGAGATTAGGGAGAAAATTCGAATGGTAAAGTGCTTGCCCCACAAGCATGAATAAGAGCATGAGTTTGGATCCCTTATACGTGGTACACATGTGTTAATCCCAGTATCAGGGAGGCATCAGTCTAGCTGAATCTGAGAGCTCCAGATGCAGTGAGAGACCCTGTCTCAGAAAAATAAAAGAGGAGAGTGACTGATGGAGACACTCAACATCAACCCCTGGCCTTTTGTACATGTTTAGGTACCCACCCACACATGTGTGCACAAGCATATGTACACAGGTATACCACACACACACACACACACACACACACACACACACACACACACACACACAGCTCCTTAACTGTGCCCATGATTCACTGTGCACACACACTCTGGCTATGTACTATGCTACCATAGGTATGTCACCTGTCCTCGAGATGCTCCTGCTATTTCAGCTATCTGTGTGAAGATAGGAAACTGAGACTGTAATACCCCTCCTGAGTCCCAGTGTGCCTAGGAGGCTGCATTGTTGGCAAGGCTGGAAGACAATGGCTCAGAAATAGGCAGAACCCATTGAAGTCTTTCTGCTGTGTGCGTTACAGCTTTATTGAGGCGTGAAGTACACAGCTCATAGTTACAGTGTAACATGATAAGTTTTGACATATGCAGATGCCGAGAAACCATCATCACAATCAAGAGAACGTGGATTTCTGTCAATTGCAAGCATTTTCTGGTGCTTGTAGTAAGCCTCCTCCCTCTGCCCTAGCAGTATTACTGATCTGCCTCCATCATTGCAGATTACCTTGGATGCTTTAGACTATTCTGTGCCCTTCTTTTGCATGGTGGTGGTGGTGGTGGTGGTGGTGGTGGTGTGTGCATGTGCGTGCGCATGCATCAGCCTGAGATTCACCCAAGCATGGGTCTCAATAGCTCATCATTTTAAAATGGTGAGTAGTATTCCATTGGATATGCTATTGTTTCTAAAATGTATTCCTATATGAATTGACACCTGGCTTTTTCCAGTTCTACTTTGGCTACTGTAAACACAGTCGCCATGACCATCCATGCACAAATCACTATGTGTAGACACAGTTCTTTGATTTCCTTTGGGTAAGAACCTTGGAGCAGAGCTGGACCACACAATAGGTGCTATGTCCAGCAAATGCTGGAATCATCTTCCATTCCTGCTAACAGAGCTTGAGCGCTGTAGTTGCTCCATATCCTTGTCAACTCTTGGCATGTTCTTTTTAGCCACCTGCTTTCAGTTCCCATTTTCACAGGACATCAGACACGAGGGGGAATCTACTTCACAAGATTTTTGCCTGTGTTTTAATTGGGTTGGTTGTCTTTCCGTTAGTTGTAACGCTCTTTCTGTATTCTAGACCTTATAAAGTCTTTGGTTTGATTTTTCACTTTCTTAAGTGTCGTTTGAGAGGAAGGCTTTCATTGTGATAAAGTTCACACTTACCAGTTTCTAATAATTTGTGTTAATACAGTTTTTCTAAACAATGATATCAGGAAATTTGATGGAAGTAGAAAAAAATCATCTTGAGTGAGGTAACCCAGACCCTGAAAGACAAACATGGTATGTTAGTCACTCAGGAGCGGATATTAGCTGTAGGGTAAAGGGCAACCAGGCTACATCCACAGTCCCAGAGAGGCTGGGCAACAAGGAGGGACCAAAGAGGGACACATGGATTTCTCTGGGGAAATAGCAGAGATCTCCTGGGTGAACTGGGGGCAGGTGGGGATGAGAACATTGGGGATTGGATTAGCAGTGATGAAGAGGGAGAAGAATGGAAGAAATGACTAGGAAGGGCGGGCATTTCAGGGTCAGGTAGAGGCCTGATGCAGGGGCAACTCCCGCGAATTTACAGGGATGATCCCAGCTAGGACTTCTAGCAATGGTGAATGGGTAGCCTGGACTGGCCATCTCCTGTGATCAGATTGGTGGCTACTCCAGTTGTCATCAGAGAGCCTTCATCAAGCGACTGATGAAAGCAGATGTGGCAATCTACGGCCAAGCACTGGGCCAAGCTTGGGGAATCCACTTGAGGAGAGGGAGGAAGGATTTTACAAGTTGTGGGGGGAGGGTGTCAAGGTCATCACAAGGGAACCCACAGAATCAACTAACCTGGGCCCATAGGAGCTTACAGATTCTGGACCAGCAGCTAGGGAGCCTGCATGGGACCAACCTAAGTCCTCTGCATATGTGTGATTTGGTCTACTGTGGGACTCGGACTCCTGACAGTGGGAACAAGGCCTTTTCCTAACCCTTTGGCTGGGTTTTGGGAACCTAATTCTCATGCTGGGTTGCATTGTCCAGCCTTGGTACAAAGGGAGGCGCTTGGTTCTGCCTCAACTTGAAATGTCATGTTTTACTGACATCCATGGAAGGCCGGCCCTTTTCTGAGCAGAAACAGAGGAGAAGTGATGGGGGGGAGGAAAGGTGGGAGGGAGGGGAGGGAGAAAATTGTGGTCAGGATGTAAAATAAATTAATAGATTTAATTAATAAAAAAATGAGAAAAAAGAGAGGGGGAAAACCCAAGACAGCATTTCTAAGCAGTTGTTGCTGATACCATGTCTGCCTATTAGTCCATTTCATGCCTACAACCTTGCTGATGTAGCAGGAACTCTTTGTAAAGCTCTTAGCGACATTTATATGGGTGACTGTCTCAGTCTGCGTTCTGTTGCTGCAACAATAAAATGGGTTCAGGTGATGAATAAGGAAAGAAGTTTATCTGGCTCATGGTTTTGGAGGTTTCTAGGTAGCAGGGTGCTGGCAGGCCTCTCACGTGGGGAAGGGAGAAGAGAAAGAACCCAAGCGTCCCTGGTCCAGGCCACCTACTACTCTAGAAACTAATCCAGTCCCCAAAGCAAGAGTTGGCTCTGGTGGGAATTAACTCCATCCCTTAATAGAGGGCTGGCCTGAGGGTGTAGCTCAGTGGTACAGGAGTTACCTGGCATGCATGAGGCCTGAATCTCTATCCCCAGCACCAACCCCCTGACGGCAAATCTGCTTTCAAAGTCTTTCCTCCTAACTGTCAGGGTGATGCTATTTCAACATGGGGACAAAGCATAGTCATCCCATTGCCACAGAATGCCATCGGCATGCAAGGGCAGCCTAATTTCTATTCTGCAGTTTATGACTTTTCTCAATTCCTTGCTTTCCTGCCCTGTCTAGGGCTCTGATATCATGCCTGGGAGAAGTGGTGGGAGTGGCCAGCCTTGCCTGGGACAAGCTTAAAGGTCTCGGCTAGCTGTAACCCACCATAGACAACTGTCCAGATAAAGACCACAACCAAAAGCAGTCTGGGGGTGGGTGTCTTACAGCTTGCAGTCTATCTTTGAGGGAAGTCAGGGCAGGAGCTCAAGGCAGGAACCTGGGGGTAGGAACTGAAGCAGAGGCCACAGAGAAATGCTGCTTCCTGGATTGCTTCCCATGGCTTTCTCAGCTTGCTTTCTACTGTAACCCAGGAAACACCTTCCCAGGGATGGCACTGCCCACAGTGGGCTGGACTCTCTCATATCAATCATTAACCAGGAAAATGCCTGTCAGAATTGCCCTACGGGCCAATCTGATGGAGGTGTTTACTCAACTGAGGTTCCTTCTTCCATAAAGATGCTAGCTAGTGTCAAGTTGACACAAAACTTATCAGTGCAGGGCTCTTCTAGCCTGCCATTTCTGAGCCTTACTGAATCTTTAGGAATGGACTGGGAAGCTTCTCGAAAAGTTACTTTGTATCTCTCAAGACAATCATTGGTGTTTAGTTTGTTAACACGTTGGATTCCATGAATATTCAGATGTTGAACCATCCTTGTATTGTTGAGATAATCTCTGTTTTCAACAGGATTGATGGATATCATTCTTTTTGTATTCTACTGAATTCAGTTTGAAGATATTTGTGTGTATGCACACAAGTGTGTGTGTGTGTGTGTGTGTGTGTGTGGCACAGGTGTAGGAGCATATGCGCTTGCATGGTGCACAGAGAGGTCCGAGGACAATCTTGGGTGCTGTTCCTCAGAAACTGTCCACCTTGTCTTTTGAGACCAGGTCTCTCACTGAGCCCTGGGACCCACCCATTTGTCTTAGCTGGTTGGCTAGCTATCCTCAGGGATCCACCTGCCTCCACCTCCCCAGCTCTAGGATTATAAGGGGGCAGGGGTCCAAACCTGTTCCTGAAGCAAGCACTCACTGACTCTAGTACCTGCCACCCTGGCCCGCAATATGCAAATATTTTCTGAACATTTTCTGTGTCTGTTCTGTAGCCTTCTTCTCTTTAATGTTGCTGTCTTGCTTTGGTACTGAGATAACATTAGCCTCAAAAAACCAGTTGAAAACTTTTCCTCTTCGAGTTTTTGAAAGCGTTCCAATAGAATAACTCCCATGTCTTCATTAAGACTTTGGTGGTTTTGCCAGAAAAGTCATCCGGATCTGGAAATTTCTTTTTTCTCTCATATCTTGAAGTTCACTGCCTCAGGTCTTGAGGAGCTTTGCGTTCTTTTAAAAAAGAAGTTTTTAATTAAAATATAATTGCATCACTTCCCCCTTCCCATTTCTTCCTCCAACCCTTCCCCCTACTTCCTCTCAAATTGATAGCCTCTGGAAATTTCTTTGTAGACAATTTTTAGACTAAAATGCCATTTCTCTAATGAATGTGGGTTGGCTATAAATTCCTTTTGATTTTTTTTCTAGTTCACCTAAGGTATCAAATTCACCAGCATGAAGTTATTTAAAATATTCCCTTGTTATCTTTCCACATCGGCAG
>NC_022009.1:44467981-44485241 GCF_000317375.1 Microtus ochrogaster
GTCTAGGGCCCTCCTTACTACATCTATGCTGAGCAAGGTATAGTTCCAAAGAGAATAGAATCCCAAAAAAGCCAGTACATGCAGTAGAGATAAATCCCAGTGCCAGTGGCCCCTCAGTCTGCCCCAGCCATACAACTGTCAACCACATTCAGGGTGACTAGTTTGGTCCTATGCTTGTTCCTTCCCAGTCTGGCTGGAGTTGGTGAGTTCCCATTAGCTCAGGTAAGCTGTTTCAGTGGATAAATCCTTCATGGTCTTGACCTCTTTGCTCATATGCTCATTCCTTCCACTCTTCAACTGGACCTTGGGAGCTCAGTCCAATGCTCCTATGTGGGTCTCTGCCTCTGTTTCCATCAGTTGCTGGATGAAGGTTCTTGGTGATATTTAAGATATTCATCAGTCTGACTGCAGGACAAGGCTAGTTTAGGCACCTCTCCTCTATTGCTTAGGGTCTTAGCTGGGGTCATCCTTGTGGATTTCTGGGAATTTTTCTAGAGCCAGGGTTCTTGCTAACCCCATAATGGCTCCCTCAATCAAGATATCTCATTCCTTGCTCTCATCTCTGTTCTTCCTCCATCTCGACCACCCCATTCCCTCAAGTTCTCCTCAACCTTCTCCTTCTCCCCTCCTCCCCTTCCTTTTATTTTTAAATACAGTATTTTATTAATTTTTTGAAAATTTCATACAATGTACTTTGATCATATTCATCCTCAAAGACTCTGTTTCTTCCCACATCACCTCTCTACCCATACCACTTAGAGCCTTAGATTAAAAAAAAATACTCACTGAGTTCAATTTGTGCTGCCTGTATACTCACAGATCTGCCATCATCCATGAACACAGTGGTTCTATCGTGTCTGGAAAACATGGCTTCCCTCCAGACTTCCGTAATCTCTGATTCCTACGGTCTTCAACCCTTTCCTGTCTGTGATGGTCCCTGAGACGTGTGGGGGTGGGGGAGATAAAATAGATGTTCCAGTTGTGGCTGGAACTCTCCACTGACACTTGTTCTCTGTGTTAAGCACTGTCTACTGCACGGAGGAATTTCTCCGATGAGATCTGAGTGGTATCTACCTCAAGGCATACAGATACGAATTTAGAGTGATTTGATACTGTGTCCATTTCGCAGAAAAAATAGTAGTAGGCTCATCCTGGCCCCTATGTGCACCCCAGTTATGGGCTGTTGACCAGATTCACAGTAGCTGACATGGAGCAGGCTTTAAATCCAACCAGAAGGCAGTTGGTTACCCACATCTGGGCCATTATTGTACCCATGGTTGTATTTTGCCGTACTGGTCATTATTGTAGTTCACTGGGTTCACAGACAGGTAATACTGGTGATGTCACCCCCACCCTGGAGCCTGTATAGCATCTTCTAGTACTGTGAAAGTTAGCCAGTAAGGAGAAAGCCCCCTGGCCAGTACTGACTTGATTTCTTCATGTCCTGTGGTCTCTTCAGCAGTAGAATATTACCATCATGTTCTGGTGGGCAAACAAGAGGAATGGCAATAGACCCTATTAGTTTTTTTTGGGAGGGGGGGTCTCCAAAATATCTCTGATCAATGACTTGAGGTGAGGTATCCCACACCCAGCACTGAGCTCCTTGTTTGGCATCCTCTTGCTTCTGGCAGGACTACAACCCTCTGTGTAAGGCAACTTCAATTAGACTTTTAAAACTATTAATATCTATCTATCTATCTATCTATCTATCTATCTATCTATCTATCTATCTATCTATCATCTATCTATGCATGCATCTATTTATGAAATTTATAAAATAAAATTATAAAATAAAATGCAGTTTTTAAAACATCCTTAGTGTTAAGCACCTCTTCCCTCCCCCTCCCCACTCCTCTGCCTTATTCTTTGATCCCTGTCCCCATTGTTCTACCTCCCTCTTCATGTCACCTCTGCTCTACCACCTCCTCTCCCCACTTGAGATCTTTCTAGTTTCCTGGATCTCACAGACACTCCTTATTAAACACACAGACCTAAAGATTTCATGCTAAGCTCCACAAACACATAAGAGCATGTGACATTTATCTTGCTGCATCTAGATTGCCTCATTCAATGTAACATTTTCTAGCTCCATCCATTTGCCTGAAAATTTAATAATGCTATTTTCCTTTACAGGCGAATAAAATTAAATTGCTAAATATAAAATGTTGTCTTATATGTTCTTAATCTTGGCCATTTTGACTGGGGTGAGATGAAATGGCAAGGTAGTTTTAATCTGCGTTTCCCTGATGGCTAAGGATACTGAACACTTTAAAAAAATATTTCTTAGCCACTTGTATTTCCTCTTCTGAGAAGCCCCTGTTCTATTCTATAGCCCACACTTTAATTGGTAACTTGGTTACTTGGTGTTTAGTTTTTGAGTCCCTTGTTTACTCTGGAGACAGACCCTCTGTCAGATGCGTGACTGGAAAGGACTTTCTCACCCCATCTGTGGCCTCTTCGGTTGTTTAACAGTCTTCATGCGGTGCAGAGGCTTTCTCATTTCACAAGGTCCTGCCTGCTGATTATTGGATCTTTGGTCTCATTCCCTGGGCAACCAGAGTCCTATCCGCCTAAACCTATATCCTGAGGTGCACTCCCTACTCTTCTAGAAGTTTCAGAGTTTATGGACTATGCTCATCAGCAAGCTGATGATTCTCACAAGCAAGAGAATCTGTGGTTCTCTTTTATTGTTGGATTGGTATCTGGTTTTGGTATCAGGGGAACCTTGGCTTTAATAAAGAGTTTGGGTTTGTTCTTTCAATTTCTGGTTTACAGAATAATTTAGGTAGTATTGGTATTGGCTCTTCTTTGAAGACCTGGCAGAACTCTGCACCATATCCACCAGGACCTGGGCTGCTTTAGTTGCAATATTTTAAACCACTGCTTCTGTGTCACTAGTTGTTATAAGTCTATTTAAATTATTTACTTTCTCTTGCTTCAACTTTGGTAGGTCATATGCATCTAGAAATTCATCTATTTCTTTTAGATTTTTTCTAGTTTAGTGGAATAAAAATTTTAAAGTATGTCTTCATTATTTTTGAGTCTATGGCCCTCAACAGACTCATAGGGAGTGACATTATTGGAAGTGTGGTCTTGTGGGAGGAAGTGTGCCACTGGGGGTGGGCTTTGGGGTCTAAAATGCTCAAGCCACACTCAGTGTCTCTCTCTTCCTGCTGCTTGCTGATCCAGATGTAGAACATTCAGTTACTTCTCTCCAGCACCATGTCTACCTGCAAGTCATCATGCTTCCCCCATGACAATAATGGACTAAATCTCTGAACCTGTAAGTCAGCCACAATTAAACGTTTTCCTTCTTAAGAATTGCTATGGTCATGATGCCTTCATAGCAGCAGAACCCCGACTAAGACAGTGTGTGTTGTTCTTTGTCCTTTTGTTGATTTTGTAGTATTTGGGGGCCTTCTTTGTCTCCTTTTGTTTAACCGTGCCTTTCCCGTCATTTAGTTTTCCCTAGTGAAACCCCTTGAGTGTGTTAATCTTTCTCTTCAGACTGAAGTATCCCTTCCAGCATCTTCTGTAGGGCAAGCTTGGTTACTCATGAATTCCTTTAGCCTGCCTTTATGATGTTGTGCTGCCGATTATGATGGGGAGTTTTGCTGGGTATTTTAGATTGAGTTGGCAGTTGTGGTCTTTTGGAATTGGGAAGACATCAGTTCTATCCCTTCTTATTTTCATGGTTTGGGTTGAAAGGTCGGCAGCTATTCTGACTGTGCCATCTTTGTATGTAAATTGACTCTTCTCTTGTGCTGCTTTCAGTATACTTTGATGTTGTTCTGTACATTCAATGTTTTGGTTATAATACAGCAAGGGTAGTTTCACCTATGGTCCTATTGGTGTGGTATTCTGTGTACCCCCTCTATCTAGATGGGCTCCTAGTTTTCTAGATTAGGGAAATTTTCTTCTTTGATTCTATTAAAGTATGTTTTATGCATTTTGCCTGAAACTTATTTTCCTATGTGCCCATACTACATGGACTTTGCCTCTTTAGGAAGTCCTAGAGTTTCTGCATGTTCTGATTATACATTAACATTTTTGCCTTTGCAATTAATAACTGGGACCTCATGAAACTGAAAACCTTCTATAAGGCAAAGGACACTGTAAATAGGACAAAATGGCAGCCTAAGGAATGGGAAAAGATCTTCACCAACCCCACATCCAACAGAAGGCTGATCTTCAAAATATACAAAAAACTCAAGAGACTAGACATCAAAATACCAAATAATTGTCAGGCAGTGGTGGTGAGTTCAAGGCCAGCCTCGTCTACAAGGTAAGTTCCAGGACAGCCAGGGCTATTGCACAGAGAAAAACCTATCTTAACAACCAAAAACAAAAACAAATAATCCAGTTAAAACACAGATACAGCGAGGCCAGCCTGGTCTACAAGAGCTAGTTCCAGGACAGGCACCAAAAACTTCAGAGAAACCCTGTCTCGAAAATCCAATAAAAAAAAAAACAAAAAAAAAAAACAAAAAACAACAAAACCACACAGATACAGATCTAACCAGAGAATTCTCAAGAGAAGAACGTCAAATGACTGAAAGCCATTTAAAGAGATGTTCAACATTCTTAGACATCAAGGAAATGCAAATCAAAATGACTCTGAGCTTCTATCTTACACCTGCCAAAATGGCTAAGATAAGAAACATTGATGATAGCTTATGCTGGAGATGATGTGAAGTAAGAGAAACACTCCTCCATTGCTGGTGAGAATTCAAACTTGTTCAGCCACTTTGAAAATCAATATGGCAGCTTTTCAGAAAATTGATAATTAGTCTACCTCAAGACCCAGCTATACCACTCTTGGGCATATACTCAATTATAGCACAAGGATACTTGCTCAACTATATTTTTAGCAACTTTATTTGTAATAACCAGAACCTGGGAACAACCTAGATGCCGCTCAGTTGAAAATTGGATAAAGAAAATGTGGTACATTTATATAATGGAGCATTATTCAGCTGTTAAAAACAATGACATCATAAAATTTGAAGGCAAATGAATGGAACTAGAAAAAATCCTGAGTGAGATAATTCAGACCCAGAAAGACAAACATGGTATGTACTCACTCATATTTATTTTACTGTAAAATAAAGGAGGACCATGCTACAACCTACAGACCCAGAGAGGCTAGGTTACAAGGAGGGCGGGCCCAAGGGGGAAACAAATCACTCTGCAAAGGGGAAATAGAAGAGATCTCCTATGAATCTGTAAGGATGGCCCAGCTAAGACTCCTAGGAGCAGTGGATATGTAGCCTCCACTGACCATCTCCTATGATCAGATTGGTGACTAACCCAAACGTCATCAGAGAGCCTTCATCCAGTAACCGAGAGAAACAGATGCAGAGATGCAGCCGAACATTAGGCAGAGCTTGGGAAATCCTGTTCAAGAGAGGGAGGAAGGATTGTAGGAGCCAGAGGGGTCAAGGACATCACAAGAAAACCCACAGAAACAATTAACCTGGATCATAGGAACTCACAGAGTCTGAACCAATAACCAGGGAGCCTGCATGGAACCAAGCTAGGCCCTCTACACACATGTGACAGTTGTGTAGCTTCATCTACTTGTAGGACTCCAAACAATGGAAGCAGAGACTGTCCTTAATGCTTTTGGCTGGCTCTTGTAACCTCTTTCTCATACTGGATTGCCTCACCCAGTCTTAATACAGGGGGAAGAGCTTAGTCTTGCTTCAATTTGCTATGCCATGCTTTGTTGACACCCTTGGGAGGCCTGCCCCTTTCTGAACAGAAAAAGAGGAGGAGTGGATTGAGGGGGCATAGAAAGGGGGTGGGGGGAGGAACTAGGGGAAGAGGAAGGAGGGGAAACTGCAGTCAGGATGCAAAATAAATAATGTTTTTTGTCTTGGACCATGACTAAATAATCCAGAGTCTCTATTTTCTCTTCATATCCTGATATATCTTCTCTTCCACATGATTTATTTTATTGGTGAGGCTTTCTGCTGGGCTTTTTTGTTTTTAAAATAAAATACTTTTTGAGATTTAATGAAATTTTAAAACTTTCATGTGTGCGAGTGCTTCACCTGCATGCACGTCTGTGCACCACATGCATGCAGCACCCACAGAGGCCAGAACACAGAGTTGGATCCCCTGAAACTGGAGTTATAGACGGTTGTGAGCTGCCATATAGGTGCTGGGAGTGGAACCTGGGTCCTCTGGAAAATCACGAGCCATCTTTCCAGCCCCTCACTGAACTTGTGACTTGCCCTATGGCGTTGTTTCAATACCATCACCATTTTGCTTTGGATTTCCTTCAGGATTTCTATCTCTTTACTAAGTTTTATTTTCATATTGTAGGCTGACTTCCTTATTTCCTCAGTTGTCTGTTTGTGCTCTCTTGAAAAATATTGGGGTCTTCTTTGAGTTTTTTGAGACAGAGTCTATGTAGCCCTGGATAGACTGAAACTTGCTGTGTAGACCAGGCTGACCTCAAACTCACAGAGGTCTTCCTGCTTCTGCCTCCTGAGTGCTGGGATGAAAGGTCTATGCTGTCACACCTTTGGATTTTTTAAAATCTGTCTTTTGAGTTCTGTATGTGAAATGTCACCAAAGTCATTTTGATAGGTGGCCATTCATATGATGTTGCTCATGTATAGAGGAGACAAGTTTTCTTGACTCTCCACATGACCTGTGCTATTTATTATACTGGGATCCACCCGTCTGTGGGTAGGTCATTGTTTAAGATTTGCTATCTTTGCAGGGGTTATACAGTTATGGGTAGATTGCACTGCCATCGGGAGTCAAGGGGTTATCTGGGCCCAGGATGCTGTTGAGAGCCATGTCAGGGTCCGTGGCCCTAGAGCAGCCAGGGTCTGGATTGATGTATGGGCACCTGTTGCCACCAAGCACCATGAGGATGCCCAGGGTCAGGTCAGCTACCTGAGTCCAAGTTGATGTCCAAGAGCAGGAAGCATCCAGATCTGAGTGGCCTGCGCTGCTACACAAGATCATGGTGACATTCAGGTCAGAGCTGCAGCTGAGGGCCATGTCAGGGTTTGTGGCCCTACTGTAGCCGGGGTCTGTGCTGATATCCAGTGTTTCTATTACCATCAAAGGCCTTGCAGACACCAGAGATCAAGAGCCGTGTTGGGAAATTGAATTTGGGTATTCAGGCTTGCTGGCAGGTACCCTTACTGCCTGTCTTAGTCACTGTTCTATTGTTGTGAAGAGACACCAGGATCAAGGCAACTTATGAAAGCAAGCGGTTGACTGGGGGCTTGCTCACAGTTTCAGAGGTTGAGTCCATAACCATCATGGTGGGGAGCATGGCGACAAGCAGGCAAGCATGCTGTTGGAGCAGTAGCTGAGAGCTTACATCCGAGAGAGAGACAGACAGAGAGAGACGAAGACAGAGACAGAGAGACAGACAGACAGAGAGAGAGACAGAGACAGAGACAGAGACAGAGAGGGAGGGAGGCTTGGCATGGGCTTTGAGACCACAAAATTTACCCCCAGTGACATACCTCTTTCAACAAGAACACACCTCCTAATCCTTCCTAGACAGTTCTACTAACAAACACATGAGCCTGTGGGGGCCATTATCACTCAAACCAACACTCTGCCTGTCATCTCACTAGCCCCAAGAAACCATTTTATAATCCGTTGTGATTTTTCCCATGACTTGTGGGTTACGTCTGTGACAGCATCCGGATGTTTTGTGCTTTCCAGGTGTCTTAGCTTGGGTTTCTATTGCTGTGAGGAAACACCCCAATCAAAAAGCAAGTTGGGGAGGAAAGGGTTTATTTGGCTTATACTTCTTCACTGAGGGAGGTCAGGAGTTAAGACAGGGCAGGAAACTCGAAGCAGGAGCTAATGCTGTTTACTGGCTTGCTCCTCATGGCATGCTCAGTCCACTACCTTTTTTTTTTTCTTTTGGTTTTTCGAGACAGAGTTTCTCTGTGGTTTTGGAGCCTGTCCTGGAACTAGCTCTTGTAGACCAGGCTGGTCTCGAACTCACAGAGATCCACCTGCCTCTGCCTCCCGAGTGCTGGGATTAAAGGCATGCACCACCACCGCCCGGCCTTCAGTCCACTACCTTATAGAACCAAGGCCCACCAGTCCAGGTATGGAACCACCCACAAGGGTCTGGGCCCACATCAATCAGTTCATAAGAAAATGCCCCACAGCTGGATCTTACAGAGGTGTCTTCTCAAATGAGCTTGTCTTCTTTTGGAGAGCTCTAGTTTGTGACATAAAACTGTGCAACACACCAGGTGTCGTCTGCTGTTGGAAACTTAAGCTCACAGTGATCGGAGGGCTTGTTTTCTGGGTGGTTTGACTAAGAATGGCCCACATAGGCTCATAGATTTGAATGCTTGATCACCAGGGAGTGGCACTATATGAATGGATTAGGAAGTGTGGCCTTGCTGGGGTAGTATGGCCTTGTTCCAGGAAGTGTGTCACTGGGGGTGGGCGCTGAAGTTTCAAATGCTCAAACCAGGCCCAAAGTCTCCCTCTCTTCCTGCTGCCTGCGGATCCAGATGTAGAATTCTCATCTACCTCTCCAGCGCCACGTCTGCCTGCCTGCTGCCACACTCCCTGCCATGATGATAAGGGGCTAAACCTCTATAATCCAGCCGCAATGAAATGCTTCCCTTAATGAGCTGTGTGATCACAGTGCCTCTTCACAGTTATAGAACATAAGACATGCCTTTACCAAGCTAATCATTTCACAGGCCTCCAAATACTTTGTTTTAGCTCTATCTACAAGCTCGGTTTGAATCTTTGAAATTCTACTTCTCTTTGTTCCTCCTCACGCTCATTGCCACCTCTGTTTTCTCGGCATTCATCTGTTCTCCATCCCCTGGCTCCTTTCCTCCTCTGGCCACTTCCAGAACTTCTTCTATTATGTTCTCTTTTCTGAGAGGCTGTTGTTTTCTCCTTTGCCTGGTTGGTAACTTTGATTGGGTGCCAGGAATCTGACCTTGTTAGGTTCTGGACTTTTTCCTATTCCAGTTTAAATGTGTTTCTGCTTTTTCTAAGCCCAAATTACTGGAAGACACATGGGCCCTTCCCAGGCCTGCTTCTGTGCTTCATAAGCTGGTCCCATTGGGCTGAGAGCCCAGGAGGCCATCTGACACCTTGCTGAGGAGATGTCTTTCTAAGAATTGTTCTTCATGGTCTTCTGAGAGCTTGATTGGGTGGGACTTGGTGATGGCGGTAAGTGGAGTGTGACATGGAGGTGCCACACAGGGTGTGACTGCAAGGATGTGACCCCCCACCTCACGCCTGCCAGCTACTGGTGCCTGCCCCCAGGAGTGGGCAACCCTGGTAATCTTTTCATTCATTCATTCATTCATTCATTCATTTGTTCATTCATTCATTCATTCATTCATTCAGTGTTTTGAGACTGAGACAGAGTTTCTCTGTGCAGCTCTGGCTATCTTGAAACTCACTCACTTTGTAGGCCAGGTTGGCCTTGAACTCACAGAGATCCGCCTGCCTCTGCCTCCCAAGTGCTGGGATTAAAGGCATATGCCACCATGCCCGGCTAACCCTGGTGATTTTGAAGCACTGTTAGCATGACACCCTCCCTGTATTAGTTACATTTCTGTTGAATGTGATTAAATGTCATAAACAAGACATCTTATACAAGAAAGAGTTCTAAAATTTTAGCTTACGGTTCCAGGGTTTAACCTCTGTAATGGCAGGGACAGTGTGGTGGCTGCCGAAGGAAGCTGAAATATGCTCAAACATGAATTTGGGAGAGAAACAGGGAGTGGGGTTAAGCTCTTAAAGTCCACCCCCAGTGACACACCTCCTCCAGCAAGACCACACCTTCTAAGCCTTCCAAGTAGTGCCACCTGCTGGGGACCAAGTATTCAAATGATGGAGACTGTAGGGACATTTTCTCATTCAAAACACTATGCTCCCCTTATGAGAGGGACCCCAGTTGTTCTGTGCAGTTTCTTCTACAAGACCAAATTGACGGCGACGGCTACCCTGTGCCTGCCGGTTGTGGTTCCATACAAGGTGTGTCGGCCCTGAGACTGCCCAAGAGGCACACAGGCATTTGAAGTGACATCTTAACTTATAAGAGACTGATGACAACAGCAGTGACCCTTATTCTGCAGATGCATTTATACATGCAGGTGATATCTATGGAAGCCAATGTCTGAGGGCCTGGGCCACTCACCCTGGTGGTAAAAATGGAAGAAGGAGAAACAGAGTGCTTGGGGTGGACACCTGGAGCCTGAAGCAATCTGCCCAGGGCTGGTGTGGATCGTGGGCCTTCCCTGGGACAGAGAAGCTTTCTGCCTCCGAATGGCTGCCCAGAGCCCCCTCCGGCACAGCAGGGAGAGAACTTGTCTTCCAGAGTCACAAAGCTGATGGAGGTGAACCGCTGAGCAGTTCTGGGTACACGTTGCTCCAGAAGGTCACTTTATCCCCTAAGCAGAAGTGGGTGGATGGCAGGAAATGCTGGCTGGCTTTGCCCCACTGCAGGGCACACAGAGGACTTCAATATTATTAGGCATGTTTCTGGATTTTGCATTTAGAAAGGGAGAGAGTGGAAACAATCAGGACAGAATACCAGTCATTGTCCTTGCCCGGTGGCAGCACGCAGCTGTGCTGGCTTTGTTCCTGGGCTCTTCTGAAATGGAAGACAGAGGACGCTGGGCTGCCCGTTGGCAGAGTGCCACTGTCCCCGCTCTGATTTCAGGACGTGTCCCTGGCCTGCCCAGCAGTCCTATGAGTCCGCGTTCTTGCCCTGCTAGTCCCTTATGCTCCTCCTGGAGGCTGCTGCTCTCAGGCAGGAGAGCAGATGGCCAATCTGTGGGTGCTCAATCACTTGTAAGCACGTCTCTCCCACCATGCCCAGGCCCTGGCACGTCCAGAATCCCCTGGGCAGGGTTGTAGAGAATCTCAGAGCTGAGAGCTGGGAGCTTGAGGGCCCATCTGGGCAGGTATAACATGCCCTGGGAAAAATGGGGTTATTTCTTTAACAATATTTTTTGGTTATTCTTTTGAGAGTTTTGCACATGTGTACAATCTTTTTTGACCAGATCTGCTCTCACTACCCCCCTCCAGCTCGCCCAAGTCACCCCTCCACACCACTTTCCCAACTTCCTGTCCTCTATTAACCATCTGACTTCAAATAATCTTGCCTATATGTACATGGGTGTGAGATGCCGCATTGGAGTATGGGCCTACCTACCAGGGCTACACCCTTAAAGGAAAACTAATTCTTCCATGACCAGTCGTTATCAACTGCCAATTGCTCCTCGGCTAGGGGTTGGTTTGTGAGCCTCTCTCGGCCATGAAAGTTGGTGACTGGGTTGAACTCATTTAGATCTTATGCAGGCCACCAGAGTTGCTGTGTGCTCGTGAGTGTGACAGCTCTGTCATGTCCAGAAGACACCGTCTAACTCCTGTCCTCCCTGATCTCTGGTTCCACCAATCTTCCCACTCTCCTTTCCACAATGTCCCACGAGCCTTAGGGAGGGGATGTGATACGGACGTCTCATTTAGGGTCCATTTATGGAAATACTAGTAGTATGTTCTATGATGTCCCAAGTCATGGACTCTTGGCCTAGTTTCCAGAACCAGGCATGAATGCCATTCTGTGGAGTGGGCCTTAAATTGGTCAAGGTGGTCTTATTATAGCTCCCCCAGAAGCCTATGAGAGCCTTTGCGGCCCTGGGAAAGCTAGATGAGGACGAGCTTGACTTCTCTACATCCTGTGGCCCAGGTATGTGGTGTCTTCAATCTCACTATCAAGTCCTCGTGGGTAACTGTTTTAGGGCCGCTTCGTTGTTGTGACAAAAACCATGATCAAAAGCAATTCAGGGAAGAAGAAACTTGATTCCAGCTTGCACTTTACCGTTTTACAGCTCGCCATTGAGGGGAAACCTCAGCAAGAGCTCAAGCAGGGAAATGGAGGCAGGCCTGCTTTTCAGGCCACACAGAACTCCCTTTACAGCTAAAGTACACGAGGAACCATGGAGATGCTTGTTGGATGATGGGTGGGCCATGCCCAGTTAGCTCTCTCATACAACCTAGGACCACATGCTCACGAAGTGGTGCTGCACTAGAGGGAAGACGGCATCTTCAATAAACGATGCTGGGAAAACTGGATAGCTACAGGCAGAAGAATGAAGCTAGAGCCTTACCTCTCACTCTGTACCAACCAAACTCCAAGTGTGTCAAGGACCACAGTCTAATACCTGATGCCCTGATACAAGAGAAAATAACAAAGTATTCTTCAACATATAGGCACAGGTGAAGGGCATTCTGAATAGGACTTTAGTAGCTCAGAGAACAAAACCAACAAGGGACAAATGGGACTCATGACATTAAAAAGTTTCTGTAACAGTCAAAGAAACACTGATAGAATGGAGAGGCAGCCTACAGAACAGGAGCCTTGTTGCCAGCTATACATCCAGCAGAATGCACAAAGAACTGAAAATAAGAAACCCCGAACAGCAAGAAGGCAAGCAACCCAATTAAAATGAGCTACAGAACTGAACAGAGAGTTCTCAGAAGAGGAAATCCAAATGGCTAGGAAATATTTATAAAAGTGTTCACCATCCTTAGTCATAAGGGAAATGCAAATGAAAACTGCTTTGATGTTTCATCTCACCCCAGTCAGAGTGGCTAAGATCAGGAAAACAAACGACGGTTAGTGCTGGCCTGGGTGTGGGGACAAGCGAAGGAACCCTTATTTGCTGTTGGTGGGAGTACAGACTGGTGTAGCCATTATGGAAATCAGGGTGGAGGTTTCTCAAAAGTCTAGAAATAAAACTACTGTATGATTCAGCTGTACCACCCCTGGACATTAATTCGAAGGGTTCTATTCCTACCACAGAGACACATGAACACCCATGTTCAACACCATGTTGCTCTGTTCACAACAGTTAGGAAATGGAAACACCCTCATGTCCACCGGCATATGAGTGGGTAGTGAAAACATGGTACATATGCACAGTGAGATTTTATTCAGCTAGAAAGAAAAAGGAAATGTATTGCGGGTGAAAAGTGATCAACACTATTACCCAGAGGGAAACCCTGCACACTATAGTATTGATCTTCTAGGCAAGAATTGCTCATTGGTGCGAGAATGGTGTGAAAGTTCTAGGGGTAACCAATCACTTTATGATTGGGTTCAGAAAGTGCTTCGCTACTCCTGTAACGCTTGCACCACTATTTTTCATCAATGGATGGACATATGTTGCCATATTCGCCACGATTGTGGTTTCGCAGGTTCAGAGTTGGACAAGACTGTTGATGACTTTTCTCCCCTGGTGGCCGACACAGCACCTTCTGGTACTATAAGAGCTAGTGAGCACTGAGGAGGTTTTCTTGTTAGTGTTAACAACAAGAAATGGATGTTTCCATTTCCTGTGTCCCCAGTGCACATGGTGTTTTCAACAACAGGGTCTCACCATCAAGTCCTGGTGGGCAACCAAGAGCAATTGCAGTAGTCTGTATTGTTTGGTGGGGGTCTACAGCACATGGCCAAGGGGAGCCCAGTCACACCCAAGCATACTCCCATGCTGCTGCCCTTGCCTGTGCATCACATCTAGAGCTGCCTTGGTTCATTGCAAACAGATTTTGAGCCACAAAACCTAAATATTTATTCTATATTATTATTAATAACAATAACATAATAATAATTATTATTATTACTATTTCTTTTTTATAGTGCGATGACTCCTGAACTAGCTCACCATGACTACAAGTGTGTGATACAACAGGATCAGATGTGAAGGGTTTGGCACATAGGATGACTTACCCACCCAGCACCTTACTTAGCGGGCACTGGAACTCCTCCATATCATCCCCACCTGAGTTCTGCACCAGGCTGAGCCACTCAATCAAAGGCTCACCAAGAAGCAGGCTGCTCTGAGAGGGGCAGCCGCTCCCCAGCAGCTGGTGTAGGCTGGGAAAGTGGGTCAGGCCCCAGAGGGCAGTACGGCTTTAGCTCTCTATTAGGACCTGTTCAGTAATTCCTCCACTTAATAGTTACTGAGAGGCTCCTCACTGCTGTCCCCTGCAAAGAGGATCAAGGACTAGGGGCAGAGCAGGATGGGATGGGGCTAGGTGTCTCCATTTCAAAGATGTCCACAGGTCAAAGTGTAGAGGAGGTGTGGTCTGTTTGGAAAAATCCACCCACAAGGGTGCAGGAGGTGGTCAGAGGGAGGCAGATGGAGGACAGAAAAACTTTTGACATTTAAGCAAGGCCACATGGGCTAGTCTAGAGGGTAAAGGTGGAGGGAGGCTCAGGAGCAGAAGAAACAGTGTGCAGAAGCCTGGAGATGTGACTGCCTGTGGAAAGAAGGGCTTCTTTGAGTGATGCCTGTGTGAGGTTGAGCTGAAGATGGAAAAAAACACAGTGATACTGTGGACTGATGTGGCGCCTCACTGGGGACACTGGGCTAGCTGGCTAGTGATAAAAGCAGTCCAGTGTCTTTGGAAAAGAATTGGGGCCCAGTGGAACCTGGAGCTTAGAATCATCAATCTAGAGTAGCGTTTTTTAAACTTCCTAATGCTACAACCATTGTGTTGTGGTGACCTCCAACCATAGTGTATTTACATTGCTTCTTCATAGCTGTAAGTTTTGCTGTTGCTATACATTGTGATGTAAATATCTGATATGCAGATGCTCTTAGGTGACCCCTATGGAAAGGTCATTCTAAGCCCAAGGGGTCGCGACCCACAGGTTGAAAACTACTGATCTAGAGTCATGCTGTAGTATGGCAATGGAACCGAGAGTGACCAGAGGCTGGTACCAGGCAAGAGAGGGAAAAATTAGGCGGGACATAGTTGTGGATGGCAAGAGTCAGGGTGTCCAGGACTTGGGGACCAGATACAAGGGATAGGAATGGGAAGCTGGGTGACCTTCTATAAGGATGAAGGCTGCTTGGAGTTCCCAGAAGTGGTGTGAGGAACAGGGTGGTGCACGCTGTCCTCTGAAAGCCTCTCTCCCTAGACAGGCAGACTGTTTCTTTCTCTCTTCCCCTCCTTCTTAGAGAGACCCCCTTCCCAGGCCTCGATGTTCTGATGCTTCAAAGACCCTGTCCATAGGACCCCCACAGGTTTATGGTACCCCATCTGTTTGGAAGAGTTTAGACTCATGGCTCCCTGAGGACAGCTTGCTCTGGTGGCTGCTCTTGCCTTCGTTTTGGAGCCTGCTCTTCGAGCTGCTGAGCACTGGAAGGGTGGCTCACTCCTGGTGGATGTGTGCCACTTCTGCTGTGACTCAGCCCATGTCCTGTCATCATTCTTTGTGACCTTGTATCTGAAGTTCCTGGGGAGGCTGGGCTTGTGGATCCACCTGCCTCTGCCTCCCGAGTGCTGGGTCCTGTGGGTTTCTGGATGTCAGGCAGCACCTATGAGTATAAACACGGTACATGGATAGGACAGGGTAGAGTCCTAGGTGACATCAGGGCTTGGGGTGACAATGGAGCCTCTTAAGCTGTGGTCATTCTCAGAAAATGGAATGACATTTCTCTCAAACCTCCGTGACCCCTCAGGTGGACATTTTGAAGCCTTTGAGCTCTGAGTGAATGGGTGTCTAGGGTGCTGAGTCCTATCATGTGGGGTGGAAGGTGTCCGTGACTTCTGTGTACCCTCCGAGATGTGAGTTGCCCCCTGACCTTGCCAGTGATGTGGGAGTGTCATATATCAATCTGTTGATTTCATTGGTTAAGCAATAAAGAAACTGCCTAGACCCATTTGATAGGCCAACCCTTAGTGGGTGGAGTAAACAGAACAGAATGCTGGGAGAAAGAAGCTGAGTCGGCGAGTCGCCATGATTCTCCTACTCCAGGCAGACGCAGGTTAAGATCATTCCTGGTAAGCCAGTTTGTGGGCTACAGCAGATTATTAGAAATGGGCTAGTCCAGGTGCGAGAGCTAGCCTAGAAGAGGCTAGATAGAAATGGGCCAAGCGGTGTTTAAAAGAATACAGTTTCCGTGTAATTATTTCTGGTAAAGCTAGCCGTGCGGGCGGCCTGGTGCCAGGGATGCAGCCCCGCCACACATATTACAACATGCCTGTGCTCCCATGGGAATGTATGCCCGTGGGAATGAATGTATGGGTGTGGCTCTTGGTAGGAAACTGCCTCTTTCCAGCTGTGAAAATGTGGTGAGCTCCAAACACTGGGGGATCTTTGTGGAGAGAGAAAATGAATGGCTGTCTCAATGCTTGGTGTGTCTGCAGGCTCCCTTCTTTAGCTGCACTACCTGGACCTCTTGTGCTGGGAGCTCTTCGCTGTGGGAAGGGCCAGAACAGAGCCCCCACTCTGCTCACCACAGTGGAGACCAGTCTCTGGTTTGGAGGGACCTTTATCAGCCCATGGGTTTGAGTCTGTCAAGCCATTGCAGAGGGCAATCACAAGTGCTGACCCTAGAGCAGACCCTGAGAAGGTGGAAAGGCCCTCAGGGTCATGTCTTAGGAAGGCCCTGACTCGGTTTTCTTCAATTCATGGACTGATGTCTAAAAAAGGATGTCTTAGAGAATCTCTTGGAGGAAGTCTCATGCTCTTTCCCATTGTGTTTAATCTGCAGCACTCAGGGTCTAGGCTGGGCATGCTTCCTCATCTGGAATGCAGAGGCAACTCTGCCCAAGGCTGAGGAGGTTCAGTACCAGCCCAGCTCACAGAGCAGGCTTGGAGACACCTTGGATGCTTGACACAGAAGTGAGGCAAGGCTCAGTGGGGGGTTCCCCAACTCAGTATGTAAGAAAGGGAATGGGAGCTTATTCCACCAGCATCCATGCAGCTCCCAGGGCTAAGAGATAACTCAACCATGTTAGCCTGGTGTGGCTGCAGGTTGTACAAAGGAGAGAGAGAGAGAGAGAGAGAGAGAGAGAGAGAGAGAGAGAGAATGACAAACCATTTATTCAGCCTCCTTGTTTTAGACCTTGTGTGTCTAACTTTCTCTGGGCCTCATTAAATGGTGAGGAAGTGTCTTGGGCCACACATTACATGCACGGACACTAAAAAGAGCTAACAGAAGCCAAGTGTGGTGGTGCATGCATTTAATTCCAGCATTCTGGAGGCAGTGGCGGGTGGATCCCTGTGAGTTTGAGGTCAGCCTGCTTTATAGATGGAGTTCCAGGACATCTGTGGCCATATAGTAAGACCTTGTCTCAAAAGCAAAAATTAATGGAGGAGTGGAGAAAAATCTATATGGGATATTCATTCTCACCACCATCACTACCACCTCCACGACCACCTCCAACCACCACCTCCACCTCCACCACCACCACCTCCACCACCGCCACC
>NC_022009.1:44486033-44487068 GCF_000317375.1 Microtus ochrogaster
CCACCTCCACCACCTCCACCACCTCCTCTACCACCACAGACAAACAGCAAGTATTCTACATTATTGTCCTAATTAAGCCATACCCCATTAGGAAAGCCTTTTAAAATTTCCCAGTAGGTCTCAAGTGTGATCACTAATGAAGATAAAGAACATGTCTAAGTAATAAAATTTCATTGATTTTTTTTTATGTTTTGAAATATAAAAGTAGAAAGAGGGCATCATGAAAGAGTGGGATTTTGACATTCTTTCTCAAATACAATGGAAGTAGTTTCATCTGTCAGTGAGATCTCACTGTGCTTGTTTTAATGGCAGTAATAGTGGTTGTTTAGGGGATTGCCAAATTTTTTCTAGGCACTAATAAAGAATTGAAAGATCAGAAAAGACAGAGACCGGGTAGAGGAGGGAGATGTTAGTAGCTTTATCTCTCCAGGATGGGAGAAGCTGAGACTGAAAGTCTAATAAATGCCTGGCTCAGCTATTTCATGGGACCCCTAAGTGCTTCCCCACCCACATTGGTCCATTGATCTTCTCACAATACCCACCTTCTCTCGCGGTGTCTTCTGGGGAAAAGAGCCATCTTAGTGCTTCCACTTTCCTAGTTCACATACATCCCTCTAACTCTTCTCGACTTGTCCAATATTTAGGTTCTAATTTTAATTTTTGTGTACTTTGTTCTTAAAAACAGTGGTCCACAATGCAGGTGCCCCCGAAAACAGCAACACCAGAGAGATGTAACTGTGAAGAGACAAGATCGAAGTTGTCTCCACGTTGCGTGTCCAGTTTCATCTTTATACATACCATGTGGAATTTGTAGTTATAATCACTGCTGGCTGGAAGTGGAGTCACAAACATACCAAAATATTATTTTTCTAGAAGTCTTTGGGTCTGCTTTCAAATTTCTGTTTCAAATAGAAAACCAAGTCTACATAATGTTTGCTCTCTGCAGGGCTGTGTTTAGTCAGGTTGTTGAAATGATTAAAATTTTTTTGCTTTAATTTGAGTTCACCATAATTTGTTTCATTTGGAAACATTGTG
>NC_022009.1:44487643-44488687 GCF_000317375.1 Microtus ochrogaster
GGCACCATTAACACTTTTAAAGAGTACCTAGAACTGGTGATGACTTAATCCCTTGGTCCTAATGAAGTCCGGTCTTGATGATTTATATGACATATTCTTTTGTAAAGCTTGTGTGTGTGTGTGTGTGTACATGTGTGTGCGTGCATGCATGCTTGTGTGTGTGTTCTAATGTGGGCAGAGGCCAGGGATTGACTTTGACTATTTTTCCTTGATCGCTTTCATACTTATTTTATTTAGTTATTATTATTATTATTTTTTGCAATGTGATCTCTGGTTGAATTTGAAAGCTTATCAACTGGCTGACTAGTGAATGTCAAGTATCTGTCTTTCTTCGTCTCCATTCCCCAAACCCAAGTCTGGGAATACAAGTGGACGCCACTATGCCCCACTTTTTACATGGGCATTGGGGCTCCAAATCAGGTCTTTACACTTGTGTGGTGAGCACTTTGCCAACGGAGTCATTGCCCGGTCCATTTCTAATGCTTTTACACATGTATTTTTTTATGAACTATGCAGTCATAGTTCATTAAATATGAGTTTGGCAAGGAAATTATATCACTTTCCACTAATTTTCCAAGATCTCATCTCTTTATCTGCCATTTCTGATGAAGTATCAGTTACGGTACCAGATATACATATAGTTATGTTTGTGTCTTATTAGTCATTAGTTGTGTCTTTCAATGGCACTAAAGAAGTCATTTCTTTAGTAATATTATGTTCATCATCAATACCTTCACTATAAATGACAAATTGGCTGTTAGCCAAGATGTGTCCACTTGCGTAATAGTGGTGTGATTCTTACAGGAGCCACCAACCTCTAGGTGGTTGAATTTGAGGCCTGTTCCACAGAAGAAGATCTGGACCTGTTATTGTAAACCCTGTCAAAAGTTCATGGGGGGATGAGTGATAGGTCCTAGGGGAAACTTAATTCTGTTGTTTAACTGCCTTCGAAAACTATAAA
This sequence comes from Microtus ochrogaster, assembly GCF_000317375.1. Lineage (NCBI taxonomy): Eukaryota > Metazoa > Chordata > Mammalia > Rodentia > Cricetidae > Microtus > Microtus ochrogaster. The sequence goes on from NC_022009.1 coordinate 44,488,605, forward strand.
GTTTCTATCTGCAGACAATTACCACTTTCAAGCCTGAATCAGAGAAGCTTCTTACTAATGACTGCGTGGTATTTAACTGGGTG
>NC_022009.1:44490737-44505895 GCF_000317375.1 Microtus ochrogaster
GGTTGATACAGGCGATTCATCCACAGATGAGCACACACAGTCTCTTACACTTGGCACTTGTCCCATTGGGCACATCTTGCCCGGTAGATTGTTGTAACATCCAGGGTCCAGGGCCGGGCAAGGCCATCTATGTCTTTTCTTCCCTAGCAGTTTAGATAACACCTTCTAGTGTTAATTAAGCTTTCTTGGCCAATCATAGTTGATTTCTCTATGTCCTGCATTCAAATGAATTGTGTCTTCTGAAATGGGGTCTTGCCATCTAGTTAAAAGCAGAGGTAATAGCCTGTCTTTTTTGGTAGCTCTGGGGCCTCCCTGACCAATAACTTATAGATAGATAACCTGTGTCTAGCACAGAGATTTTCATTTAACAACTCATGTCTTCTGGCAGAAACATTGTCCACCTATTTAAACTCCTTTAACATAAGTTATTTAATTAGCTTACAAACTAGTGACTTTCCATAAGGAGTCTTCATAATCCTTGGTTTTTATTAATTAGTCTACACTGTATCCCCTGCCCCCACCCCACTTAAGGCTTTCATTTGGAGTATTCCCTCTTGTTATTTAGTGCCATTTGTGTTCTACTATTATTTATAATTGCATTTTTTACTTTGTTTGCAAGACCATGGATTTCCATATAGCTTTTTCATACACCCTTCCTTTTGTTTGAGTGCTCCCTATCTCCTCATTTCTGTACCTCCCACTCCTTCCAAATTTGAATCTTTCCATCCTCAGTATCCTCTCTCTGTTCTAGTTTCTCCTCCCCTCCTCCTCCTCCTTCTCCTCCTCCTCCTCCTCCTCCTTCCCTCCTTCTCTTTTTCTCCTCCTCCTCTTCCTCTTCCTCCTTTTCCTCCTCTCCTCCTCCTCTTCCTCTTCTTCCTTCTCCTTATTCTTTGATTTTTTGAGTCAGAGTTTCTCTGTGTGGCTTTGACTGCCCTGGAATTTGCTTTGTAGACCAGACTGGTCTCAAACTTACAGAGATCCACCTGTCTCTGCCTCCCAAGTGCCGGGTTTAAAAGCGTATGCCACCATCACCCATTGTAGTTTTATTATTCTTTCCATTAATTATCATAATAAAAGTATAGACCGTCCCTGTACTGTCTCTTCAGTGTCTGTTTTCCTCGTCCGCATTGTCTTCCAGCCGAATTCTCTGCTTTTCCTAGTGTCCTTTCTGTTGGCTGGCTTCCCACTGGACTTCTCTTTTGTTTTACTGAGTTTCATTTCCAGCATCATTCCCATTTGGGTTTTCTTCAGTAATCCTATCTTCTGCTAAATTCTGTTTTCACACCTTGGACCGACTGCCTTGTTGCATTCAGCTCTTTGTTTCTGTTTCCTTGGCATGTTTTTTATATCTTTGAGTTGTTTGAACATAGTTATTATCATTCTTTTGAATTATTTGTCTGGAAGTTCTTCCAGGTCACTCTCACCAGGGGTCATTGTTGTAGAGTTAGTAATTTGGGATAGGATATGCTGCTGTTGCTTTTGTTTCTCTGCTGGGACTTGAAAATCTGAAGTAGTTTGTTATTTGAGTATTTCTTTTTGTTCGCACAACCTTTCTTCACTCGCTGGAGGTATCATTCAGGTGGAACAAGTTTATGATGTTGTTTTCCTCTGTGGTACTGAGAGCTGATGATTCTCTCCCTAGCCTTCACTTCAGACTCCAGTACTGTCTGTGCTGATGGTCCCTAGCCAGGTACCAGCACATCCCCTTCTGCCTTCTGGTGTGGTTTTTCATCCATGAATGGCCTATGTTGAGTTAGCTTAGGTCCACTGGAGGTTGGGAGCATGAATTCTTGGGGAAGCTAAGGGTGGAGCCAGGGGATCTTTGGGATTGGAAAGAGGGGGACCTACCTTCTAGTGTAGGAAAGACAGATCCCAGAGTAACTGGGTGGACTTTATGATGGGAAGCAATAGGCCTTGAGGCTTAGCGATGAAAGATATGGGAGGAGCTAGAGCCAGGAGACTGGGCAGTGCAGGGGAGTGAGATTCTGGAGGAAGTGGGGTGAACTGACTAAGTCAGCAGCATGGGTTAACATGATCCTTGAGGAGTCAGGTGGCCTGTGTGGGAAGCTGGCACAGGGAAAATTCTTTCAACCTCTGCAGCACAGGGAGGCACAATCCTTGAGGGACCAGGAATCCTGTGGTGTAGGGTGCAGAGGGCTTATCTGCTGGCACGGAGAATCTAGTTGGGGACAACCTATCGGAATGACCAAAGCTTAACATTTCAAATCAGCAGCTCAGCTCTTCATATCTCTTCTGATATCTTTCCCAGTTTCTTCTGTTTCCTGGCTACTGTGTTGTGAGACAAATTGATACTAGAAATTCTCTCCCTTTTCAGGGAGCATTGCACCTTCCATATTCTGCATACGTTGCTTAGTGAACACACTGTCGGGGAAAGGTCTGAACTGTTTTGTTATTAAACAAGTTCCTGTTCAAGCAGCTTTTACAATAGACTTCGCCTGGGCTGTGACTCTGAAAATCTCTTTTTCAGTTCGGCTGCTCAGTGTCTATGACACAGTCCCTGATGAGTGTGAATTGGGAAGAGCCAAGTGGTTTTGCACACAATGCCTCCAAGTTATGGTCTCTGGAAATGTGCACAAGTTCCACAGGTTAAGATGTACAAGTTCCTCTCTATTTACCTCGGCAGAAAAGTAGTCTGTCTGCTTTTTGTCGAACAATCTATGCTCATTCAAAACCTTTCTTGTTTGGGGTTCTTTTTCTTTGGAAGTGTTGTAGAACTCATGCTTAGATTAAAAACTAGTAATAGGTCAGGGACTGTCTATATTTTTATTATGACAATTAATGGAAAGAATAATAAAAAACAAGCTTTGGGTCCTTCCACATCTTAGCTGCTGGTGCATGAATGTCTAGTGAGTGTTTATTTTAGAGCATGGGTGACCCATGAGGACAGCTGTGGTGTGGAAGTGAGACTATGCACTTATTTTCCTAACAATGCTAAGTGCTGATTGCTTGCAATGATTGGTTAAAACATTACTGATACTCACTGCCTGTCACTTGCCAAAACACAAGAGCACACGTAACTTCTGATGGTGCCAATGTGACTGCCTGCCCTCAGAAGACAACACACTGGAAGCCACACGTATAAATGGTGTGAGAGTGTATAATTTGATTTCCTGTGACACTGAGATACAATGTTGTCATCTATAAAGTTTACAAAACACAGAAACAAAATAGACCAGATAAGGTGGATAACTTCAAGAAAACAGTGTTTGGGGACATAGCAGGGCAGTGGCACATATGATCTCAAGGCAATTGTGACAGGGGAAAAAAAGAAGGAAAATCAAAGTTGAGTGGGTAGGGAGGGGAAGATGGAGAAGGTATATTTAGGAGGAGTTGGTGGAAGTAGAATGAATATGATCAAAATACATTGCACGAAATTCTTAAAGAATTAATAAAAATGATATGTAGAAAGAAAAATAAGAAGTAGCAAACACCTGTCTTCTGCAGCCTGCTCAGTTTTCAAGACTGTGACACTGGAGGCCAAGATGAAAAGTATAAGAAGTGAGGGAGACAAAAGCATGGGAAAGTATATAAAATGTAAAAATCACAGAAAAATTCTTATAGAGCTTCAAGTAAATTTATGATGTTGTGTTGGGCTACATTTACAGTTATCCTGGACTGCACATAGCCTGCAGGCTGTGGTTGAACTCTCCCATCTTCAACAATTCTCAGGCTGCAGTGAATCCTGTATGGGTGTGTCACAAGGACGGTCCCATCTCTGGGGTCATCTGAAAGTCTGCCCATCATGGATGACGTCTTCAGAGTAGGACATGCAAAGTGCCTCTTCCATGGGACAACTGGAAGTGATAGAGTTTAGATATAAAATAGCCCTCAAGGTTCACATGTTGAAATTTCGGTCCCCAGCCAGTGTCACTGTTCAAAGGTACCTGGGTCAATGCATTAATCTATTATGGAGTTCATGGCTGAATGGTTACTAGGAGGTGGGGCCTAGTTGGAGAAAGTAGGTCACTGGAGATGGATGTGTCCTCTTCTCTCTGTCTCCTTTGCTCTATGATGGAGGCAGCTCACTCAGAAAGACGGGGTCTTCAGGGAGACAAATGCCCTGTCTTCTCTCCTATGTTGATCCCAGTTTTGCATTTTTAGATTTGTGTTTAACTTTGAGTGCCTGTAAAGAGCCAGAAGCTTAGAAAGAGACTAGTAGAGGGGGCAGGGGTCTTAAAGGGGCCAGTAGAGGGGGCAGGGGTCTTAAAGGGGAGGAGATAGTAGAACATAGGTGAAATGAAAGTAGAGGGATGGATGTTGGGTGTGAGGGATTAGGAGGTATGGGAAAGAAGAGGGAGTAAAGAGAAGATTAACCCAAACCAAGGATATATGAAAAAGTCATGTGGAGACTTACTATTTTGTAAGTCAAAGAGATAATTAAAGATTATTGGTTAACAGTAAGTGTTAGAGTAAAAAAAATATGAAAAATGTTAGGCGAGTGGATTGCTCCAAGGAAGCAGGGATTTTATTTTAGAGTGGGTTTTTTTACTCAGTAAAGAATATCCTGTTGGCCAGAGTTGTACTAGAAGCCAAATAGAACAAAAGGAGCGTACCATGACTCACTGGCAGATGCTTTGATGTAGGACTTTCTCAGATCCTTGAGAGAATAAAGAAAAGAAGGAAGTGCTTCCTTTCCTTTCTTCCTTCTCTCCCTCCCTCCCTCCCTCCCTCCCTCCCTTCCTTTCTCCCTCCCTCCTCTCCCTCCCTCCTCTCTCTCCTTCCTTCTTTATCTTTCTTTCTCCCTCCCTCCCTCCCTTCCTTTCTCCCTCCCTCCTCTCCCTCCCTCCTCTCTCTCCTTCCTTCTTTATCTTTCTTTCTCTTTTCTTTTTTTAAAAAGGAGGTTGAATGGAGATGCCTTACTTGGATGGATGGTGCTATGGTCAGAAGCAACTGTAGATCTCAATACCTGGTGGGAGAGTTATTGGTCAGAGGCCCCTAAAGCAATTAAAAGCTGTTGGCGCTACTCTTGGTTGTCCATCAGGACTAGATGCTAAGACCGTACTGTTGAAGACACCATGTGCGTTAGTTTCAGGACACAGAGAAATCAGCCAGAACTGAGCTGGAAGCCTCCTCCTTGCTAGTGGATTTTCATAGTGCAGGAAGGTGCTACACAGGTCTCTGGTGGGGAAAAGTCACCAATGGCCTTATACAGCCATGGGCCCTGTAAGCTATGATACCTTCTATGCAAGATATGCTCCTTAGTGCTGTAGCCAGCGTGATTGTTATGGGACAAGCAACAGTCTTCTAATTGTTTCTGAGACTTGCTCCTCAGAAGGAAATTCATGCCTGTTACTGTGGGCTGTGACGGTCATAGGTTTAGGATGGGAACTGCCACTGTAGTTTTGCTAGGTGACGTGGTAGGACTGGACTGCCTTCTAAATATTTATGTTAATAATCATAGATTAACACTACTCTCAGCCTCGGTCAGAAAATTTTTAGTTTACAGTGGTCAGTGGTTAATGCAGAGGCTCCTAACGGGTCAGATTGATATTCATAAGTGAGTATTGAGTGCTCAGCCCTATACCGGACATTTTATACTCCCCCATCGAGGCTCGAGGAACTTCACGGAAGAGGTGGTGAAAGAATGTAAGATCAAAGAAGATGGGAGCAGGGCTTGGCAAGACAGACTTCTGGACGTGGTGTGGCCATGGGCCTCACAAACTCACACCAGCTGTGGTCACCTGCACAAAGCCTGCAAGATGCAGCCCATCACATCACGTCATAGCTGGCGGAGGGCATTACAAGGGAATTACCATCCCTGACCCTCCCAGAAGCTCCCGGGAGTTAATGGTTGCTGGGGGTGGAGGAGTCCTTTCTTCAGTAGTGTAGCTGCAGGCAAGTTGCTCATTCTCCAGTAAATGATGCTCCACCCATGACCATACAGGCGACACTAATTAAACTCAGAGTCACCAGAAAAACAAACCCAAAACAACAAACAAAAGACATGAAAATAGGAAAGAGGCTTATTGGGGAGGGTGGTTCACAGGGAGAGGGGATGCTAGTGAGGGAGGATAATGCGTATTTTGTTCTTGTATGAAAGTGTCAAAGAGTAAGGACAAAAGGAAAGGGGGAAGGGGAGAAGGAAGGGAGGAAGGAAGGAAGGAAGGAAGGAAGGAAGGAAGGAAGGAAGGAAGGAAGGAACGTACTGTGGATATCTGATCACCCTGTGTGAAGATATCTCTGTCCTTCCTCACCTCCCCAAGGCACCTTCTGATTGGTTTAATAAAGAGCTGAGTGGCCAATAGCTAGGCAGGAGAGGATAGGTGAGCCTTTCAGGCAGAGATAGGAAGTCCGGAAAGACTCTGAGGCAGGGGATTTTCCAGCCAGATGTGGAGGAAGTCAGACATACTATACTGAGGAGAGGTAACAAGCCACGTGGCAGAACAAAGATGAATATAAATGAGTTAAGTTTTAAGAGCTAGTTGGGAACAAGCCGAAGCTGAGGCCAAGCTTTCATAATTAATAATAAATCTCTGTGTTATTATTTCTTCGGAGCTGGCAGTCCAAAGAAAGACCTGTACAGGAAGGAAGGAAGAAAATTGAGTGCCTCTTCTAACGTCCTCCCACCTGGGCCTCTAGCCCCTTGGACATTGGTGGCAGGCTTTGTGCCATCGCATTGACAGCAGGCTTCTCTCCTTCAGCCACCGTCCTGCATGCCACTCTTCTCAGAAGATCCTCATAGGCACACAGAGGGGGCCCTTTACCAGCCATAGGCATCTCTTAAACTAGTAAAGTTGACACCAAGACCCACCATTGCAGGGACTGGACATTAACACAGGAACCCACGGGGACCAAGTTTTTTAGATCTTTAGCTTTTTTATGAGGACAGCATCTACTCTCAAACCACTGTGAACTCATCAAGGACCACTCTAAGACATCACTTAAACCAAACATTTTTGCCAACGTTTTAAGAATTATACTAAAACTATGAAGTTTTGTACAAGGAACCATGGGTTTCCTGTGAAGTATTCTGTTTGGGGAGGATTAGGAGGCGGGCTTGCTAGAAGAGGTGGGTCACTGGGAGAAAGTGGGTCTCAGAGATTTCAAAAGCCCACACAAGGGCCAATCTCTTGTTCTCTCTGCAGTTTGTAGATCAAATGTGAGCTCTCAGCTACGGCTCCAGCACCATCTCTGCCTGCCTGCTGCCATGCTCCTTATCGTGATGGCCATGGACTCAGCCTCTGGTGTTGTACACAAACCCTCAATTAAATGCTTTATTTACAAGTTGTCTTGGTCATGGTGTCACCTCACAGCGATAGAACAATAACTAAGACACACCCACGCAGTTCCTCAAGTGAGGAAAACCACACAGACTTGTCTGTCTGTCTTTGCACTCCCATCTGTTTTCCTGCAAATATCATGAATCTACCTTCTTTTTTTAATATTTATTTTATTTATTTATCATGTATACAATATTCTGTCTGTGTGTACGCCTGCAGGCCGGAAGAGGGCACCAGACCTCTTTACAGATGGTCATGAGCCACCATGTGGTTGCCAGGAATTGAACTCAGGACCTTTAGAAGAGCAGGCAATGTTCTTAACCACTGAGCCATCTCTCCAGCCCCTGAATCTACCTTCTTTACAGCTGAATAAAATTCCATTGTGTATACACACCATATATTCCTTATCCATTTGTCTGTTGGCGGATGTCTAGGCTGGTGTCATTTCCTGGCTGCAATAGCGATAGTACAGCAATAAACATGTGCATCAAGTGACCCTGTAGTACACTGACTTAGATTCCTTTGCTGTGTTCTCAGGACTTGGGATAGCTGGGTCATATGGCGAATCTTTTTTTCTTTCTTTCTTTCTTTTTCTTGTTTCCATGGTGGCTGCACCAGAGTGTAGTGAACGCACGCTCCTCTTCCCTCACGTTCTTGACAACACTTGTTCTTTGTTTTCTTAATGACAGCCATTGTGATGGGTGAGGGACTCCTTTTTAAAAGAGAGTTTTCATTTTCATTTCCCTGATAGCTAATTATATGGGATGCTTTTCAAGTACATATTGGCCATTTGTATTTCCTCTTTTAAGAAATATCCACTCATCTCTTCAGCTCATGTATTGATTAGATGATTTAGTTTCTGGTATTTAATTTCTCCAGTTTTAAAATACATACTAGACGTTAATTGCCCTTCTGAAGTACGGCTGGCAAAAAGACCCCCACCCAGCTGCTCCCTCCCCGAAGCTCTTCTTTCCTCTTCAGAGCCTTTTAATTTCATGCAATCCTGTTTATAATCAAATTTTGTTTTTTTCCGCCTTGTATCATTAAAGTCCCCTTCAGAATCTTGCTTCTGCCTGGATCCTGAAGTGTTTTCTCTAGTATTTGCAAAGTTTTAGATCTTACGTTAAGTTCTTTGGTCTGTTTTGAATTGCTTTTTGTTTAGGGTGAGAGCTGTGGATTTAAGCCTTCTACACAGAGACATCCAGTTTTCTCACAATGTTTTGAAAAACCTATCTTTTCTCCAAACTGATTTTGATTTTTATTAAGACTTAGGTGGCTCTAGCTATGATCGGCTTATTTTTGGGTCCCTTATTTTCCATTGCCCACCTGCCAGCTTGCGCCAGCACCATGCTGGTTTTGTTCCTATGGCTTGCAACGTGATTTGAAGTCAAGTGTGGTGGTGCCTTCAGCATTGCTCTTTCTGCTGGAGACTCCCTTAGCCACTTGGAGTCTGTTGTGTTTCTGTATAAATTTTAGGGGTTTTATTCCTGAAATAAATCAATAAATCTAACAAAAGGGGTTGAAATTCTCTCCAGTGGAACTGTCAGGATGCCAAAGAAGGAAACCAAAGATGACTTTAAAAGATGGCATAAACTCCCTTGTTTATTGGTTAGCAGAATTAATATTGTGAAAAAAAAATGACCTTGCTACCAAAAGTGATCAGTAGATCCGACACAATCCTCATTAAAACCCCAGTCACATTGTCCACAATCCTTTGCAGAAACTCACATAGATTTACCAGCAGCTCTGCTTCTAGGTCTGTATCTTATTCTAACCAGTTTTCCATCTCTGTGAACAATTGCCTAAGCAAACAACATGGGAGAGGAAGACATTACATTGGCCCAAAGTTCCATTGTCACTTGGCTTGCTGCTAGTGGCCTATGCATGGTGAGGAGGAAGGTCACAGTGGACACATGAGGCAGAGCAAAGCTTCTCAGGTCATGGGGAATAGGAGGCAGAGGGAGACACTGAGTGGCCAGGGACATGACACCCTTCAAGACACACCCCTGGTACCTTCCTTCCTGAAGCTCCACCTCACCTCCCAAGGTTGACACCACCATCCAGAATAGTACCACCAGTGTGGACCAAGTTCATAATAGATAGGAAGTTTTTCATTCAAACCATGGCACACCTTCCCAAAACTGAAACAGGATTTTGGAGAGCTTTTTCGACATCCATGTGCTAAACAGAACACAAAAGTCAAAAGGCGGAAAGAATCCAAGTATTCCCTGAGGAAGATATGGATAAAGAGGAGGTGGTTCACCCACACAGTAGAATTCTACTCGGTCTAGGATGGACTGGGGATTCTGACACATGCCATGACATGGATGAGCCTGAGAATACTATGCCGAGTGAAATTAGCAAGCCACAAAGGACAATACTGTATATTCCTCGTTATGACAGGTCCCTAGAGGAAACCACAGAGACAGAAAGCAGGAAGGTGGCTGGGGCGAAGGGGGCCAGAGACGATTATCGTGTAGCGCTTCAGCTGACGGTGTTCTGAAGATGGGCAACGGTGGCAGGTGTGCACCGTGGGTGTACAACTGAACTATACACGTAAAAGTAGACAAAAATGTACATTTTGGGTTTTTATCTTTTTCCTAGCATTTTTTAATTCTGAAGAAAGACAAAACAAAAAACCTTGGTCAGTCTCCACACTGAAAGGCTTGCTCTGAGGGAGTCAAATCCAGAGCTCTTTAAGCGTGTGCCTTGCCCTCCCTGTCTGAGCAGGCAGAGGCCCTGTGGCCCTCATGCAGGTGATGTAAAGGGGACATAGAGGGGACTAAAGCCTTGTGTGGGCCCAGCTGAGGAATGGAGTGGCAGCTAGTGTTGGGAATGATCGTGACCACATGTGCTGTCCCATCATCTCAGAGACTTCTTGGTTGGTAGGACCATGCAGAGCAGGTTGCAAAGGCATTGGACTCTGAAAGGAGACATTGGTGGAGTAGAGAGATGCCTCTCCATGAAAATTATTCTTGCATAGTTAGTGGGAGGGAGCAAGGAGGAGAGGGGTCACCTATGTATGAAGTAGATCATGCGTGTTTGGAGTTAGGAGGAGGGAAGCCGGGCTAGCTATCCATCCCCCCGTCTGTCTACCCATTGACTGGGAATGCAGAGAAATTCCTACCTCAGTCCAGGTCTCCCAGAAATCAAAGCTGGGATAAGCATTCTCAAAAACTGATGTGAGGGAAGGGAGGTTTGAAAGCATCACAGCTTTTGTGGTCTGCTGGACTGACTTCAAAGAGACTGCGTCAAAGTGCTGTGTGGCACCTGCCTGGCAGGGAGAGGGAGGAGCCCCTCCCGGGCTCTTGCCTGCTACAGTTGCCTGGCAGAACCTAATCAGGAGAACAAGAGCTGCTGATACCTCCGTGACCTGTGGGAGGAACAGGGGACGCTGGCGTCCTGCAGCAGGATGGGTGGGAGCTTCCAGAAGCCTGCAAATCTCAAAGCCTTTCCTAGAGCATCCCGTGTGTCTTTGTTATTAGTGTGCAGGGGGAGCCCAAAATTTACCTTGGTCCAGAATTTGTAGAGCTTAAGACAAAACCAAACACTTTCTGGGGAGGGTGGGTATGGAGGCAGCCTTGCTTGCTCGGAGAATTTCTCAGTCAACTGTTGGAACGCAGACAAGAGAGCCATTGTGCGCAGGGAGCTGGGTTCTCACCACAGGCCACTTGTGCTCAGCCAGCTTGGCACGTGCCGTGTGCAGGATTTGGGACCGATGTCCCAAGGGGTTGCTGCCAAGTAGGCATGAATGGGGCCCATTTACAAGTAGGAACCATTGCCTGTCGCTGCCCTAGAAGGTATGTGGCTGCAGCAAAGGGTCTGGATGCTGAGGAGGCTCAGATGCCCATTAGAACAGCATCCCTGTGTCAGGATGCCAGTGTTTGCCATTCGCACTTCTTACACAGGTGGCTATCCATGTCTTTCATACCCAAATGTCCCATCCCCTAAGGCGCTGTTGAACCACTCAATCCTCTGGCCCACCTTTCTGGAAGGAAATTAGAATGGGGAAGGCCAGTGTGTTTTGGCCCCTACCCTCTTTAAATAATGGAACTGTTCTAGAATGGGCAAGCCTGGATGCTAAGTTTAGTGGACTCTGGGCCCTAAGCGCCAAGAGTTTCTGCCTGTGCCCTTCTTCCTTTAGTTAACTGACCCTCCCCACAAGGCCTCTGTGCCTAGAAATGGGAGATGAGGCCAGAGCAGCTCCCGCCAGTCAGACCCAGCTTGTCCTTACAGTCACCCCCAGCCCTGAGAGCTGAGAACGTCTGCCTAGACAGGCAGCCGTGGGCCAGCAGCACCACATGTGAGGTTGCTAGTGGTCCATATTGGCTACTTACAGAGGGTACATGCATGCATGCACAGTGGTGCCTGGCCATGCTATGAAGGCGCCTCTCTTGCCCTGTCAGATGCTGGGTAACAGATGGGGAGGACGATGGATGGTTTCTCAGAAAGTGAACTGATGTAGGATTCGGAGGGCCTGAATTTATCCAGCCCCGAGGGTTTCAGTGAGGATGCCAATCCATTTCATTCTGCAGAGAGTCAGTTGCAGTACTGGAACCAGAAAGGGGAGTGTGTGTTGAGGTCTGCTCTGGGCTGAAATTCAGCTCGATGGGCTCATAGGATGAGGAGTAGATGCCCATTGGGGAGGAAGTTAGGACCGCAGGCTTTGTCCACCTTTGCAGCATTTTCCACCCACTCAGGGAGATACCTGGTAAACAAGACCATTTAGAGTGTCACTAAGGACCAGGAACGAGGTCGATACGGGCCCCTGCCCCAGGAAGCCCATAGTCAAGGGAGGAAAGCAGAAGACAGAGATGGTGGGAGGCAGACTATCTCCAAGCCCTCACCCTCCCCGCCCCCACCTCCCGCCGTTTCCCAGGACCTCTGATCTGGATCTGGGTTTGGACTGGGAGGCCTCACGCTGCACCCTCTGTGCTCCCCTATGCACTCTATGGGAAACTGGCTGGCTAGTCAGGGATGGAGAGCGAACCGTGCCCTGGAGCTGTAAGAGGGGAGGGGTTAGGACAGGCTTCTTTGTGAGTGCTAATTTCAGTGCTTGCATTCATGTGGAACCTGGAAATTAATTCGCTCAGACATGAGCCTGGCCTGAGTGTACAGAAAGACGCCTCGTTAGCAGTGCTGCCCTTCAGCAGCAGGGAGCTTGAAACCCTGAAGGCACAAAGGCTGGACTCTGGCAGGGCCCGCACCCGTGTCCTCCTGCTCATGCTCCCCTCCCAGAGAGAACTGGGGGCTTCCGGCATCAGTTGCCACCCTGTGGGACGGACCTAAGGGTGTGTAGGGGAGCTTTAAAGTTGTCATGGAAGGGCTCTGGACCTTACAGAGTGACCATCCTTTGGTCAGGAGCCACAGAAGGCCTATATCAGATGGTTCAGGGGTAGACATTTGAGCAGGGCCTCTAAGGAGGGGTCTAAGTTTCTAGCGAAGGGCCAGAGGGACAACATTCTGGACAAATGAACAGCCTTTGCAAACACTCTGAGGCAAATAAGAGCTTGGCTGGGTGCTAAAAAGGCTGAAGGCAGAACTACAGGGGAGAGGGGAGGGTAGGAACAGTCCACAAGCAACCTTCAGGGCCGACTGAGGCAGGTGGCCTTGGTTCTAAGAACTCAAGGGATGGAGGGATTGGGCAAGAAGATAGGCCCAAGAGTCTTCCCTCTCCTCTATCCTCTCCAGGGGAAGGGATAGCTCCCTTCCTGGCTGCTGGTATCTGGCTGGTTGCCACCAGCACTGTGGGTAATTGCTAGGTGGGCTAGGCGGCACTTTCTCCTGTGCTGCTGAGCCTGGAACTGAGAGATAATCACAGCTTTTCACTCTCTCCCCTGCCAAGACCCCAGACTCCCCCTACCAATACCTTCATGTGGCGGAGTGCTCCGAAGACAGTGCAAAATGGCCCGAAGAAGTGATAGGTGTCCAGCTGATCCTCCTGATAAAAACAACACTATTGTCAATAATAATAACGATGAGCCAGCCGGCTTATGCTGATCCTTTATTGTGCTCAGGCACAAAGACACACATTTAATCTTTTATCATAAGGGAATGGAGGCAGAAAGTGTGGGTTCAGGAAAACCCAAGCTCACAGAGCCCGGCAGCCCGTGTCTGCACTGATGCACACATAGCCCATTAATGCCAATCTCATTCAACAAGAACTCTTGGTTTCAACTTGTATCTTGCTGTATTTCAGGGAAGATGCTGCACCCCAGCTCTCCCATAACACTAGCTTCTTGGTCCAGAGGGCATGCTGTTCCAAAAGCAGCCAATCCACACAGCCAGTTGAGCCCTGAAAGCCCATAAGCTCAAGGCTAGCTGCTGAGGCCAAACCCCAAGGGAAAAGGGAGGCAAGGAAAAGGTTAAGACCTTGCACTTAGGACACCCCATTTATGCCCTTCCACAGTTACACTGCCCCTGGTCCTCTGGGGGCCTCCTGCTTATCACAGGTGGGTGGGCCCACGAGATCTGAGCCTCCTGCAAGGACTCACTCAGCCAGCAGGGGCTGGCTAATTCTCCCCTTTCTTCTCCCACTTCTGGAGCAAGGGGGAGACAGAGAGGGCCCTGGTAAAACATGAGTCTATTTAGGGACAGATGGCCTCTCTCTCAGTGTTTGATTGGAGTCTTCGGATCCCAGATTTTGAGCTGGCGCCCAGCAACATGGTCTCCTGGTCTGCAGGTGCCCCCTTATGTGGCTGAGTGACCTTATCTCTGAGCTAGCTGGTACCTCTCAATGAAGTTCCTGCTAGGTGTGGTGCCGAATGCCCCCATTGTCCTCCATACTCGAGTCTATTCTATGATTTTAGAGTTGTGCCAGGACCCTGGTAGTAGCAAAGCCAAGAAAGGACTCTCATCCTTATTTTTCAACCTGTGTGCAAGGGTGGCGCAATAGCTGTTGGTGCCGAGTCCTCGCTCACAGCCTGAGGACCCAAACCACATCCTCTCTTGGCCCTTCCCTAACACTCTTGCATCCAAGTCCAAAGAACACAGACTTATGCTTGGAGAGGTTCAGAGGCTTTACATTTTTGCCTTCACACAAACAGGAAAAGTCAAACTGGGAAGGCTGACTGTTTGGTCAGCTGAGCTAATTATCGCCCACTTTGAGCTGAGCTGGCCAGCCATGCTGGGAGGTTGATCAGCTGCTGGCTTTGGGGTGGAAGAGCTCTGGAGCAGCACAGTGTGTGGACTGATGGAGGGGTGACTGGAGCTGCCTGGGTCTGGGATGTTTTGTTGCTGCCCCCACGGGGGAATGATCAGTTGCAGGTCTGGGTGTATTGCTGTTGGCCAAAGGCTTCCTTAAAGATTCAGAAGCACAGGTACCCTCAGGGAGCAGAGTTCAGGTCAGGGGAGCGTTTTCAACCTGATGGGCCCACAGGATGGAAGCACTGGCATGTGTACACAGAAGCCAGGGGAAGCCATCAGGTGCCCTGTTCCGTCGCTCTCCACCTCATTCCTTTGAGACAGGGTCCCTCACTGAATCTGGAGCTAGGCTGGCTGCCAACAAGCCCCAGAGCCCTGTCACCCCTATCCCTCACCCCAGTGCAGGGAGTTACAGGCACATGGCCATCCCCCACTTTCATTGTGGCTGGGGTCCGAACTCAGGTCCTCATGCTGCACAGCAGACATTTTCCTTGCTGTGCCATCTCCCCAGCTCAGAAGTATAACTTAATGGGGAGGACACCATGCCAAGCCCCAGCTGTGAGGAACGGGCTGGACAAGTGTGAGTGTGGGGCCTGGTCAGGAAGGGTGGGGTCTGGCCAGTAAAGGAATGGGGATGTGTCTAACTGGGGGTGTGGGTATAGCAGCCAGCCGAGGGGTGTGACCAAGGAAGATGGGGGCTGACAAAGGAGGTCGGAATTAGGATTGACCATTGCACAAGGGTTCATTTTTTATTTTATTTTTATTTTTTAATTG
>NC_022009.1:44525658-44537417 GCF_000317375.1 Microtus ochrogaster
CAGTGTTTCTCTGTGGCTTTGGAGCCTGTCCTGGAACTAGCTCTGTAGACCAGGCTGGTCTCGAACTCACAGAGATCCGCCTGCCTCTGCCTCCCGTCAACATCATTTTGTGATTTAAAAAATATCCTTAGGAGTTTTTTTGGAGTAGACAGAATGTATGTCAACTCACTAGAAACTGAACGCGTAGATTCCCAGCCCACACTGTACCAAAGGGAAGAAGGCTGAAACAATTTGATCCAAGATCAGGACCAAGACAAGGGCATTTGCTTCCGTCACATTTAGCCACGTATTGTCAGAAGTCTTAGCCACAGTAATAAGACAAGAGAAAAATAAGGGGCGTCCAAACAGGAAAGAGGGGTTCAAACTGTCCTTGCTTGAAGATAGCATGATTGTATAGTTAAGAAAGTCTGTCCTTTGTACAAAATTTTAAACCTGATAAATGAAATAAGATTACAGGATCCAAACTCAACATACAAGGCTGGAACACAGCTCTGTGATAGAGTGCTTGCCTCTGATGTGCAAGGCTCTGGGTTTGATCCTTAGAGCCATGAAGATTAAAAAAATCAGTATGAAAAAGATATGCTTTTAAAAAAATTACTGAAAAAAATTTTTAAAGTGATTTTATTGATAGCTATAAAAACAAACAACCAAAAAATAAACAAGAAACCCAAGTAATTAATTCAATCAAGGAAGAGAATAATGTCTACAATGGGAATTATTAAATACTCATGAAAAAATTTAGGCATGCATAAAATATGGAAAAAAACATTTCATGCTCATGGATTGGAAGAATTAAAACTTTTCAAGTGTGCATTTATCCAAACTCAGCTCTAGAGTCAACGCAAGTCCAATCAAAATGCCAATGACAGTCCTCTCGGGGATAAGCACTCCTATTGCTTTCAAACTTCAAAAGGCCTTGAAAGACAACAAAAGGACCGTTTCCTTCATCTGTTTGGTTTTTTTACCCTTGGATTTCTTTGCTTTCTTTAAGGGATTTGTTGATTTCTTCAAAATTTTTTTGTTTCTTTTCCTCCATTTCTTTTTTTTTTTGAGGTTGGATATTTATTGAGTATGTTATGGAGGAGAAAGGGGAAAAGGGGAGAAGAGCAGAGAGAGAAGCACACACACACATACATACACCCACACAGAGACAGACAGAGAGAGAGAGAGAGAGAGAGAGAGAGAGAGAGAGAGAGAGAGAGAAGAAACGACTGAGCTGAGCAAGTGGGAACTCACTGGCTCTGGACTGACAGCTGGGGAATGGGCATAAGACAGAGCTAGGCCCTTTGAATGTGGTGACACATGTTTGGCTTGGGAAGCTTGTGGGGCCACTAGCAGTGGAACCAGTATTTATCCCCAGTACATGAACTGGCTCTTTGGAGCCCATTCCTTGTGGAGTGATACCTTGCTCAGCCTAGATACAGGGGGGAGGACCTTGGCCCTGCCTCAAGTGATGTGACAGACTTTGTCGACTCCCCATGGGAGGCCTCACTCTCTCTGAGGAGTGGATAGGGGGTGGGGAGAAGGTGTGGGGAGTGGGAGGATGGGAGGGAGAGGCAACTGGGATTGGTATGTAAAATAAGATTGTCTTAAAAATAAAAAATAAGATAGCCAAAGAAGGCAAAGGAAAAAAGAACAGAACTGAAGGTGTTATGAGAGCTAACTTAAAAACATACCCTGAACATGGTATTCAGAATGGCCCTGCACTGACATACAGCCAAACACAGCACCAGTGAAACAAGACAGTTCTCAGAAAATTGTTCATGCCTTTACAGCCAGTTAAGTTTTAAATTTTTCATTTAAATCTAAATTCTCATCATCATTATTGTTAGTGTGTGTTGCGCGCATGTGTGTGCGCGCGTGTGTGCATGCCTGTGTGTGTGTGCATGCCAAGTGTGCATGAACATAGGTGTGTGCAGTCAGGGTGCCTGAGTGGCGCTCAGAGGACACATGCAGGAGTTACCCTCTTCCTTCACTGTGAATTTCAGTGTTTGAGCTCTGGTCACCAGGCTTGGTGTCAAGTGCCTTCCCCAATGAGCCATCTTGCCAAGCTCCACCTGACAGATGACAGAGGTAGTAAGAACTGCCAATAGGACAGTCCTGTCAGTAAATGATCGTAGTGGTATTTCATTTGCATTTTAATTACTAAAGCTTGCCTGAAGTTCAGAGAGCAAAACAGCTGCACTAATCAGCCTTTCAGGCCGGGCAGTGGTGACACACACCTCCAATCCCAGTAACCACATTAGTTTACCATAGAAACTGGGCAGTAGTGGTGCATGTCTTTAATCCCAGCGCTAGAGAGGAATATAAGATGGGAGGAGTCAGCTCTCATGCAGTCTCATTCTGGAGGCAGGGTTGCCATTTTGGATTGAGGTAGAGGTAAGAGCCAGTCACTGGCTGTTTTGCTTTTCTGACCTTCAGGTTGAACCCCAATTTCTGTCTCTGGGTTATTATCAGTCGTGCTGCGAATGGTGGTGGAGGACTGTGGTCCATGTGCAGAAGTCTCAAAGCATATATAAAAATAAACTGGGGCTGGGTGTGATGGCCACACCTTTAATCCTTGCACTGGGAGACAGAGCCCAGCAGCTCTCAGTGATTTTGAGTCCTAGCTGTTTGTGCTCTAACAAAGTTTGCTTGAAGATCAGAGGGTGGAGCCAGTCACTAATTACCATAGAGGCCAGTCAGTGGTGGCTCCCCACCTTTGATCCAAGCACTTGGGAGGTACACGCCTTTAATCCCAGCATTAAGGAAGTGGAGACAGGAATATAAGGAGGGAGGAGACAGGAGCTCACCCCCATCCTTTATTCAGTTTGGGGATTTGGTAGTTTTGAAGTCTCTCTAGTGAATGACTTCTTTGCTTCTCTGATCTTACACAATCACCCTGATATCTGTCTCCAGGTTGTTATTATTAAGACCAATTAGAATCCGTGCTACACACTCAGAGTCAGCCTGAGCTATATAGTAAGAGCACAGACTCAAACACAGCCCCGGCACTATGCCACTACCAGAAGAAAAGATAGGAGAATATGCCAAGACTGTGGTGTGGGTGAGGACTTCGGGGATCTGACCACAAAGCACAGAAAGAAGAGTGAAGACAGAACTGATGCAGTGGCTGTAAATGCTCACAAATATCCATCTGACAAGGGATTCGTTTTCAGAGCATTAGGACTTTAAATAATTCAGTAGCAAAACATCAAATAATTTGATGAAAATTGCAAATGACCCGGTAGACAGTTCTTTATAGAGATACATAAATGGCCACGTTTATGATAAAATTATCAGCATCGCTACTCATCAAGAAAAATCAGAACCATGCTAAGCCAGATAGAATTTTAAAAATGTTTGTGAAGATATGCAGAAAGGGGACTATTGGTGACTGTGTACCGCAATAATCAACAATCCAGAGGTTTCCTGTAATTAGAATTAGAACCAGTACGTGATCCAGGAAAATTCCATCAGCTCGTAAATATTCTAAAGAAATAGAATCAATTTGTGGTAGCCATACATACATATGTATGGGTAGACACATACATGTCTATGGCAGCACTATTCATGAAGGTCAAGATATGCAGGCCTCCATTTACAGATGACTGACAAGGAAATGCTAGTACATATACACAATGGAATACTATCTGACTGTAAGACGTAATAGAATTCACTTATCTGTAGCAACTTGGATGGGACGGGACAACATTATGTTAAGTGGAATAAATCAGGTACAGAAAGATTCAAATGAATGATCTCACAGGTAGGTGGAAGGCGACACATTGATCTCAAAAGAGAAAGGGGCTGGAGAGATGGATTAGCAGTTAACAGTGTTTACTGTTCTTTCAGAGGACCTGAGCTTAGTCCCCAGCATCCATATTGGGTGACTCACAGATGCTTGTCACCCAGTTACAGGAGATCTGTTGTCCTCTTCTGGCTTCCAAGAGGACCAGGCATACATGTGGTACACAGACATACATGCAGGCAAACACTCATACACAAACATTAAAAAAAAAGATTATGCATGTGGTACACAGACATACATGCAGGCAAACACTCATACACAAACATTAAAAAAATGATAAAGAGAAGAAAGAATAGAATGGCGGTCACCAAAGCTTGGGAAGAGTGTAGGGTGAGGGCATGGACAGACGCCGGGCAGCAGGCAGACAGTGCAGCTGTCTGTCGGGTAGGGGTAGGGATGGCGGTGAGGAACAGGATAACTACTAATGTTCCATGGCACAGTAGCAAACAGCGATGGTATTTTCAAATAATACTTTCATTTATTCATTGAAAAATTTCATACAGGGTACAATTATTTTCATCATATCCATCCCATCCTCACCTCCAAAAACTCTCTAGGTCAACCTACACATCTCCTTCCCAACTTCATGTGTTCTTTTCTCTCTTTCTTTCTTTCTTTCTTTCTTTCTTTCTTTCTTTCTTTCTTTCTTTCTTTCTTTCTTTCTTTCTTTCTAAACTCACTGATTCCAATTAGTGCTTTTTATATGTGCATGGTTGTGTTGTCAGAGTTGGGGCGTGTACAGCCTACTAGTGGTCCACTCCCAAAGGAAAATGACTGTCTTGTCTCCAGCAACCACCAACTGCCACCAACTCCTCAGCCTGGGGCGGAGCCCTCTGGAGCCCTTCCCCCCTCCATGCTGGAATTTTAACTTGCTTGCTCTTGTGTGGGTCTTGTGTAGATAACCACAGCTGCCGTGAGTTCATTAATCAGTAGCCACAGACTGTCCAGAGGAGGAGAGAATTCCACAGCACTCCTCCCATTCTCTGGCTCTTACATCCTTTCGGTCTCTATTCCCACAAAGCTCCCTGAGCCTTGGGAGGTAGGAGAAGTTGGTAATAGACATCCCATCTATGGCTGAGTGCTCACAGTTACTTATCAATCTCTTCATTAGCCACTGCCCATGGAAGAAAGAAGCTAGTCTGACCAAGGTTAAGTGTAAACTAAGACTGAGAGCTTATGTATAAACATAAATATTTAGAAGTCAGTTTGGCGACAGGATCATTTAGCATAACAATAGCAGTGAGTTCCTCCAGAGGGTCAGGACCTCCTCAGTCATGGATTATTGATGAGCTTATGAATTCCCTCCTGTGGAGTAGGTGTCAAACACAATCAGAAAGTGGTTGGTTACCCCCTTAGCAGTTATGCTACTCTTGTACCAGCTGGCGCGTCTTGCCTGGTGGGTCAGTAGTCTAGCAGGCAGGGACCAGCACTGGGTGAATTTACTGATACCTTTTCCCTTCAATGCTCTGAAAGTTAGAAAGAGCTTCCTGGTCATTCAAGGTTGATTTCTATGTTGTGCAATCAAGGCAGATGGTGTCTTCAGCAATAAGGTCTTACCATCTAGTTATAGTGGGCAACCAAGAGCATCGGCAGTAGCCTGTGTGTTTGGAGAGCCTCTAGGGACTTCCTGGCAAACAACTTCTAGGGCTGTAACCCATGCCTCGTGCTGAGATTTTTCATAACCCGTGTTTTCTGGAAGCAGCCTGGTTCACTCGTGTGGGATACTTCTGTTCAAACTCCTTTTTAAAAATTTATATTTAATTAGTTTACAAACTAGTGCATGTTCATTAAGCCTTCTTTGTACACTTAAGCTTTGTTAATCCACCCCTAACTCCCTCTTTTCCTCTCTATAACTGCCATTATACCCACTTAAACCTCAATGCCCCTCCTCCGGCCCTTCACCAAACACTCCCCATTTTGGTTAAGGTTTTCCTCACCCTCTCAGATCCCCACAATGTCAACCATATCTGAACCCCTTTGTCCCCAATATTCCCCCTCTACTTTTCTTTTACCTGTATTCTACTGTCTCCGCTCCCTAAATATATCTCACTCGATGGCCCAGTTTCCTGGCTTTCACATATACAACCAATTAAACACACAATGTGGACTATTGGAAGCTGGGATATACAAAGGTGAAAGAGCACGTGGGGTTCATCTTTCTGAGCCTGGGTCACCCCACTCAGTATAAATTATTTTTTCAGTTCCATCCACTTACCTGCACGTTTCCTGATTTTTATTTTTCTTTACATCTGAATAATATTCCACTGTGTATGCGTACCACACTTTTCTCATCCATCCATCACCCAGTGGTCATCCAGGTTTATTCTATTTCCTCTTTACTGTGAATGGAGGGGCATGAACAGGATGTGCAAGTGTCTCCGGAGTAGGTTATAAAGTCCATAGGGTACATGTCCAGGAGTGGCATAGCTGGGCCACAATAAGGGTGAGGTGTCATTTTCCTCCGTGGGGCCAATGCTGAGAGCCACAGCTTCTATCCCAAGTCTGTCTCTGAGAGTTAGCTAGTGTCTGGTGCCTGAAGTCACTTAGACCAGGTACTAGGTTACCCTAGTGTTGTAGCCTGAGGCTGCCTGGGGCAGGAGCATCTAATGATGAAGAGAACTAGTAGGACACATAGTGAATGGTCCTCAGACAAAGAAATGGGAAATGCCTGAGGTGATATACGCACCAGTGACCCTGCTCTGACTATATCGTGGCTATGTACCAAAGTTTCTCATTGCATCCCCAAAATAAGAGCAATTATTATGTATTGTAAAGAGCTCTCCTCTTTAACATGGATCTGTGCTTACTTGCAAGAACCCCCCTCCCCAAGGTTGATGTTCCCTAATGGAAGGAGGGACCGGGGAGGGTCACTGGATGCTCACCTGGGTCTTGAGACCTGCTAGAGTACACAGGCTGTGGAAGGTTCAAGGGAAGAGAGGCTCCATCTATGCAGCTGTGGGGAAGTTGTCATCCTGCTGGCGTGAGACTTTCCAGTGGTAAAGATGCTTTGGGGTCACCCACACTCTCTAAGAGAGCTCAGGGAACTCATTGGTTCTTCAGCTGGACTTTGGTGGAATCACACTTTGGTTTGGGAGCCCTATAAGGGGCAGCAGATGCTTGTTTCTGTCTTGACAGGAAAAGAGTTCCTGTGATGTGTCACAAAATAAAGGTGCAACGAAAAGTTGCAAATGAAAAACTAAATTAAAAGCCAAGGGTAAAAAGAGGTAAAGTTAATAAATACATTTATTTATTTATTTATTATGTAGCTACTCTAAACAGAACAAAAGAATTATTAATTTCCCGTTTAGGCCTTTCCAGTGAGCCTGTTTCACAGACGGGTCAACAGAGGGGGACACAGAAGGGAGATGACCTCGGGGTCACCAAGTAAGGCCAGAGGAGCCACAGCGGGACCTCAGGCATCCCCAGGTCTCCGCTTGATGCGCTGTTCCTGCAGCTCACCAACCCCTGGCTAGCTGTTCTTATTTCTTGCAGCTGTTTTAAGAAATTTTTATTACTGCTTTATTTACTAGAGCAAAAAATTGTAATCAGCTCACTTGTCCATCGATATTATTCAGCTCAAAAGAAAAATCAAATAACAAAATTTGCAAGAAAATGGATGATCATAGAATGTATAATCTTAAGCGAGGTCATACAATCTCAGAAAGAAAGAAGAAACACATGTTCTTTTTCATATACGAAATCTAGCCAATAATATATGAATATATGTGAACACATGTATATGTGGGCTCAGTACAGCAAGTAGAAAAGAGAACAAGGGAAGCTATTAGGGGGAAATCACTGACTGAATGCAGGTGATGGACGCCAGTTATGAATGAGGACATAAAACTAATGTTTTTCTAGTTCTGACTCTCATGGATTTTTCATTTTTGCTGTGGACAAGTGCATAAAAACATATTCAAAACTGAAAATGTAAAACCCACTGTGCAGGTGTTCCCGTGCCTCCTGTTCCCTCCTGGTCCTCCCCTACTGCTTCATCCCCTGAGGGAGGGTCATGGGGCACCCACTAACTTGGGGGCACTCAAAGGACAGTCATGCACCCCAAGGAGGCAGCCTTCTTTTGTCAGCTGAAGGGAGAGGATTCCTGGTATCCTGGTGTGGGAACTCAGATGTTTAACCAATGGTATTGGGGTGACTAACTCTGTGGGTGTGGCCTGCTCTGGGTACCTGACCAGATAACTGAGGACAGGGATCTCATGCTCTCTTGGACAGGGAAGGCTTCCTGATGCCCCAGCTCGGTGACCTGGTCCGGAGCTTTTCCCATCCTTCCCCAGTGAATGGAGATGCAGTGGTGGTGCCCCATTCTGTATTCGTGAGTGTGTTATTTTCATTCCATCCCTTAATAAGGAGACTTCAGTGATTTTCACATTAGTGTCCTCTGATGGTCTTCATGGTGCTCGTGTGTCCAAAGCAAGGGGAAACTTTCAATCACGTTGGTCTAAAGCTTTGGCAACTTCAAGATTTGTTTTTTTTTTAAAGTATGTGTTAGTGTTTTGCTTGCATGTGCGTGTACCACCTGAGTAGAGAGCTCATGGAAGCCAAGAGAAAGCATTAGGCTGCTGGAACTGGAGTTACTGAGGATTGTGAGCACCAGTGTGGAGGTTGGGAACAGAATCTGGGTCCCCAACAAGAGCAGCCAGTGCTCTTAACTGGTGAGCCATCTCTCCAACCTCAGTTTTGACAACTCAAGACAAATTCTAAATGTAAACTCAAAATCTAGGGATGGACCCCGAACAATGTGATGAATATATAATTGCTTTGAGGAATTTCCTGAGTGTCCATTTGGGGCTAAGGCCTTTCCTAGCCTGTGCTGTGTGGCCAATTCCTGGATTCTTTCTAGGTTGGGGGAGGGAGAGGTTGGGGAGGTTTTATGAAGCTCATTAAAGATTCAAGGGGCTCAGGGACACCCCACTTCATTATCTAGTTAGTAAATAAAGGCTGCAGGAGAGGAGACTCTTGAGTGGGGGAGCGGCTTGCAGATTGTGCCGGAGACTCCAGGGGTACAGGCTTTTGAATCACCGCCCATACTGGGGTAGGATGTTTGGGGACACCGCTGCACAAGGCACTCACTTTCCTGTAAGTAACCCCAATATGCTCACTGGTTCACCAGGCTGGACTTGGATGAAATTGTTTCTTTGGTATTTCATTGCCCTTTCTCTCTCTGGGGCGAATAGAAATAGAGTCTATCGGGAAAGCCTGCAACACCTCATGTAATTTAATGCTCTCAGCCATCACTGTCCTCATATGTGGATGAGGTATCCAGGAGGGGTTGGCTGGCCGGTGCAGGCTCATAGCTAGGACACATCTGAGAGCCGCCTGGAGCGCTGGGCTTTCCAGTATGGCTTGCTCTGACCCTCTCTGCTCTTTTGCTTCTCGTCCTACAGTGGAGTAGGCTGCAGAGGGAGTCCTCACTGGGCAGTGAGAGGCTAGAAGAGGGAGAGAAGGGGCTGAACAGCACCTGGTTTTGGGGGTAGGCATTGTTTGGGGACAGCACTCTGATTCTGTGTCCGCCTGTGACTGCTTTTCGTTAGCTGGCCAAGCAGGTGGAATCCCTGAGCCAAAGGATCCCTGTAGAGTCCATATAGGTAGAACCAGCCGTGCCTGGACTGAGGTGTCCAAACCTGTCAAAGTCTTCCTAGAAGCCACAACAGAGACTCAGATCACAGGGTCAGAGCCAAATAGGTGAGCTACCCATGGGCTACGAGCACCCAGAAAGCCCTCTTTGGTCTTCTTCTGTCAGAGCACAGTGACCTGGGGACAGGCCTACAATGAATGGTCAATATCTGAGGCCAAAAAAAAAAAATCTCCATTTTTTCCCTTGTGAATTGAGAATAAACTACAGTCCTTCCAGGTTCTCAGCCTAGAGGTGTCCGGTCTACTTGGCAGGAATGAGGCTCCTGACCTTCAGTGTGTCCCTTCTCTGATGACTTAGAGTCAGCTATAAGGGCAGACGGCTCCAAACCCAGTGAGGTTTGAGTTGATAAAACGCTGCCCTTATGCACACATCCAAAGTGCCTGTTGCCTGGGCTCCAGCATGTTCCAATTCTGGTTTGTCAGGGGAAGATGTAAGAAGGTCTGGACTTGAGCACGCAGGAGTCCTAATTCAGACACAGCCACACTGGTGGCCTGACCCTCTCCTGCCTGTGATCATAGATACGTGTTCTCTCTGGGGCTCTACAGGGCTCGGGGAGACTGGGGCTTTCCACTGCACTGATGGACATTCACAAGTCCAAAACTCCTTTCAACCTTAGGACAAGGCCAGTGGATGCATGGCATCCCCTTGGAGGAAAGGTACCAGTTCTGGGGAAGCAGGGTGAAGATACCAGCCTGCCCCATTACACAGCTGGGCTCCTACGCTGGATGCTGTACTCTTGCTCCCCTTTGTGAGGTGGTGCATCTGGTTACTGGCCCTGCCGCATCTCACAACCCCCGTAGGAGGTACAGAGGTGTGTGTCACAGGAACCCTCCCTTATCATCCTCTTTGTCTTGTGCCTCTGGGGATCTGGTGCAGGTTATCTGGGGAGAGTCAGGAGCCCAGACTGCCAGAGGGGCTCTGTTGTTCCACGGGTGTGTGAGTGACCTGGGCTGTACTTTGCAGATCATGATGGTGAAAGGCTGCAATTGGCCTCTGGGCACCAGCAGGGTGGATGACTCAGCAGGCCATGAGCATCCCCAGTTCACCCCCTGGCATGGCCCTCCCACCTCGCCTCTGCATGGCAGGTTCCTCCCGCTAACTGCTCTGGCCTAGGGCTTTGTCCTCAGCCAGCCTCATAGGCGGAAGATGAGCCATCGTTCCATAGTGGGGAAACTGAGGCTGGAAAGAAGTGACCACCCAAGGTTAGACCAGAAAGAGCTCTAAGCCGGCCCCTCAGCATCTTCTGTAGGCACAGGAGTTGGAGGTCTCAGGGTCGCCTGCTGTCTTTAGATCAGGCCGTGGGCCTGGAAGGGGCTGGTGGCCTTCCTGGAATGTTTGCTTAATGTCTCCTCCAAGCTTGGGGAGACAGGCCAGAGTGCTCTCCCTAGGCTTCTTTGCTTTGCCGCCCTCTACCATACATTTGTCTAGTCTTTCTGAGGCCTCTGTAGGAATGACTGAATGACAAAATAAAAACACTGTGGGTTGGGGAAATAGCTTAGTTGGTCAAATGCTTGCTAAACCAGCATGGAAACCTGAGTTCCGTCAAGAATATAAAAAACCAGGCACAGCAGTCTGTGCTTGAAGGCCCAGTGCCTGGGAGATAGAGACAAGCAGATCCCTGGGGCTTGCTGGCCAGCCAGCCTAGAAAACCAGTGAGCCCTAGGCCCATGAGAGGCTGTCTCAAACAACAAGGGACAACTTCCAAGGTTGACCTCTGGTCTCCAAATGCCCCTCTCCCTCCAACAGCACAGGCAAACGATGCTAGTTAGTAGAGCTTGCTCTTGCTCGGCAAGCTCTAAGGGGACTGGAGAGAATCCACCCTTCCAGGGCACAGTCCTTGACCTCTCCCATGCACATGAGGGCCAGAAGCCTCTCCCATGTATTTCAGAGCACTGACTGCCAGAACATTCTTCAGAATGGATGTGTCCACTTGGCTGGTGAGCCCTGGAAAGGTAGCTAACCTGACCGGGGACCCGACTGTTCTGATTCGTTTCATTGTAATTGACTTAAATTGCCATCTGGGACCAGTGGCTCCCTACTGGACAAGACCATTCCAGATCATATCCAGAGTCCACCTGCTTGTCCGCCTCCAGCTGTGTTCACCTGCCTCATGGTCCACCTCAGTGACCTCTTCCTTTGGGCTTCTTGACTCTACTTTTGACCCCACAGGCCCCTCCAAAACACAGCCCACAGAAGCCTTGGGATGACGTTGTCTCCTGTTACTTTTTTCATGGTGACAGGTGGTCCTGCTGCTCCCTGACTCTCAGATGTTGGCCTTTCCTGTGCTCCCCACCATCTTTCCATTGCTCTTGTTCA
>NC_022009.1:44537717-44544643 GCF_000317375.1 Microtus ochrogaster
AGAGGCTAAACACTGCCCGCTCACCCCCTCTCCACTCGCCTCTTAACAGATGTGTTTTTCCCAAAGCATTTACTGCCACCTGGCACCATACTGCGTTTTAATTGATTGTTTATTTTCTACCTCCACTGATCGGAATGTAACCAGAGAAACCCCAAGCACAGGGTTTTCCCTCTGGTTTTTGTTCAGTGAGCTTCTGGGAGAGTACCTAGCACTCTCAATAAATGCTGACTGGAAAGGAATGCTTGGCTCATCCATCCTCTCTGTGGCCCTAAGGGGAGCAGGCGGCTGAGGCTGTGGGAAACTTTAGAGCCTGTAGTATCTAGTTGGGGGAAACCCACAGACATATAGATTCAGCCATCACGATGCCCCAGCGTGAGACCATCAAAGCCCGTTTCCTCACTTACAGGATGGGGCTCAAACGCAGGGAGGCCACCAAAATTTGTCTTCCCTACTTTCCCCCTTTAAACATGATCTCTGCTTTTACTGGGCCTTTGTGTGACATGGCAGGTCTCTAAAAGGCGCTGAGTCAGAGAGGATAACCCCATAGCCTGGACTGGGGAGAGGCTGGCCAAGCAAGACAGTACATGGCCACTCTGTCTGGGTCAGAGGATGGAGTGAGGTCACTGACCTTCCTGCAGGGTGAGAATTCCTTTGGGCAGGAGGTTTCCTCCCAATCCCAAGGATGCCTTGTCCCCAGTGGTTCTTCGATACTGCTCTAACAATATCCTCCAGGCTAAAAAGAGGCAGAACTGCTGTGTGTGTGTGTGCATGCACACACGTGCTTGTAAATGTGTACGTGTGTATGTGTACAAATGTTTCCCTACGTATGTCTACATGTGTCTGTTCCCTCTGGGTGTGTCTCTATGTGTGTCTGTGTATCAGTGTCTCTCTGTATGTGTGTATAGCCAAGTGTTTTTCTATGTGTCTGTGTAGCTGTTCTGTGTGCGTGTCTCCATTTCTCAGGGTGTATGTGTATCTGTTCTGTTTATGTGTGTCTCCATGTGTGTATGTGTATCAATGTCTGAGTGTATCAGTGTCTTTCTGTGTATGTGCACATGGGTTTGTGTGTAGCCGCGTGTCTCTCTGTGTATCTGTGTATATCTGTTGCCTCTGTGTGTATCTCCATGTGTATGTGTATATCAATGTCTCTCTGTATGTGTGTGTGTTTGTGTAGTCATGTGTTTCTCTATTTGTGTCTATTTTCTCTGTGTGTGTCTCCACCTCTCTGTGTGTCTGTGTATCTGCTCCCTGTGTGTCTCTATGCATATATGTGTACCAATGTCTCTCTCTCTCTCTCTCTCTCTCTCTCTCTCTCTCTCTCTCTCTCTCTCTCTCTGTCTCTGTGTGTATGAAGGCATAGATTCTGAAGTCAGAACGGGATCACACCAACAGGTCCCAGGCTGGGGCAGAGCCTGGTACTCAACAGTGCTCAGTTTATGGTGTGCTATGTGCAGCCTGTAGGGGTGAATATCCAGAGGACACTACTGGGTCGTCAGTGAAGGCAGGACAGTGCTGTTGCTGTCTGCTGCAGAAGCTGGTTGGTTCTGGCACCCCCTCTGTCCTTAGTGATCCTCTCTCCAGGTGGTCCTGTTCCTGGCAGCCTCTGCTTCTCGGCCCCTGGAGAGGCCCAGTCCTGGGCTTCCTACACACCCAGTCTCTGCCCGTACTCTCATTGTGCACTATTAACTAGCAAATAGGGGGTCAACCCAAAACACCACTCTCACCTCTTCATTCTAGAGCCAAGTATGAGTGACTATGGCTTTGGAACAGATTTGGGTTGCCCCAAATACTGTGTTCTAAACTGGTAACCATTTCATGAAGTTTTTATAGTAACAGAACAAAGAAAGTCATAAATCAAGGCATTTTAAAAATACATTGATGGGAGTATCAGGTAGGCGGGTTACAAAGCTACTCCCTGCTCTCAGATGGCATTATTAGCTCTAGGATTGGTGGAAGCTAGCAGTCTGTTAACACATCCCAAAGGTTTTGTCTGATGGTTAAAAAAGATGTCAGGGGTGGGAGGGGGACTTGATTGGGGGAGGGAAATGGGAGACGGTGGTGGGGAAGAGACAGAAATCTTTAATAAAAAAAAAAAAGATGTCAGGGCAGACATAGAGGTGAGCAAGAAAAGGGGCTAAGGACATCCCAAGGTGATTTGACCCTACTGTACCTGTGACATTGTGACATTCCAACTCTCCACTACCATGGTGCTCTAAATCTTAAACACTGTGTGGTTCCCCTCCACAAGAACTTATTTTATCAGGGTGATGATTCCCATATTTCTGTCTTGCAGGCAAGGCTCTGTCTTGTCTGCTTCCAGGTTCTCAGTGTTTGACGTAATACCTGTGTCTTTTATTGAACAAGGGAGGAAGTGTTGAGCAAAGGTACAGCAAACAAGGTGGCTCAAGCCAGCACACGGCTGGTGTTCACGGACAGTGAACCCAGAAGGTCTGCTCTACTGCTGTGTGGTGTCTGCCCCCAGTGGGGCCTCACACCCCTGCTCAGAAGGCTTGTGACTCACATAAGGGGCACAGCAGCCCCCGTAGATACTAAGCATCCATGGCTTCTCTCTGTGGAAGTGGGAATTAGGGAAGTACGGTCCTCCTGGCGCTGTCACCGAGGCTGAGCTGTGTGAGCCCCAGAGAGTGGTGGTCCCCACGGTGTGGTTGCTGCAGAGCCTGAGCTGCTATTAGAGAGAAGACTAAGCCTGGATTCTGGAGTGGGGGAGGGACACTCAGGGACCATGAGCTTGAAGTTCAAATATCAAGAGTGTGGCTCTGAAAAAACAAACAAACAAAACAAAACAAAAACAAAACAACAACAACAACAAAAAGTGTGGCCCTGGAGTCCCGTGATTTGGATCAAAAGATGACCTTGCATTGCTGGCATGGGCTACCCTGAACCTCTGCTTCCAGCCCCTTCCTCTTTGTCCTACATTGGCATCTAGGCAGAAAGATATAATCTTGTATCTGGTATCCAGGAAATACCAGGACATAGACCATTAGCTTTCCTCCGCAGGTCAGTTTTCTCATTGATGAAATGAGGATAATAGTGGCCAGTCTCTCAGGCTTTTGGAGGACTCATTCAGGTGCCTTCTAATGGAGAGGTAATGGAGAGTTGGTGACTCTTATCTAGCTGATAGATGTAGATTAAGGCTGGGCTGGAAAGCAGGACCCATTATTCTGCTGCCTCTAAGAAACACATCATCACCAAAGGTAGTGATTACTTCAGAGTGAAAAGCGAGCCGAAGATATCCCTGGCAAATGGAATCAGAAAACAAGCAGGGGTTTCTATCCTAATAGCCGACAAAATATACTTCAAATCAAAACTAGCCAGAGGAGATAAAGACAGTCACTTCATACTGATTAAGGGAACAGCCCATCAAGGGAATGTTCCAACCCTAAACACATGCACCAAACTCAAGTGCACCTAACTTCATAAAGCATAAAATGACAGATTTACCGTAACACCATAATAGGTGCTATTAGTGCCTCAGTTTCTCCAAAAGTCAAATCCTCCAAACAAAAAAATCAGCAGAGAGAGCAGCTGTAGCGGCTGGGAGTCAGGCAGGTGATTTACACTCTCCCTTCTGTAGGCTATCACAGTCCTCCCAGTCCTTCCCAGCCTTGTAGCAGACTACGAGCACGGTCTCCCACCTCACCCCCATTTCCCGAGAGTGCCACCAAACCCTGTAGTGGATCCAGCTTTCTTCCCTGCCCACATCCCTTTCTGTCAGCTACAGATATCCAGAGACACTATCTGGATCCCATTGGCCGCTCTAGGCTGGCACTCAGTCAGGTAGGCAATTCTCACTCTCACTCCCATCCACTACGACCGCTCCAGCCTCATCCTTAGACCCGAGCAGCCTGCCTGCAGGGGCCTGCCTTTTCATCCTACCTCGGTTCCCAGGGGATGCTGACAAACCTTGGAGTGGGCTCGGGTTTCCTCCTCCTCGTGAACCCTCTCAGCCCTCCCATCACAGCCCCATGCCTTCACATCAGCCCCGATACCTAGACACACCCTCTACCGAGACAACCAACGTCCACACCTGGCAGGCGTGCAGGCAGGGGAATGATGGCATTCTTCCTGCCCTTCACTATAGTCTCTCCATTCACACCCTTAGCCCAATAACAACTGCTCCTTACAGGTCCCCCTCCTCCTACTTGAATTTCATTCACTGGAGAATCTAACTCTTGGTTCAGATCGGCTTCCCTTGAGCCCTTCCATTCCTGTCTTTCCAAGCAATTCTTAGTCTTACTATACCCTACTTGCAGGATCTCCTCTTTGTACCGTATCTCCCACTCCCCAATTGACCCACCCCTACATATGAACAGAATTCCCTTATCTCTTCCCTAAAGCCCCTCTCCGTCTAATTCTCTGTTAGCCCATCTCTATCCCTCTCTGTAATCTACTGACCTACCCAAGCTCTCTCAATAGCAGGCAACCCACAGCCACTACACTTGCTAAAATCCAGAGAGAGCAACAGAAATGAAGAAATAGATCACCCACCCAACAAAGATAAGACCAGATATTAATACCCAGAATCACCTCAATCATCCCAGTTGCCTAGACACCAGTGAAAAAAACACAAAACATTAACAGCCACGAAAACCCAGTAACCTTATTACAGTAGAATCTGAGAAATGCACTATAGCTGAAGTACAAGACAAGATTTCAAAATAACTCTTATGAATATGATGAAGGGCCTTAGAGAGGACATTAATAAATCCTTTAATGAATTCTGCAAAACCACAAAGAAACAGTAGAATAAGATAATAAAAACAATTCATGACATAAAAGAATTTAACAAAGAAATAGAAGCACCAAAGAAAACACATACTGAGATAAAGTGGACATGAAAAATTTCAGAAGTCAAACAGAAACCTCAGAGGTGAGCCTTACCAACAGAGTATAAGATATGTAGGAGAAAAATCTCAGGAGCTGAAGAAAAGTAGAAGAAACTGATACCTCAGTCAAAGAAAAGGTTAAATATTTAAAAATCCAATCACAGAACATCCAGGAAATTGGGGACACTGTGGAAAGACCAAATCTATGAATAAAAGGAATAGAAGAAGGAGAAGAGACCCAGGTCAAAGACACAGAAAATATTTTCAACAAAATCATAGAAGAAAACTTCTGTAACCTAAAGAAGTAGGTGCCTACCAAGGTACAAGAAACATACAGAATGCTGAATAGACTGTATCTCACAACACACAGTAATCAAAACAATAAATGTATAGAAGAAACAAAGAATGCTAAAATCTATAAGGGAAAAAGACCAAGTAACACATAAAGGCAGACCCAATCGAATAACACCTGACTTCTCAATGGAGACTTTACAATTTAGAAGGGCCTGGAAAAACTTTAAGAAACTGCAGATGCCAGACCCAATTATTGTACTCAGCAAAACTATCAATCACAATAGATAGAGAGAGAAAAACATCTCATGAAAAACTAAATTTAAGCAGCATTTATCCACAATCAGCTCTACAGAATGCACTAGAAGGAAAATTTTGATTTGTAGAGGTTAACCACATTCAAGAAAACACAAGTAATAAATAATTCTAGGCCAGTAAATCAAAATGGGGTGGAACCCATAGCATAACAGTAAAATAATAGGAATAAAAAAGCATCCGTCATTTATTACTCCCAACAGTATTGCCTTCAACTCAATAAAAAAGGCACAGCCTAAGATACTGGATTTGAAAACAGGATCCATCTTTCTGTTGTATTCAAGAAACACCTTAACATCAAGGATAGACATCATCTCAGGGTAAAAGAATGAAAAAAGATATGACAAGAAAATGGATCTAAGACGCAAGCAGGTGTAGACATTTTAATATCTGACAGAATTCTAGTCAAAGCTAATTATAATACATACTCATCAAAGGAAAAATCCATATTGAAATTTAAACATTTATGCACCAAACACAAGTTCATAAAAGAAGCACTACTACAGTTAAAAATTATGCAGTGGACCTTAAACAATAATATTAGGGGCATTCAATACCATGTTCTCATTGACAGACAGGTTATCAAGATAAAAACTAAACAGAGAGGTGCTGAGTTAAATAGTGTCATAAATCAAATGGACTTAACAGATATTTATGGAACATTTTACTCTAACACACACACACACATTACCTTCTTTTCATCAGTTCATGGAACTTTGCCCAAAATTGACCCCATACTCAAACACAAAGAAAGCCTCGATGGATATGAAAAAATTTGAAATAATATTCTGCATCCTATTTGAGCACTGTGGATTAAAACTGAAGATCATCAACAACAACAACAACAACAACAACAACAACAACAACAACAACAACAGGAAGCTTACAAACTCAAGGGAACCAAACAATTTACTACTGAATGAAAAAATGGGTCAAGACTGAAATTAAGAAGAAAATAAAAAACTTTTAGAATTGAAAGAAAATGAAAACACAACATACTCAAACCTATGGGACAGAATGAAGGCAGTTCTAATAGGCAAGTTCATAGTACTAAGTGCCTACATGCAAAAAACTAAAGAGAGCTCATACTTGTAACTTAAAGGTGTACCTGAAAATTCTACAACAAAAAGAAAAATAACACCTTAAAGGAGTAGATGACAAAAATTAATCAAACTCAGGATTTGATTAATCAATAAAATAGAAACAAATAAAAATAATATGAAGAATCAATGAAAGAATAAGTTGATTCTTTGAGAAAATCATTAAGATTGATGATCCCTTTTAAATTAAAGATAGAGAGAAAAGACCAAAAATAATAAAATTGGAGACCAAGTGGGGACATAACAACAGACACCAAGAAATCCAGAAAAATCATAAAGACATACTTTAAAATCTGTACTTCTCCAAACTGGAAAAGAGATGGATAAATTTCTTTATCTATATGACCTATCAATGTTAAATCAAGATCAGACA
>NC_022009.1:44546228-44548067 GCF_000317375.1 Microtus ochrogaster
AAAAAAATAAGTGACCCTAAACATTTTTACCAGTAATTAAATGTCTTCCTACCAGAAAAGAAAGCCCAGGACCACATGAATCCAGTTTAGAATTCTACCAGACTTTCAAAGATTTAATGCCAATACTCTCCCAATCTTTTCACAAAATAGAAACTGAAGGAACATTCCCTAATTTCTTTTATGAGGTCACATTTACAATGATACTTAAACCACATAAAGATCTAACAAAGAAAGGAAACAACAGACCAATTTCCCTTACAAACATAGATGCAAACATTCTTAATAAAACAGTTACAAACCAAATCCAAGAACACACCAAAAACAAGATCCACCATGATCAAATAGGTTTTATCCCAGAGATGCGGGGATGGTTCAACATAAGCAAATTGATGAATCTAATTCACAATATAAAAGACTGAGAGACAAAAATCACATAATCATCTGATTAAATACAGAAAAGGTTTTTGACAAAATCCAACATTTCTTCATACTAAAAGTCCTGGAGAGACTAGGGATTCAAGGGACATACCTCAACATAATAAAAGTGGTTCACAGCAAGCCACAGCCAAAACCATTAAATTCAGGAACAAGACAAGGTCATCCATGTCTTCATCCTTATTCAATATAGTACTTGAATCCTTAGCTAGAGCAATAAGAAAATGGAAAGGAAGGAGTCAAGGTATCTTTATTTACAGATAATAAGATTATGTACATAAATGACCCTAAACACTCTATCTGGCATCTTTCCCAACTGAAAAACACTTTCAACAAACTATCAGGATACAAAATTACAAACAAAAATCAGTAGCCTTCCTATATACAGATAACAAATTGAATGAGAAAGAAAACAGGGAAATAATACCTTTCACAGTAGCCTAAAAGAAAAAAAATCTTGGGGCGACTCTAAGCAATCAAATGAGAGGCTTGCATGAAAAACTTTTAGACATTGAAGAAAGAAATCAGAAGATGGAAAAATCTCCCATGCTCAGGGATTAATCATGCTATCAAAAGCAATTTACGGATTCAATGCAAGCCCTATCAAAATTCCAACACATTTCTTTACATAAATTGAAAGGAGAAATTTCAGCTTCATATGAAGACACACAAAAAAACCAACCAAATAAACAAACAACAACCCCCCCCCCAATCAGGATAATTCAAACACTCCTGAATAATAGAAGAGCTGCTGGAGGTATCACCATCCCCAATTCGAAATTGTACTACACAGCTATAGTAATAAAAACAACATGGTATTGGCACAAAAACAGGCATCAATGGACTTTAATTGAAGGCCCACATATAAGTACACACACGTATGGACACATAAATTTTGACAAAGAAGTCAGAAATACAAACTAGAAAAAAGGCAACATCTTCAACAAATGGCACTGGTCAAACTGGATGGCTGCATGCAGAAGAATGCCAATATAACCATATTTAAAACTCTGAACTAAACTCAGCTCCAAATGGATCAAGAACCTTAACACAAGCCCAGACACCCTGAACTGCTAGAAGAGAAAATGGAAATTGTCTCGAACTCATCGGCACAGGAAAATACTTCTGAACGGGACACCAATAGCACAGGCACTAGTAGCAACAATTAGTAAGTGAGTTCTCATGAAACTGAAAGGCTTCTATATGGCAAATGGCACTTATTCAGACAAATCAGCAGGCTGTAGAATGGGAAACATCTTTAACAACTATATATCAAATGTCTGAGAAACATTTAAAGAAATGTTTAACATTCCTAGCCATCAGGGAAATACAAACCAAAATTAATCTGAGAGTCCACCTTACACCTATCAGAATGGCTAAGGTCAAAAATACAAGTGAGGGCTT
>NC_022009.1:44548357-44553364 GCF_000317375.1 Microtus ochrogaster
TACACAACTCAGCTGTTAAAAACTATGACATCATGAAATTTGAAGGCAAATGGATGGGACTAGAAAAAAATCCTGAGTGAGGTAATTCAGACCCAGAAAGACAAATATGGTATGTACTCACTCATCAATGGATATTAGCTATAATCCACAGACCTAGAGAGACTAGATAAGGAGGAAGGTTCAAGGAGGGATTCCCAGATCTCTCTGGGAAGGGGAACTAGAAGAGATTTTATGAGTGGACTACAGATCGGTAGGAATGGGAACATGAGAGATCAGGTTGGGGGGCACAGAAGGGGAGAGTACTTCAAGGCACTACTGGAAAGGGAAGGCTAATATATAAAATATACAAGGTACTAAAAAACAAATCAGACATCAAGAAAACAAACAAGCCAATTTAAAAATGGAGTGCAGATCTAAATAGAGAGTTTTCAAAAGGTGAAACACAAATTGCTGAGAACACTTAAAAAAATTTTCATCCTTAATCATCAGGGAAATGCAAATCAAAGCTGCTTTGAGATGTCATCTTGCTCCAGTAAAAATGGCCAACAGTAATAAAACAAATGGCAGCTTGTGATGACAAGGATATGGAGTAAGGGGGCCACTCATTCATTGCTGATGGGAGTACCAACTTGCACAGCCACTATTGGCAAGCAGTGTGGCAGTTACTCAGGAAGCTAGGAATAGATCTGCCTCAAGATCCAGCTATACCACTCTAGGGTGTGTACTTGAAGGATGCAGCATCCTACCACAGAGGCAGCTGCTCATCTGTGCTCATTGCTGCTCTACACACAATGCCCAGAAATTGGAAATGACCTGGATGTCCATAAAAAGATAAATGGATAATGAAAATATGCTACATTTATACAGAATATTAGTCAGAAGTTAAAAAGAAATGAAATTCACAGTTGAATTGACGGAACTAGAAAAAAGTTATCCTGTGTAAGGTAACACAGACCCCAAAGACAAATATGATATGTATTCTTTTAATGTGGATGTTAGCTTTTAAGACTTTGGTAAGCATGCTCTATCCACACAATCATAGAGATTAGGTATAGAGTAAGGGAATGGGGGTGGGGAGAAGAAACTACTAAGGTAGGGAATATAGAATATACAGATATGGAGAGACTATAATGGGAGGATCAAATGGAGTGAGGGAGAAGGAGGGGGGAGTGGGAGAGTATGAGGAGGGATAAATAACACTAAGGGCCATTTGAGAGGTAATATGGAAACCTACTCTAGTAGAATTAGCTTTAAAATATACATATATGAAAGAAATCTAAATGGAATCACCAAATAACAGGGGAAACAAAGCACCAGCTAGATATCTCTCGATACCAAGTACTCCAATATCAAGACTCAATACTCAATTACTTAATACCAAACTCCAATACCAGGAATGGGTTACATCTAGTTGAGCTATTGCCTAAAGTAGCCCCAGGAAAACCCCTCAGATTTCTAAGGCTATTGCCAAAGCTTTGATCATGCTGTGGAAACTTGCACCTATGTTACTAAAATCAACTTTAGGTCAGGGGGTGGTGCAGGAATTAGTAGAGAGAATACAGAGGAGCCAAAAATATGGATAGAGAGATGCACAGGAAGTAGTAGATAGGGCCTTAGAGATTTGCAATCTGTTTGGTTTGGAATGGATAGAGAGATGCTCTCTTGCTGGGTCTCAGGCAGAAAAAGAAGTTCAGCTAGTTGCTTCTTGGCTTCTCTGAGCTATCAGGTTTTCACCCCAACATCTGACTCCCAAGTCATTATTGGTTAATAGAACAATTGATAAAAACAACCTTTGGTGTGCAGATCTACTAATGAAAATGAGAAAAAACTCAGACACAGACAGGGATTTAGACAAGAAGCTACCACATCATGGCATGATGAAACTGAAGAGGGAAATTAACCTTAGTTTATCGAGTTACTATACAAGAAGACCAGCAGATGATAGACACTATTAAGGTTATGCAGAAGTTAAACAGAACCTATAGAAACATAGATTTGAGAAGAATCTATGAGAAGTGGTTGTTTCATATGGTATGCATTCACCCTATGTAAAGCAAATGCTAAATTCATGTGCAACTCAGAATAGAATGATCCCCCAAGCCTGGGAAGCTTTGCTACAGCAATATTGGAAACTGTTCCTCAGTTACAATGGCAGACATGGTAGAAAGAAGGTCATAGAACAACAAAATAGGGCTTGAGGCATTAATATCTGCCAAGATCAGTTTCTAGGTGAAGTCCAATAAGTTGCAAAGATAAAGGACTGGATGATCACACCTTGGCCCTATGCTGTTTGCCAGCCTTAAATGCTTGGGACAAGCTTGAAAAATCAGGAAAGAAGTCTGAGTCATTTACTAAAATTATACAAGGCCCTACAGAAGTGTACACTGATTTTTTTTGTTCAAAGATTGATTTAAGCTATAAATAAAAATATTATCAGATCCAGAAGTCAGACAAATATTATTCCAATCCTTGGCTTTTGAAAATGTTAATTTAGAATGCTAAAGGATTATTAGGCCTTTAAAGACAAGATCATCACTGATAGATGGATGGTTTAGAAATATATCTGATATTGGATTTCACACTAAGGATGCTACTTTGAGAGATGTGATTGTTATGATCTGCTGGTCTGGCCTATCACCTGGGTACCCTATCCCTTTCAAAGACAAGCTTTGCCTACTCCCAACCCCCCTTCCACCAAGGCAAGTGAATCTCCTGCCTCCTCCAACCTGTGCTCTCTCTCTTTCCATCCCTCTTCTAAAGAGGAAACTGCTGCCTTTCTCTCTCCCTCTCTCTCCCTGGCTCTCTGCCTTTCTCTCTTCTTCCCCCTTCACTTTCTCTTTCATGATTCACTAAATAAACTCTATACACAATCTCTCTTTGCATGATGTATCTGTCTGTCTCTCACCCACTGCGGTCTCCCACCCACCAAGGGGACCTGTTGAGGCCTCAGGGAACTCACCCATGCCTCCGGTGACCCACCACAGCCCCTTGTGGGACCAGTTGCCCCTCATGGAACTGCTGCCCCTTGTGGGACCTGTCCCCCACCCACCATATCTTTAAAAAAGAATAACATTGGTGCTTGACTCAGCCAGATTCTCTCTACGTTCCCTCCCACCTGTGGGCAGGCTGGCTGAGGACACATGGGGACCCTGGATTCAGACCACTTTCCAACATCATATGCCTGCTCCATCGCTGCAAATGGTAAGGATCCCTTTTCCAAGTCAGCTTTCGCTCATATTCACTTCTGATTGCTTTCCATAACAAAAAACATGAGCAGGGCCCTAGGAGTGGTTCTCTCACACTGTTTGTTTATCCTTTTCAGACCTCTCCTAAGTGGTCCTCCCACAGCCCTCGCTGCTGTCACCACTGTTGCCGCTGTAAGGACCACTCAGAGCACTCCTAGGCCCTGGTTCCCGAGCTGGTTGGCCTGGCATCAACTTGGCTTTATCAGCTCCTTTCTAAATTCTACCAGCAAACAGGACTGCCGCTGTCCCACCGCCTCCAGCATCTCACGCCTGTCTGCTTTTCCTTTCACTGGGCAGACCCTTCCCCACCTGCCTGTAAATGCTCTTTTTCTCTCGCTCCTATTCCTTCTATTCTATCTCTGCCACCACTACTGCTGGTCCTCCAGAACCTGGCAAGATTAGTCGGATCAGCAAGGCCGCTGTTTCCAGTTCCAACCCTCGCTGTGGCTGGTGGTGCAGCTGCTCAGCGACACAGCTGCTCACCGTGCTGAGTAATTTTCCTACTTCATATGTGAAAGAATGTGTGAATGGCATGGCCACACTGATGTAATTCTGTTTTAAATGTATGTTCTACATGGTCTCTATGTCTCTCTTGTTATTTATATCTGTTTAAAATTCCCACGGCTCAAAAAGTGTGGTTTCTCCATACAACACGTGACTTCTGCCATTTTGACTAAGGTCAGGTGATCTCACAGCCATCTTAACTAAGGGCAGGTCAGGTGACTAAGTTCCACCATCTTTACTGAGGTATTCCCTGCCTAGTCCCACTGTTTACTTACATTTTTTGTCTCTAAATTCCTCTTACTGACTCTGTTACATATATGTTTTGTGCAGTGTCATGCCTTTGGTACACCCCACCAAAAGCATCCACTTTGTTCAACTCCTGTTTAATGTATATGTGTGTGGGTGCATGTGACTTGAGTTAATTATGTATAAATATAAGTTAACTTTAACTCTGTGTGTATATGTGTACAAAACAAATTCAATTGAGTGTAACTGTATCTATATTCACTGTTAAATGTTAAATAATTGTCTGCTCATTATATCTCATTCCAGACCACAAAACAACAAGCCTCATGTTTTAAATTAGTATACACTTTTAAGTCTCTTACAAAAATACTGTATATGTAATCCAACCCTGCTTTAAAATATATTAAACAGTTCTACCATTAAGCTTCTATTGCAGCATTTCTTTCTTTTTTGTCTTTTACAAGTATAAATCTTACCTGCTATGTTGAGAGCTGGTACAGTCAAGCTGGGACCCCGCTCTCCAGGCAGATTCTATGCCTTAGTTATAACTTATCT
Organism: Microtus ochrogaster; assembly: GCF_000317375.1. Lineage (NCBI taxonomy): Eukaryota > Metazoa > Chordata > Mammalia > Rodentia > Cricetidae > Microtus > Microtus ochrogaster. The sequence continues at coordinate 44,552,908 of NC_022009.1, forward strand.
ATACCTGGTAAACAGCCCTCAACTGCTCAGTGATCTGGGGAATATGGCATTTAAATGTTTAATTATTAAAAGTCTTTTCATAACAGAGAGACAGGTTGTTTCCTACCAGCAGCACTCTATTTCCTCCAAAGAAGACAGAAGATAGGTGGGCACAGAATAATGCCCATCTGCAAGTTGCAGATCAAGTGAAAGTACCAAGAACTGGGCAAAACTGACTTTTGTCTAAACTGAAGATCTCCAGATGTGGACAAACAATCAAATGGAATTGACTAGCCTAGCTACTTAGGCCAAGGCAGGCTTGTCTTCCTACAGATTTCTAACTGACAGGATCTTCTAAAACTGGGAAGGCCCCATGCTAAACAGCAAAAGGCAAATATGATCCTCAACAACTATGGAGGACCCTGAGGAGAGGCTCTAGATAGACAACCGAGTAAGTTCTCTGTCATTTTTTAATCAG
>NC_022009.1:44566987-44568518 GCF_000317375.1 Microtus ochrogaster
ACTTCTATAAATGATCAAAGACCAGAGCTAAGAGTGTGTATAAATACCATTTTAATTGAGGAATTACTGGGCACAGGTGTGGATATGACTATCATTACTCCAGAATCTTGGCATCTGAATTGACCACTTCAAAAGGTAAATGTTCAATTCCTAGGAATTAGAACCCTATCTCAAGTAAAACAAAGCTGGAGATGGGTTGAAATCATAGGACTAGAGAGACAGGGGAGGAAGGCTGAAGCCATATATGTCTAATATAACAGTGAATCTATGGTGTTCTGACATGCTGCAATAATGGAATACCCAGGTTAACATTCCTGCAGTCACAGAAACTCATATTTCTGGGAAGGATATTATAAGGTACTATTAAAAAGATCACCAGCCATTCAGACCATATGAGAACACAAAGCAACTAGCAAACCTTCAGAGGTACCAACAGCCCTAGCTTTAAAATGGTTAACTGAGAAACCCACATAAGTTAAACAATGACTTTTAACAGAAGACAAACTTCAGGCTTTAGAACAGCTAGTACAGGAGCTCACTATATTGAAGAATCAACCAGCCCTTGGAATTCTCCTGTATTTGTTGTTAAAAAGAAATCTGGAAAATGGAGAATGGTGACACTCTTAGAGCTGTCATCAAGGTAATTCAACCTATAGACTCTCTACAGTCTGAAATTCCTTTGCCATCCCTATTACCTAAAGGATGGCCTCTTATTAGTTACTGATTTAAAAGATTGTTTCTTCACTATACCTTCACAAGAAAAGGAGAGAGAAAATTTTGTCTTCACGATGTCTACTTATAATAATTCTCAGCCTACTGGGAGATATCAGTGGACTATCCTTCCACAGGAAATGCTCAATAGTCCCACCCTGTGCCAATACTTTGTCAGTCAGCCATTGGAAATAATATGCAAACAATTTACTAAATCTATAATTTACCATTATATGGATGACATTTGCTATCTGATTCAAATGTAGATATTTTAGAAAGAATGTTTGAAAAAATAAAGTTAGTTTTGCCTAAGTGGGGATTACAAATTACTCCTGAAAAAAATACCAAAAGGAGATTCTGTTAACTAGGTTATAGAATAGGTTTACATAAAATTAGAACATAAAAGGTACAAATTAGGAGAGACCATTTGAGGACTCTTAATGACTTTCAAAGATTGTTAGGAGACATTTCCAGTCTACGATTGACTGTTGGGATAACACCTGATCTAATAATTTATTTAAACAAAATCTTAGATGGTAACAAAGACTTAAATAGTCCCAGGGAATTAACAGCTGATGTGATAAAGAATTAACTGTGGTAGAAGAGAAATTACAGAGTGCACATGTGGATTGGGTAGATTCAAATCTTAATTATATTCTAGTCATATTGCCTTCCAGAACTTCCCCTCCTGGAATTTTAATGCAGAGAGAAGATATTATCTTAGAATGGATCTTTTCCCCACATAAACCAAGTAAAAATTAAAAACTTATGTGGAAAGGGTCTCTGAATTAATTATAGAAGGAAAATCGAGACTTTGTCA
>NC_022009.1:44569445-44570784 GCF_000317375.1 Microtus ochrogaster
CTGAGAGAATATTGAGCACTGAAGACACTATGAGCTTGTTTTCTTCTTGGCAAAACTGGACTTTGGGCAAGGAACTGCCCATGCCTCATCATTGACAAAATGCATGGTGTCTGGACTGGATAAGCAAGATACAAGAAAAAAGACTGCCAAACCTTGCCAAGACAGGGTGAGACAGTTTCGAAAATTTTTCTGCCTCTGTAAATGGTCTGTCAGTTACTCTAGATCTAAGCTAAAGTTGGTTCCTCCAATGCTGCAAGTGAGACTTCGGGTGATTTCCCAGGTAACTGGTAGTCTCTGTCATTTCTTGCACCTTTTAGAAGTTGCTTGATTGTACTTCCTAATTACTCAAGTAATATTATTTCCCTTCTTGGTCTTTGGTGGGGTTGAAGACTAGATAGACGTAGTTCCTTTTCTCTCATGACTTATTTAAGTCATTTCTAACACAGAACTTAGGTACCTTAGGATTGGATAACTACTGAAACATTTAGTATATGTTTTTTGCTTGATGTTGTCTATGCTGGTTGTAATTCTAATTTTTATACTTGATATCTGTTTTTATTATATATTGTATTGTGTTTGAAACTCTCTTATTTAGACAAGAGGGGGAGGTTATGGGAAAACTCCTTTAACCAATGGTCTTTGAGATTCTGGATCAGGTTGGGTGTGGTCTTGGGTACCAAAAATGCCTGTGCTTGCTCACTCTCTCTTTGGCTGCTGGATTTAGTTCCTGTTCCCCACTCATGTAGAGGACTGTGATCTGTGTGAGTCTACCCCCCTAAATAAAGAATGCCTTATTACACTCAATTCTGATCTTGTGTGGGACTACTTTATTTGTATTCCCCTATAAGATGTCCTTCTGAATAAGTGTTGCTTTTTTTGGTTAATGAATAAAGCAGTTTTATCCCATGGCTTAAGCAGAGTAAAGCTAGGTGAAAAATCTGGACAGAGACAGAGGGAAAGAGTATATAGAGCCAAGGAGATGCTAGACACCAGAATCTTACTGGTAAGCCACAAACTCATAGTGACACATAGATTAATAAAAGCTATGTTAATTTAAGATATATGAACTAGCTACAAATATGCCTGAGCTGTTGGCCAAACAGGGTTGTAAATAATACCATTTTGTGTGATCATTAAATTCTGGGTTGCCAGAAATAAAAGTGCAGTCTCTGTTTACAAATGGCACCCAAACATTTGGCAAGAATTTCCACATAAAGAGTGAAAAAGCTTTGAAAGAAAAAAAAAACGATTTTAGATAGGCAAAAACAGAGTCAACCACACTTTCTTGGTAACCATCTTTTCTATGTTAGGCTCTGCTTACTAGAGGCAAGCAGAGGCA
>NC_022009.1:44571853-44572637 GCF_000317375.1 Microtus ochrogaster
CTCTCATGGTAAGAGGACTCCAGGATCAGCAGGATCATGGAGAATTTAAACTCCCATCTCAGGAACAACAAAATGTACAGTTGCTAAAATGCTTGTTGAGAGAAAAAGCAGTAACTGCACAATTTTTAGAGACAGAAATAAAATGTCTCCTGAGACAGAAAATAAATAAAGGAAAAAGGCCCTTCTCTGTAGGGAAGAGGGAAGGAAGGGAAACAAAAGGAAATTTCCCAATAGAAAAGGGAAAATGTTTAACCATGAAAAAAAATAATTTTCCTGACAAAAGAAAGAAAATACTGATTCAAGGCTTAAAGATTAAAAGGCCCCATCAAAGAAAGATAAAGGAAAGAGAAAAGCCTCTTCCCGGTACTTATAGAAGAAGAAAAAAGGCTCTTTCCAGTATAAGAAATTGAGAATAGTTAAAAATCAGAGTTCTCTTTCTAGCTGCATGCTGCCTGTCAACACAGAACTTCAGCATCTGAATAACAACAGGTGGCCTCACTGCTGCAGCCTGAGTGAGCTCAGCAAGCCCACAACTAAGAATTTTGTTGTTTGCTTAACTTTGGTTAAAATTTTGTTGTTATTGTTTTTCCCTCAGAGTAGGAATAATCCAATATTAAAGGTCCCTCCATGGGGAATGTTTTTATTTTTCCCTAATAGTAGAAATTATTCATTATCAATAGTCCCTTCATGGGAGAAAGAGGGATGCAAAACAAACCCCACTCCTACTAAGAAAAATTGAGGTTGAGACATAAAGCATTAAGTCAATGCTATTTACATTTCCAAA
>NC_022009.1:44573387-44573959 GCF_000317375.1 Microtus ochrogaster
CAACCAGTTTTCTGTCATCCTGGAGACGTCAGGCACCTGTTCTTTGAGGGAGATGGGAAGGCAGGTGGCTAGGAGAGAAAATATTGTTATTATCTGTCTTGTTTGTACTGACAAGGATGAGTGTGCCAGGATGAGGAGCAGATAGGCCCTTTATTGTGGCATCTTGGAAAACCCGAGCTTGGAAGGTCCTAACTGCTGGACAGACCAAGTATCCTGAGTAAGTGCCCGCTTGAGCCTGGAGAGATGGTACCAGTATGGGTGTCCAAGAAGCTGGGCAGCCGAGGGGGTGGTAACCAGGATTACATGTAAGATCCTGTCTGTTGAGGTTCAAGAGACCTATGAACTAGCTGTTTGAGGAGTACTCTGTCCCCTAGGGAGAGTGGGAACGATTTCAGGGGCACTTGGGTCCACTGGTGTGGGGGTGGGGAGACAGCTGTCAGCATGTGAACAGAGAAGGGACCTCAGGAGGGAGAGGTAGGGTAGGTACCCCACCAGTGGAGGAGTTTGGACTGGGAGTTGATGGTTAAGGGGAAAGGGCCTGCCATAAAGCAGCTCAAAAGGGGTCAGGCCCT
>NC_022009.1:44575359-44582720 GCF_000317375.1 Microtus ochrogaster
CTTGGCTATCTGGAGTGCTCTAGTCAAGGCAATTAATTCAGTTTTTTGTGAGGAGGTTCCCATCGGCAGGTGGGTCGCTTCAACTGTGTCAGTGGAAGTGACCACTGCATATGCTGCCTGGCGGTTTCCTGATTTGTCTATAAGGGAACTTCCATCAACAAACAGGGTGAGTGGGGATCTATAAGTGGCGGGTCTAGAAGACCTGGCTGAGGTGAGCTTAAGGCCTCTACAGCCTCTGGGCAAGAGTGAAAGTAGGTACAGGGGTGGGGTGGGGGGCAGGAAGGAGAGTTGTGGGGTTCAGGGCAGAATGAGAGGCCAAAGTAATTAGGAGTTTTTTAGAAACAGTAAGTGAAAAACCTGAACTTGTGAAGACCCAAGGGGGGGGAGGGGAGGGAGGGAGAGTAATGACTCAGAAGGTGTGAGGTGGGTGGAATATACCGTGATTGGCCTGGACAGGGTGATCTTGAGAGGCTCCCCAGTGAGTTCAGCTGCCGCTGCCAGGGCTCTTAAGCATGGCTGCCATCCACAGATGATGAGGTCCAGCTGTTTGGATTAAAAGGCAACAGCTCATTTCGAAGGCCCAGCCTGTTGGGATAGATGAGAGACCACTCCTGACCCCTCATCTGTATAGAGATGGTAAAGTCTCATGGGGGCTGCTAGAGCAAGGGCAGGGGCTCTTAGAAGGCCGTCTAGCAGTAGGGAAAAGTGGCAGCGGACAATGGCTGGGTGGGTGAGAGGCCCTGTGGGGGTCTCTCTGGCTGCCTCCTGGTACAGAGGCTTAGATGAAATGCAAAATTAGGGATCCAATGATGGAAGAACCCTAGCAAGCCCAAAAAATGAGAGGATCTGAGCCCCTGTGGCTGGAGGCTGTAAATCCCGCAGGGCCTGGACCCTGTCAGAGGTGAGGGTCTTAGATCCCGGGCTAAGTTGAACACCCAAATAAACCACTGTAGGAGAGCATAGCTGAGTCTTAGCTGGTGAGACTCGATATCCCAGGGATCCAAGGAAGTTCAGGAGCACAGAGGTGGCCGGTTGGGACAGAGACAATGTAGGACCCCAGAGAAAGAGATCATCAATGTACTGGAGAAGGATGCTAGAGCCTGGGTCAAAGTTTGAGAGATCTAGAGCCAGAGCTTGGCCAAAGAAATGGGGGCTGCCCGAAAACCCTGAAGAACAGTACGTGTAAGCTTTCTGGAGGACCGGAAGTCAGGGTCCTCCCAGGTGAAGGCAAAGAGGAAGTATGAGTCAGAGCCTAAAGGGACAGTAAAGAAGGCATCTTTCAGGTCCCAAACAGTTAAGTAGGAGGTGGCAGGAGGGACTTTAGACAGGAGATTGTATGGGTTGTTAACTAGTGGGTGAACTGGAATGACCGCCTCATTTATGAGGCGGAGAGGGCTTACATTTGGGAAGAATGGGAGTGTTGCAGGGTGAGTTGATAGGAATCAGAAGTCCTTAAGATGGGAGGCTGTGGTAATAGGCTTAAGACCTTGGTTTCAGGAATAGGAAATTGGGGTCTGGAAGGGAAGGATGACGGGTCTTTAAGGTGAACTAGGACTGGCTGGTGGTGAGTAGCAACCACAGGAGTGGGAGTGTCCCGTACTTGGGGATCTACTGGTTCAGGGAGGATAGTGACAGAACAGTCTGGGATAGGAACCTGTGAGGCTATTAAAGTGAGAAGAAAGCATGACTCAGGAAAGGGTGTGGGGGCCAAAGTGAGTGTGGCCCCGAAGCGGCTGAGAATATCTCAACCCAGTAGAGGTGCAGGGCAAGCAGGCATGACTAAGAAAGAATGAGAAAAGAATCGCCCTGCAAGAATGGCAGAGTCTTAAGTGGAAAAGAGCAGGTCTTGTCTACCCCCATGACTACAATTGGTGAGGGGAACGTAGGGCCCCAGTGAGATGTTAAAACAGAGTAGGTAGCTCCCATGTCTAAAAGAAAAGTAATGGACTTAACCCGCTACCTGCAGCATTACCCTAGGCTCGGAGGGAGTGATGGGAGTCACCAAGTCTGGGCTGCATCAATCCTCTGCCAAGTCGAGTAGTTCAAAGGCTGGCAGTTTCACTTGCCAATGTTGGTAAGGCCTGGCCTCTGTGCCATGGCATAGAGGATGAGCCTGCACAGGGGCGTTGTGATTTCCAGTTCCAGGCTGCTGGCAGATAGGGGATGGCCTAGTAGGTGAAGGCTCAGGGCAATATCATGCCCAATGGCCGTTTAGGCCGCATTTGTAGCAGGCTTCTGGTGAGGTGGATTTAGGCTGAGCTCCAGCAGGGTGTCAACTTCCTTGTCCCCCCTCTGGGGGTCCTGGCAGCCTCAGGGCAGCTGCTAGGGCTTAGGCTTAGAGTGTTGCCATCTGTTGTAGCCTCGTCTGCCTCTTCTCGGGCATTAGAAACTTTAAAGGCCTTTTTCACCATCAGCTCCCGCTACCTCCTGGAGAGGGAAGGGTTATGGTGAGGCCTGGAATGAGAGGAGGCGAGAGGATTGGGAGAGGTTAGACCAGTTTGTAGAAGGGGTCCAAGAGGTGGGTTGTGGCCTGGAGGTATAGGGAGAGATAGTAGGAGGAGGGGAGGGGAGGAAGATGGGTGTGGAGGAGGAAGTTGGCCTTGAACCTTAGTGGGGAGGGGCGGGGAGGGAGAGGAATGTGGAGAATGTTCCTCCACAGGGGGTGTTGGGTAGTTAGGGTTCCAGGGAGTGCGGGAGGGGCCTGTGTCTCTGGCAGCATGGTCATGGCAGAACTTTCGGGGTACCAATTCCCAGATGGTCAGGAATCTGGAAGCGCCATGACCCTGGTGACCAAAACCAGTGCAGTAAGACACTGGCTACTGAGAGAGGGATGGGAGCTCAGCACCAGAAACCATGGACATAAGGGAGTTCTGTCCACTTATCCTCATGCTGGCAAATTTTTTTGAGGTCCCAGAGGATGGAAAATTCAAGAGTTCCCTCCGGTGGCCATCATGTCCCATTGTCAAGGTCATATTGAAGCCAGATCTTGGTGCATAGAGAAATTAGTCATTCGAGACAGACAGTACCAATTTATAAAGATTTTGTAAAAGGCAGCCCAGGGGAGATAGAGGATCCGGCTTTGAGTTGCAAGAGCCCATTTTATGAGTTTATACCAAATATGGGGACTCAATTCCTATCACAATGCGTCCACTGTGATAAGACCCTTGAGTCAAAAACAGAAGGGTCGTGAGAAATGAGCGGGCAGAAGTCTCTATCCACTCAATCCCACCTCAGCAAGAACTGTCTTGTGGCCTGTGTCAGGCACCAGCACAGACTGTGACTCCCACAGGATAGCCCAAAATTCGACAAACATAAACATAATGTAATGAGTTCCAGACCCTAGAGGCACGTATGTATTCAAAAAGGAGAACTCACCTAGACGAAGCCAATCTTAGCCTGGCAGAGAGCAAGCATGAGAAGGGCATTTTCCAATAGGTGGCCCTGACCCAGTGGGAAAAACAGTCCTCCCGGTGGGACCTCCAAATGTTAAGGATTTTCTGGTCAACAAACCTTTCCACCAATGCAAAAAATCCCAACTGAATTAAAGATACCCTGGTTTAGTGGGTGCCAGCACTCCTAGGTGGCCCTGAGAAAACATGGGGGAGGGGGAGGAGGAAAAAAATGACCACCAGAGAGGGAAAAGGGGAGACCATGTGTTCATTCTCTGGGGAGCAGTTTAAGTAGCCTGTGGGTATGGTCTTGACCCTCCCTGGGGAGGGGTCACCATTTGGTGGGGTTTCTCAGAGGTGGAGTTTGGACTGAGGCAACTCCCAGGGGAGGGAGCTTGGAATGGAGTTTTCCATCCAGCATTCCAAAGATGGATGTGGGGGGGGGGGCAGGGGTGAAGCCCCCAACTAAATATTTCAGACTCTTTGAATAAAGGGGTGCCAGGGAGCTGAGGTGATGCTTCTGACCAAACACATAGTAAATGAACTAAAAAAAAAACCAAAAAACAACAAAATTCATGATTTTAGCTATATTATTGGGTATGATCTTGTCTATTTATCACAACTGAAAATTTGACTCTGTTCTTTAAGTTGCTTTATAAAAATTCATGGTTAAATTCTATTAAAATGTAGCACCTGAAGCAGATAGGGTTGTTAGGTTATTAGATAACATAACTACTAAGGTAAAAACTCATAGATAGAAGTAATCTTTTACTGATAAACAGGTTCTGGAATTGTTTTTCCATTAAATGAAATACAGGTAAATTATTTTATCCACACTACTAATAATTGGCAAGTTGCATTAACAGGTTACTTGGATCTATAAAAAAGGATCCTTTTAAAAAAGATTTTATGCTCCATGAATATTGCCTAGAGTTACCTCTTAAAATTCTAGAGATTGTTTTAATTCTCTTATAAACTTACTTATAAACAACTATGCAGATAGAAACTGATTATAGAATTGCTTAATTATTGTTGCTCTCATATTTTAAAGGTAAAACAGCTCCAATTAGAGGAAAAAAGTTTTAAAAATACTGAAAAAAGGTGTTTTGGCAAACTGTTATTAATGATGAGAAATTTAAAGTTAAAATTACATGTAAATGACATTGAGATTCAGGCCTACTAAAACCTAAAGTGAATGTATCTGTAATTTTTCAAAATCCTAGAATCCCTGCTGCCTTTGCAAGAGGTCTCCACTCAGTTTTCAGACATTAAAATCTTAGGTGGAACAAAATGTAAAGTGGATCAAATGTACAGGAACTGAAGGAGAAGAAAAAAATGTTAAAGCCTATGTGGGCAAAACAGTGCCCTTAACTAAAGAAAAATTACAGATGCTTAAAAAACTAATAAAAGAACAGTTAGATGCTAAGTCCATCCACCAAACTACTAGCTCTTGGAATTCTCCTGCATTTGTAATATAAAAGCATCTGGAAAATAAAAAAAAAAATTCACTCATCTAAGAGCTGTTAATTAGATAATTCAACCTATGGAGTCTCTATAGAACAAGCTAGAAAAATTTGCTTTTCTATTGCCTGTTTATAATAATGCCTAGCCTGTAAATACATATCAAAGTACGTCCTTAAAAATTGTTAAATAAGCCAGCTTTGTGTCAATATTTTGCAAACCAACAATTGGAAGTGATATGTAAACACTTTCCTCAGTCTATTATGATTATATGGATAATATTTTATTGGCTGCTTCTGATGCAGGTACCTTAGAAAAAATGTTTAATGTGATACAGAAAAATATACTCTGTTGGGGATTACAAATTTCTCCTGAAAAAAATACAAAGAGATTCCCTTAACTATTTAGGATTTAATGTAAGTAAACAGAAATTCAGCTGCAAAAGATACAGATTAGAAAAAAGTCTAATTACACACTAAGGGAGATGCTTGTTAAACAGAAGGGGGATAAGAGGAGATAGAATACATAATGCTTTACTAATTTTAAGTTTTAAATGCTTATGAAACAGGGACACAAGCTGCCAAAAGAATGGATTGTAGAGAAAACTGCTGAAATAGGTCAGCCATGTAGAACCAGGGAAAGAATTAGGGCCGAGGTTATGCTTATGTTTCCACAGGAGATAAAAGATTATGGATCCCATCAAAACTGGTAAAATCCAACATGAGCAAGGGGAATCTTTCCCACTGCAGCTGCTGAGAAACAAATGGCCTTTGGAGCAGACAGTGAATCCTACCACCTGGGGAGAGAGCCTAAGGTGAATGACTCAAACCTGAATGCTACAGATCTGTTCCTTGATATTCTTATTTGTGGTAATTATACAGGTAACAGGGACAAACTATACATATTTGGCATTTATCCCCAATCCTCCAATTAGCATAGCAATGAGTTGGGGAGATATGGATATTCCTGTAGTAGTCAATCAATCTTCATGGCTGCCTGGTCCATCTGACAAGAGAGGTCCTTCTCAGCCAATGGAGGAGGGTAGAGTGATTGACGCTTACACTGTGGGAGTACAGGGATTTTCTATTCGCATGGGAAGTGGAACTCAATGCCTAAAAATAACTTCTCAAGTATGACTATCCATAGCCAATACTATCCGAGATTACCATAATAAGTTTTATATGCTTCAAGTATCTGGTTTTAAAAGTCAGAAGATCTACAGAGCTAGTTCCAGGACAGGCTCCAAAGCCACAGAGAAACCCTGTCTCGAAAAAAAAAAAAAAAAAAAAAAAAAAAAAACCAATAAAAGTCAAAAGATTAATACTACTAGTCCCCTAAGTCTATTATACTGTGAGCTGTGGTTACCAACAAGGAACCTCGTTGGGTACATTGGCAACAGTGTAAGAGTGAGAAGCCTCTAGTGCTAATTAATATCTCCTAAGGAGACATCATAGACTGGAGCCCTTTTGGCTCCGCTCAAGGAAAACATTCTTACTCAGAGCTAAGATGGAAATGATATAATTTGAGTGGAACTGTGGAAATTAGTGCTTTTGTTAATGAACCTATCCAAAGGCATGGAGTTGGAATGGCAAGTCCTCTCCTGCAATTTGGCAATTCATTTCAGACTAACTTGTGAAATTGGCAAGGGCCTTCCACCCTCTTAAGGCACAGGAAGAAAAATTAACAATTAAGCATAATAAATATAATTTGTCTTTTGGACTGAATCAGAGCTACCCTCTCATGGCATATGTACCGCTACCTCATTTTCTATTGAAAGTACCTGTACAATGGTGCCCTAATAATTACAGCAGCACTTATGAATTCTGTACCCTTCATACTTGTGTTGATTATAGATTGTTTTTAAATTTCACTTTTGAGAGTTTATATATTCTTAGAGCAAGGCCAGCAATCCAGATACCAGTGAGGTTGTTGAGGCCATGGCAAGACTATCCTGTGCTGACAATGGTGCAGAAGCTTGCTGAGTGAATATTGAAAAGAATATTTCAGTGGCTGGAATGGTTGTTGAAGTTATTTTGAGAATCATCTCATTGATGGCTACAGCAGCAACAGCTGGAGTGGCACTCATAAAGAAATCTAAACTGCTGAATTTGTTAGAGGCTGGCATAAACATTCATCAGGACGATGGACTGAACAAAATAAAATTGATAATGAGATAGTGAATAAATTAGCTGAGTTAAGGCAAGCTGTTATATTGTTAGGGGATCAGTTAGAAATTTTGAAGGAGCAGATGAAATTAAAATGTGACCGGAATGTTTCTTCTTATTGTATTATACTCCGAAGATTTAATGAAAGCAAGTATGATTGGGATAAGGTTAAGATGCATTTGAAGGGTCACCCTAATTCTTCTCAAATGGTCTATGATTTACAGGAAGAAATTAGGGAGACTTTAACAAAACAGTTATCTGATATGATATGGAAAGCCTCGCAGATACTCTTGTTCTTAATTCCTGGCTGGCTTTCTTGTCTGTGGGTTAGAGGGTAAAGACGTTA
>NC_022009.1:44589555-44594094 GCF_000317375.1 Microtus ochrogaster
CTGGGAACTGTAGTTCTGCAAAGGAACAACAGATACCATAGCTTCATTCAACCCTATGGGTCACTTTAACAGAAGTCGTACTGTAGCGGGTGTTGCTCTTGTCCTACCCATAATAGCCTTATTTGTTTTAAAATGTGTTTTTGGACTATTTACAAAAGGTTGTAAGACAAATAGAAAAAAAAGCTGGATATACTATGAGGCTATAAAACCTTCACAATAATTAAACTTTGCATAATGGAAAGGGGGATCTGGGGAGAAATTCATGCCAGCCTGGTGACAGAGGGTTAGCAAGCAACCCCCACTAGCCATGAAACCCTGCTGGCCTTCACCTGGCCTAGTTTTCAATTGGCCCCTAATCCATCCTTTGTGTTACATATACTTTTGTTGCCCTATGTGAATCTTGTCTGAGAGTTTCCCAAGGACACAAAGCATATGCAAAACTTGGTTTAGAGGAAACCCAGAAGAGCATGGTACCTCATGAATCAGGTATTTGTACCTGGCATTGTACTTTCAGAAACTTTTTTCAGTTTGTTTTGAGATATGAAAATCTACGAGCTAAAATATAAATACAGGAGAATATAAAGATGCCAAGAGGCAAAGGGAATGAGCTTCAGTTCACTTAGATTGAGTCTCCTGCTGACACAAATGTCAAATTCATTTCAAGGTTTCTCCGAGTCTTCATTTTATCGACCCGTGTGAACCCATACACCCATACCATGTTGCATGCAGCACAGACAGAAATTTAAAAAAAAAAAAGCCTTCTAAATGGTTTACAGTATGTTTTAAAATATACATAGGTTTGGGGGAGAAAATAAAAAGAATAGAGAAAGTCCTTAAAAAAGAAATAGAGTAGCTGGGCTTGGTGGCACAGGCCTTCAAACCCAGCACTTGGGAGACAGGCAGGCAGATCTTTGTGAATTAAAGGACAGCCTGGTCTACAGAGTGAGATCCAGGCAGCCAAGGATACACAGATAAACCCTGTCTCAAAAAAATAAAAAAATTAAAAAATAAAAGTAAAAAAAATAGAGTGAAAAAAACCCACATAAAGATGTAAAATACACAGACTCTGAATTATGCATGTCATTGTGTTTTCTTTGAATTTTTTGATCATGAGTGAGCTAACTACAGAGAGATACTTTATTGTATGAGCTGCTAAGCTACACCAACATATATATTTTAAAGGTATCTTGACTTCAAAATTTGAATCAAAGGAAATGTTACTTTGGAAAAGAGGTTCCTGCTTTTGTTTCTTCAGGAGATAGGAACCTGTAGATTTATTCCAGGCTAATGTGGTTTGATGGAAGAAGACGCTTGAAAGTTCTCCATGAACCCTAAAAGTACTTTGCCCAACAAACAGCCGAAAGTAGTTTTGAGAAAACAATGCCCAAATTCCCAAAATGATTATTTATGAATATTTGTTTTTATTTAAAAGGGTTTAAATTATTAATGGTCACATTCAATCTCTTTCTTAAAAAAGATGGGATATAATATAGAAGCAACTACTTTACATTAGTATGGATTTTAGTCTATTGATACAAATTAAAGTCAGTTAACTTTAACACCCAAGTTACCCAATGGACAGTTCAGTCAGACAGAAACGTAACAGAAATAAGAGAACTAACAGATTTCATGATTCAAATAAACTTAACAGAAATCTATAGAACATGCCACCCAAACACAAAAGGATATACCTTCTTCTCAGCACATCATGGAACCTTCTCTAAAATTGGCAACAGTCTTGATAACAAAGCAAACCTCAACAGATTAAAAAAATTGGAATAACTCTGTGTATATTACCATGATTTAATGTTAGAATGCAATAACAACACTAATTGCAGAAAACCTACAAACTCATAGAAATTGAAAAGTACTCAATTAAATCACCCCTGGGTCAAGGAAGAATAAAGAAAGACACTATAAAAGCAGTGCTAAGAGGCTAGCACTAAGTGACTATATAAAGTGGAGAAATCTCACACTAGTGACTTAACTGCATACCTGAAAGCTATAGGACAAAAAGAAGCAGACTCACCAGGAGGCATAGAATGGGAAATAATAAAATTGAGGGATGAAATCAACAAAATAGAAACAAAGAAAAAAAATCAATGGAACAAAGAGCCGATTCTTCGAGAAAATCTACAAGATAGACAAACCCTTATCCAAAGTAATCAAAAGGCAGAGAGAGAACAATCTAATTAACAAAATCAGAAATGAAAAGGGGGACATAACAACAGACACTGAGGAAATCCAGAGAATCATATAGGCATACTACAAAAACCTGTACTACACAAAACTGGAAAATGTAAAAGAAATGTACAATTTTCTGGCTATGTACCACATACCAAAATTAAGTCAAGACCAGGTGAACAATTTAAATAGATCTATAACCTACAAAAAAAAAATAGAAGTTGTCATTAAAAGCCTCCCAACCAAAAGAAGCCCAGGGCCTTTTAGCACAGAATTCTACCAGAACTTCAAAGAAGAACTAATACCTATACTCCTCAAAGTGTTCCACATAATAGAAACAGAAGAAATAATGCCAAACTCTTTCTATGAAGCTACAGTTACCCTGATACTGAAACCACATAAAAAAATCAGCCAAGAAAGAGAATTACAAACCAATTTCACTCATGAACATAGATGCAAAAATACTCAATAAAACACTGGCAAATGGAATCCAAGAACACATCAAAAAATCATCCACCATGATGAAGTCGGCTTCATTCCAGAGATGTAAGGATGGTTTAATGTATGAAAACCTATTGATGTAATCTATTATATAAATAAAACGAAAGAAAAACCCATATTATCACTTCATTTGATGCTGAAAAAACATTCAACAAATTCTAACACTTCTTCATGATAAAGGTCATGGAGAGATCAGGGATACAAGGAACATATCTAAACATAATAAAAGCAATATACAACAAGTTGACAGCCAACACCAAATTAAGTGGAGAGAAATTCAAAGCAATTCCACTAAAATCAGGAATAAGGCAAGTCTGTCCACTCTTCCCATATTGTGAACACATTGGCACTTCCAACAGCACAGACACTGAGAGAAACAATAAATGGGACTTTGTGAAACTGAAAGCTTTTATAAAACAAAGGACATGGTCAACAAGACAAAACAACAGTCTACAGCATGAGAAAAGATCTTCACTAATCCCACATCAGACAGAGGTCTGATCATGTTCAACATCCTTAGTCATCAGAGAAATGCAAATCAAAACAACTCAGATTCCATCTTGTACCTGTAAGAATGGCCAAGATCAAAAACACTGATGACAACTTATGCTGGAGAGGTTGTGGGGTAAAGGGAACACTCTTGTATTGCTGGTGAGAATGCAATGTTTTCTTTGACCAATGAATCTATTTTCTCTATAGTATCTTCAGCCCCTGAGATTATTTTTTTCTATCTCTTGTATGCTGTTGGTTATACTTGGCTCTGTAGTTTCTGTTCGTTTACACAGATTTTCCATAATCCAGAATTCCCTCAGTTTGTGTTTTATTTATTACCTCTATTTCAGTCTTCAAGTCTTGAACTGTTTCCTTCACTGGTTTGATTGTTTTTTTTGGTTTTCTTTGAGGTATATATTAATTTCTTCTTATTTATTGTTTGTCTTCTCTTCCATTTCTTTAAGGGAGTTTTTCGCTTCCTCTTTAGAGGTCTTCAACATTTTCATAAAGTTATGTTTAAAGTCATTTTCTTCTATTTCTTCTGTGTAGGATGATCAAGTCTTCCTTTTGTGTGTTTGCTCAATTCTGGTGATACCATATTGCTTTTAAGGATGTTCGAGGAATTCTTGCATTGGTGTCTACCCATCTCTTCCTTCAAATGAGGCCAACAGTGTCTTCGCATCTTGGTTCAATCCTTGCTGTGGCTGTCTCTTAGGTCCCCTCAGTATTGGAGCAAGCTGTGTTTCAGGGTTCCACAGAGCTTGCAGGACAATAGACAGGTTTGGGGACAGGGTGGTTTGGGGGAGAGCCTAGCTGCAGGAAAACTCCCTGCTGGCTGGCTAGAAAAGCTGAGGGAGTTGGGGAAGGGGCCCCAGGGTTTTGTTTCACTGGGGAGGTCCTAGAGAGCGGGGCATCTGGCTGTCTGGCCCTGTTGCCACTGACACATATCTTAGGTCCTCAAGTATAGGAGCAAGCTGTGTTTCAGGGTTCCACTGAGCTTGCAGGTGAACAGGCAGGTTTGGGGGCAGGGTGGGTTAGAAAAGATAAATTAGGAAACTTTAGACTCACAAAGGTAAGATAGATGATAGAATATTTTCTTTAATTTTTGCCTTATACAAATAAACTAAATATTGTAACTGTAATTCTTGCTTGATAACTGTTTTGTTATATGTAATTTTCCTGTGGTAAAGTTAAAACCTCCCTTTTTATTTAGACAGAAGAAAAGGGAGATGACATGGGATGTCCTTCTGTATATGTGTTCCTTTTATTGGTTAAAAGATGTATCTGTTTTGGCCAATGGCTTATCAGAGTAAAGCCAGGTGAGAAATCTTAACAGAGATAGATAGAAAGGTAGGTAGGTAG
>NC_022009.1:44594194-44603359 GCF_000317375.1 Microtus ochrogaster
AGATAGATAGATAGATAGATAGATAGATAGATAGATAGATAGATAGATAGATAGAGTAGGCAGTGTCAAGGAGATGCCATTTGGCTTCCAAAGGAGAAAGATGCCAAAACTTTACTGGTAAGCCACAGCCTCATGGCAATACACAGATTGATAGAAATGGGTTAATTTAAGATATAAGAAGAGCTATCTAGGAATATGCCTGAGCCATTGACCAAACAGTGTTGTAATTAATATAGATTCTGTATGATTATTTGAGACTGGGTGGCTGGAAAATGAAAGTACAGTCTCTGCTTACACGTAATTCTTACTTGATGATGGCTCTTATTGTATATAGTTTTACTGTGTAGAGTTAAAACCTTTCCTTTTTATTTAGACAAAAGAGGGGAAATGTTGTACACTGTGAAACCTGAGCCTGTGTTAATAAAATATACTCTGGATTGGGGCAGAGGCAGTGACTAGCTAGCCATAGAGAATATGGAGGAATTGGGCATATGTTTAGAGAGAGGCACAGAAAGAAACAAGAAAAGACTTAGAGATTTATGGTCTTTTGGTTTGGGACAGATGGAGAAATGAAATGCTCTCTTGCTGGATCTCCAACCAAAAAGGCAGATCAGCCAGTTAATTCTTGGCTCCTCTGATCTAGCAGGTTTTCACCCTGACATCTGACACCCAAGTCTTTATTGGTAAACAAAACAATTTAGATAAAAACAATAGAGACTATTGGCTGCTCTCTTCAAACTAATGGTGAGGCACCATTGGTGAGGACAGTACCTACATAGCTTACTGAACATGGAGATGCTCACCACTACTTGCTTATGTTAATAATAATGGAAGGTACTCTGAACACTATTTGAGGAGAAAGGTAACCACCAACCCAGCTACAAACCCTTCAATCTACATAGTTGATCTGCCTCCGTCACAAGCTAGTCAATAGTAGCACACAAGCTGTAGAAGTAACCAGCCACCATTTGATTGGATTTAAGGCCCACTCCATGAGATGTAACCCCTGTCTGATACTGTTTGGGTGGTCAAGAACTTGAGACCAGATAGGCCAGGGACCCAGGGGAAAACAAAATACTATTGTTCTGCTAAAGGAATACAGTTATAAAATGACTCCTCACAACATCCTTCTATACACATAGATCAGTGTCTCATTCAGTCAGCATTTGGGAAGCTTCTTCCTATAAGAGACAGGAACAAATGCAGAGACTCATACCTGGACAATGTGCAGATAGTTAGGGACCTTGGCATATTCATCCCTGAATAGGATTGGACCATTCTCTATTGGACCCTTTTCCTCAGGGATCAAGGTACTTTTTAGTAGAATAATAAAGAGTGTGTTATAGCCAATGGAGATGGAAAAAAATAAGAAATCAGTACCTTTCAGAGAACAGATGCAGTCACAAGGAGTGTGCACAGGGTCCAAGCTAAATGGACTCCAAGTACTGATAAGGGAAGTGGTTATGAGTCCCCATTCCTAACCCAGATGCTATCTCTGAGTGGCAACTACTTGAAAAGTTTAAAAGTTAGTTTTATCCAAAGGAGTCTCATTGGGTATAATAAGCTATACTTAAGAGCAGACCTTGCTGGGTGGTGGGTGGTGGTAGTACACGATTTTAATCCCAGCACTCAGGAAGCAGAGGCAGGCAGATCTATGTGAGTTCAAGGCCAACCTGGTCTACAAGAGCTAGTTCTGGGATAGGATCCAAAGCTAGAGAGAAACCTAGTCTCAAAAAGCCAAAAAAAAAAAACCCCAAAACAAAAAAAACCCAACAAAACAACAACAACCACAACAAACCCAAACCAAACTAAACCAAAAAACCCACCACCACTACCACCGCCACCACCACCACAAAAAAAAAAAAAGAGCAGACCTCATGCACAATAGTAGATGGTCAACAAAAAAACAAACTCGATGGTATTTTGGAGTGTTTTTGTCCCATAAGGTTTTGTTTGGAAATGTTTTAACTTTAAGTGGTAGTTTGAATGTAATTGGCCTCCATAAGCTCATAGAGAGTAGCACTATTAATAGGGGATGTGGTTTTGTTAGAGCAGGTATTGCCTCGTTGGAAGAAATGTGTCATTGTAGAGGCAGGCTTTGAGATCTCATAATGCTCAAGTCACACCCAGTGGTTTAGACCACTTCCTGTTGTCCGAAAGTCAAGATGCAGGATTCTCAGCTTCTTCTTCAGCATCATTTTGGCCTGCATGCCACCATGTTGCACCATAATGATAATGGCCTACACCTCTGAAAATATAAGCCACTTCAATGAAATATGTTCCTTAATATGATTTGCTATGGTCAAAGTATTGCTATTTGTAGATTATATGATAGTATACATAAGTGACCCCCAAAATACTACCAGGGAACTCCTATAAATGATAAATGCCTTCAGCAAAGTGGGTAGATACATGATTAACTTAAAAAAAGTCAGTAGCCCTTCTGTATGCAAATGGTAAATAGGCTGAGAAAGAAATCAGGGTAACACCACCCTTTACAATGGCCACAAGTAATCTAATATATCTTGGTGTAATTCTAACCAAGCAAGAGAAAGGTCTGTATGACAAGAACTTTAAGTCATTGAAGAAATAATTTAGAGAAGATATCAAAAATTGGAAATATCTTCCTGCTCATGGATTGGTAGGGTTAACATAGTAAAGCTGTCTATCTTACCAAAAGCAATCTACAGATTAAATTTCCCAACACAATTCTTTGCAAACCTCAAAAGAATAATACTCAATTTAATATGGAAAAACAAAAAAAACCAAGATAGCTACAACAATCTTGTACAATAAAAGAACTTCCAGAGGCATCAGTGTTCCTGATTTCAAGATTTTCTACAGAGCTATAATAATAAAAAGTGCTTGGTATTGGCACAAAAACAGACAGGATGTTCAATGGGATCAAATTAAGCCCCAGAAATAAATCCACACACCTAGGGAAACCTTATTTTTTTTTTGAAGAAGCCAAAATTATACAGTGGAAAAAGAAAGCATCTTTAGCAAATGGTGCTGGCATAACTGGATTGACATGTAGAAGAATGCAAATAGATCCATATCTACCACTCTGTACAAAACTCAAGTCCAAGTGGATCAACCTAAAATCAGACACACAACCTGACATAAGAGAAAGTATGAAATAGCCTTGAATGCATTAGCATAGGAGACAACTTCCTGAACAGAATGGCAATCACAGACACTAAGATCAAAACTTAATAAATGGGACCTCATAAAACTGAAGTCTCTATAAGGCAAATGACAACATTAATAGGACAAAATGACAGACTACATAATGAGAAAAAAATCCTATTACACATCTGACAAAATGTTAGTTTCCAAATAGATAAAGAACCCAAGAAACTAGACATCAACAAATCAAATAATCCAATTTAAAAATTAGGTATAGCTCTAAACAGAGAATTATCAACAGAGGAATCTCAAATGACTGAGAAGCACTTAATCAAAGTGACTCTGAGATTCCATCATACACCGGTCAGAATGGCTAAGATCAAATTAATACCTCATCCTGGGGATGATTTAGAGCAAGGGGAACATTCTTCCACTGCTATTGAGAATGAAACCTTGTACAGCCACGATGGAAATCAATATGGCAGTATTTCAGAAAACTGGGAATCAATCTACCTTAAAACCCAGCTACACTGTTCCTGGACATAAACCCAAAGGATGCTCCAACCTACCACTAGGACATGTGCTCATCTATGTTCATAGTAGTTTTATTTAGAAACTGGAGACAATCTAGATGACCCTCAACTAAAGAATGGATGAAGAAAATGTGGTGCATTTACACAACAGTGTATCACTCAGCTGTTAAAAAATCTCAAATGACTGAGAAGCACTTAAAGTGACTCTGAGATTCCATCATACACCGGTCAGAATGGCTAAGATCAAAATTAATACCATGAAATTTGCAGACAAATGGATATAACTAGAAAAAGAGTCATCCTGAGTGAGGTATCCTGGGCCCATAAAGACAAACATGGCTGTAAGTAAAGGATGACCATGCTACGATCCACAGATCCAGAGAAACTAAGGAACAAGGAGGACTCAAGAGGGACTCTCAGGTCTCCTTGGGAAGAAGAAATATAATTGACATCAAGATGTCAAGATGAGGTGGGTGGGAATGGGAATGGGGGGTCAGGTGATGGATGGGAGAGCGTACTCATGGAGGGAGAGAGTACTGGGAGAAACAACTGGATTGGGAGCATCATGGGGATGAGTTAGAAAACTAGGGCAAGGGGAACTCACAGGGATCAATGAGGATGACTGTAGCTAAGACTCCTAGCAATGGGGTATATGGTATCTGAACTGGCCATTTCCTGTAACTGGTGTAGGAGGTCCTTCTATTTATGTTTTGCTTTCATTGGTTAATGAATAAAGAAACTGCCTTGGCCTTTTGATAGGGTAAAACTTATGTAGGTGGGGAAGACGGAACTGAATTCTGGGAGGAAGAAAGCAGAGTCAGAGAGCTGCCATGGAGCCACCAGAGTCAGACATGCAGAATCCTTCCTGGTAAGCCATTGCCATGTGGTGACACACAGATTAATAGAAAGGAGTTAAACTGAAATGTAAGAGCTAGCCAATAAGAAGTTAGAGCTAATGGGCTAAGCAGTGTTTTAATTAATGCAGTTTCTGTGTGGTTATTTCAGTTCTGGGCTGCCAGGACATACACGTGGCCTTCCTGTCACATGTAATCAAGCATGAATTCCAGTGGAGGGATTGGGATAACAACCCAGCCATAACAACTTTAATCTACAGTTTGTCCTGCCTACAGGTTGTACTGGGGTAAAAGTGGTGCAGAAATTGTGGACGTGGCTAACTAATGACTGATCAATCTTGAGGCGCATGCTGCAAGAGGGATCCTATTCCTGTAGTGAAAAAAATGAAAATATATATGAAAGATATATGAAAAAATCTGTAACATACAAGGAGGGAAATCCTAAGAGGTATTTTATAACTCTAACCCCCTACATTAAAAAAAACACAGATAATCCAAACAAACAACTTATTCACCTTAACGTTTTAGAAAGAAAAGAACAAATAACACCCCAAAATAATCAACAGGAAGAAATAATTAAGATGAGAACAGAAATTAATAAAATAGAAACAAGAAAAACAATACAAAGAATTAATAAAATGAACCAATCTCTGTGCACACTGACTCTGAACCCAGAGTCAGTGAAAGAAACACACCCAAGATCAGAAACCTGGGCCAGTGAAAGAAACACTTTATTCCTGAACCCATAAACAAAGAAACACACCTTGACTCTGAAACCAGTGTCAAAGAAATACTCCTTGTCCCTAGAATCAGAGCCAGTGAAAGAAATATGCTTTAGCCCTAAAATTAGAGTCAAAAGACTAAAATGACCAGAAAAAGAAACACAGTTTGTGTCTGAAATCAGAGCCATCTCTTCTGAGCAACTAAACTAAATAATCCTTAAGCAGAAAATCTTCTTCCTTGGAAAACTCCACCTTTAAGATGTCCTATATAAGCCCCTCTGCCTGTTCAATTGCTGGCTTCCCTTTTCCACCCTAGCAGAGATAGCCAGTCTCCTGGACTCCTCCTTCCCAAATAAATCTTTCTCAAAAGAATCATGGGTGAATATCTCTATTTACCAGTACAGAACAGAAGAACCTTGGTGGGACATCCCTTAGGAGACTGAGCAAAAAAACCTTGCTGAGATTGATTAATATATCCTGTGGGAAGAAGATCTCCCACCATACCCCAACTTTAGGTAGCCTGGCTTCCGAACAGGTCAGAACACATTGTCCTCCATGGTTGAGCTGTCGTAATGTGACTCCAGCTTCCAGAGCTGTCCTATTGTGACTTTACTCTCTAGATCTGTCCTATTGCAGCTCTAGGCAGCCTAGCTTCCTAACAAGTCAGGACACTTTTCCCTCCAGAGCTGAGCTGTTCTATTGTGGCTTCAACCTCCAGAGATGTTCTATTTGTGGCTCTACCCCTGACCCCAACAGAGCTGTCCTATTGTAGCTCTAGGCAGTCTGGCTTCCCTATAAGTCAGGACACCTTTATCTCTGTGGCTAAGCTGTCCTATTGTAGCTCCAACCTCCAGAGCTTTCCTATTGTGGCTCTATCCCTCAAGAGCTGTCTTACTGAAGCTCTAGATATAGCCTGGCTTCCCAATAAGTCAGGATATCTTTGCAGCTCCAGAGCTGGTACCAGCCACACTCACTTACATTTTGGTGTTGAAACCTGGGATAGACTCCATTGGTGCCTGTGCTGTCCCCTTGAGGTCTGAGCAACACGGGGACTCCATCCTTTATCTCCAGTCGATTTGCAACACACAAACCTTCCAGCTTACCAATTGATCAGCATTCTATCCAACAGCAGTATTTAGGTGAGTTCCATCTTTGGTCAGTGTAAACATTTTCCTGGGTCAGAGGAAGTAACCACTGAGTGTCGGACACTCAGTACTCTAGTACTCTTGGAAGCAGAGGTACCCCCAGCTATGGTCTTTAAGGCTACAGCTGCTCCTCTTTACTTGACCACACACCCATACCCTTGGAGCTGCAACCAGGTACTTTCTTTAGGCCCAATTGGGTTATAGCATCCCTTCCTGTCCTCGCCTGTCTTCCCCACCAAAAAGAGCTGCAAAGACCCCCTTTCCCAGTCCTTTCCTGTGGATGACACTCTCCCTCTAGAACTTGATTTTCTCTCACCTTCTTGTCTCTACAGAGGTCATGGTGCTAGGCATCAGAGTCTCTCACTGGCTTAGTCAGGCTAAGCTTGCTACACCTGACCCCCATTGAGTTGGCTGACAACCCTCTGAACGGTTTGGTCCTTGTGTGGTTCTCCCTGAGTCCAGAGGATGCTCACAACTACAGGCTGCAGTGACCTTTTCCCTAACCTCTCTCATTCATGGAAACTTAGCATTTCATACTCTTCCATTAGTTCTTTGAAAAGATTAACAAGATTTTCAAAAATTTAGCTATGCTAACTAAAAAAATAAAAAGAGAAAACAAAATTAATACAATTAGAGATGAAAAAGGAAACATAATAGATATCAATAAAATACAGAGGAGTATAATGACATACTGCAAAAATCTATATTTTAACAAATTAGAAAACATAAGATAAAGAACACGGCATGCCAAAATTAAACTAAGTATGATAAAGTTGTTAAACATATCAATCACAAACAATGATATTCAGATAGAAAAAAAATCCCATTCACCCCTCCCCAATAGGTAATACAAACATAATGAAGGAAGTTGTTCTATTCAAATTACTGCTACTTTGATAAAACACTAACCAGAACCAATTTGTGGAAAACAGCATTATTTGGCTCACATGTCCTGATCACAGCCCATCATGAGGGAAGACAGGGTAGGAGCTTAAGCAGGAATAGAGACAGGAAACCCGGAGGAAAGCTGCTAACTCCTACTTGTCCCCAGGGCTATATACCTTTCTTTTTTTTCTTTTTCTTTTTTTGGTTTTTCGAGACAGTGTTTCTCTGTAGCTTTGGTGCCTGTCCAGGAACTAGCTCTTGCAGACCAAGCTGGCCTCGAACTTCCAGAGATCAGCCTGCCTCTGCCTCCCGAGTGCTGGGATTACTAAATACCTTTCTTATACATCCCAGGATGGACTATGAGGCAGCATCACCCATGGTGGGTGGGACCTCTCACACTCTGCCATCAATCAACAATTAAGAAAATGGCACACAGACATGCCTACAGGCCTCTGATGGAAGAAATTCCTCAGTTGAGGTTCCTGACTCCTAGGTGACTCTAGTGTTAAGTTGACAATAACTAACCAGAAGTGAAAGCCCTATGCAATGAAAACTAAAACAGAGAAGAAAGAAAGTGAGGAAGACACTAGAAGACATTAATCCTTCCATGCTCATTGATTGGAAGGATTAATGTTGTAAAGATGGCTAACCTACCAAAGACAGTGTACAAAGTACTTACAATCTCTAACTAAATTAAAATGCAATTGTTTACAGAAATTGAAAAAATCTTTAAATTCATATAGAAGCACAAAAGACTCACGATGGCCAAAACAATCCTGAATCATAAATCAGAATGTATCACCATTCCTGATTCTAAGTTATACTACAGAGCCATAGTGTTAAGGAATAGCACTGGAGAAAAATAAAGACATTGATTAGTAGAGTGAAATTACATGACCAGACATAATGCCAGGTCCATCCTCACATGTGACTTTTTTTTTTTTTTTTGGTTTTTCGAGACAGGGTTTCTCTGTGGTTTTGGAGCCTGTCCTGGAACTAGCTCACAGAGATCTGCCTGCCTCTGTCTCCCGAGTGCTGGGATTAAAGGCGTGTGCCACCACCACCCGGCCACATGTGACTTTTTTTTTTTTTTTTTTTTTTTTTGGTTTTTCGAGACAGGGTTTCTCTGTGGTTTTGGAGCCTGTCCTGGAACTAGCTCACAGAGATCCGCCTGCCTCTGTCTCCCGAGTGCTGGGATTAAAGGCGTGCGCCACCACCACCCGGCCACATGTGACTTTTGATAAAGAAGCAACAACAACAGCAACACCACATTGGGGGAAAAGTCAGCATCCTTTTTTTGCATAAATTTTAATTCTCTATTAAGATTTTTTTATATATATATAAAATCAGGTATATATATATACCTGATTCGTGAGCTTGTTTGGAGATTCTAGCAGGAGAGTGCAGCTACACTTACATTCTTTACAGAAGACCAATCCTCCTCTATTCAGAGAAGGTTGTCCTTTTCAATTTAGTGTGCTGCTTTGGGAGGGACACACATGGAGTGGTGAGGGAGGAAAGGGACACCCACCTCGCTAGCCAGATCAGCTGAAATCAACCCTGGTGATCAATGGGGTGACATATGTTGCAAACATATCACCCTCACATCCAGAGGCCTTACCCTGTTTGTAACTTAAACATAAAACCATTATCAGTTTTCACAGATTTATAAGAACTGATTCTCAAAATCATCTTCCTTTATTTTATAATACTACAATAACTTGATTTGAATTTGCTAATTATTTAGAAGATCTATTCCTAACTTTCTGAAATTTTATCTCAAAGGACTTTAAAAATGATTTCTAAAGCCTGGCGGTGGTGGCGCACGCCTTTAATCCCAGCACTCGGGAGGCAGAGGCAGGTGGATCTCTGTGAGTTCGAGACCAGCCTGGTCTAC
>NC_022009.1:44603482-44605235 GCF_000317375.1 Microtus ochrogaster
AGAGCTAGTTCCAGGACAGGCTCCAAAACAACAGAGAAACCCTGTCTCAAAAAAGCAAAAAAAAAAAAAATGATTTCTAAAGTGAAAGAACACTATAAGTAATTTAATCGTGACTTTCTCACAGACATATGCCATTAAATAGTGTTAATCACCATCCTTCTCAACCCCTCACAACATGGTTCATGTCTTCCTCTCAAATTATATCCCCTTTCGGTTTCACTGTAATATATATGCTTTTCCAACTCTAAATCCCCTGTATTAAGAGCTCTTCTTTACATTTTGTGATCAGTCTTCTTAAGAGTTTCATCACACACACACACACACTCACTCTCTTTCTCTCAAATATATTTCCACATATAATAGAAATTTTGTTCTAATTGTCCCACTGGAAGGTTATTGTAATAGCCTTAATAAAAGGAATTTAGGTAATTGAAAGCATTCCTTTGAAGATGGTAATGGAATCTCATCTCCATTAAAAGATCAAGATGGTTAGGCAATTGTGGCACACACCTTTAATCCCAGCACTTGGGAGGCAGAGGCAGAGGCAGATGTATCTCTGTGAGTTGGAAGTCATCCTGGTTTACAAGGTAAGTTCCAGGACTGTCAGGGCTGCACAGAGAAGCCCTACCTCAAAATATAAAATAAAAATGGTATTTTTAACAGAAATATAAAAATAAACATTTTCTAATTGCATTTAGGACCACAAAATGTCAAGACAATCCTGAGAACAAAGAATACAAGGTTTTACAATTATACTTGATCTCAGAGTATTCAGCAGTGTTATAATAATCCAAAATGCATGATGTAGGCTAAGACCATAAAAGCAGTCAAATAGAACAGAGAAAAAAAAATCTAAACGCTAAACTCAGCATGTAGAGTCAACTTTTATAAATGTGGTCTAATGGCACACATTCATAAAAGATTCATTTCTGTAAATTATTTTTTGAACTTAGATGGCCATATGCAGAAGAATGGAGCTTGATTTCATTACATAATATCTATGAAACCAAATCAAAAGGCATAAAAACCTAAAACCTATTACCTTAGGATATATTTACTAGAATCTCTTAACAGAAGAAATACCTCCCCATAATGGAAATTCACTGAACTGGGAAAGGATAATTTTGTATAAATTTCTAAAAGTACAGGAAGCAAAAGAAAAAAATAGAAAAATGAGCCTGCAGCAATTTTATTTTATTTATTTATTATTTATTTATTTTGGTTTCTCGAGACAGGATTTCTCTGTAGCTTTGGAGTCTGTACTGGAATTAGCTCTGTAGAGCAGGCTGGCCTCAAACTCACACAGATCTTCCTGCCTCTGCCTCCCCAGTGCTGGGATTAAAGGTGTGTGCTACCACTGCCTGGCTAACAATTGTAACAAATTGTAACAAATGAAACAATTAACAAACTGAGGAAACAGCCTTACCAATGTGAGGAGTTATTTGCAAAGTGTGTATTGGAAAAGTTGATTATATGTTGACTGATATGATTTCAGCCACAACAAGGCTGACACTTCCAGGTTCTAGGGCTATACATGTGCAGACAAGCCCTCAGGCAGACGTGCCTAATGGACGTTAAAGGGCCTGGCATGACCCACACACATGAGTTGCTGCATTATTCATGTATGACTCAGCTAAGCCCTTGTGCACATGCGTGGTTGCATCATCCACAAATGACTCAGCTAAGCCTTTGCACGCATGTGTGAGCTTCATCATCCGTGTATGACGTAGTCATGTCAACCCCCTGTACACAT
>NC_022009.1:44606350-44609571 GCF_000317375.1 Microtus ochrogaster
TTTTTTTTTTTTAAAAAGGGCCTCGTTACAATTTAGATAACAATTTAAAGTGGCCGCCTAACAGCACCTTTGATCCTGATATTCTATAGGAGCTTTCTAACTACTGTCAACACATAGGTAAATGGAAGGAGTTTGCTTATATCCAAGCCTTTTACTATCTAAGCTCTAAGCCTAAGTCCTCTACCCTTGCAAGTTGTTCACCTGCTCACGTGTTCCTGGCTATGCCATCTGATCTGGAAGAACAATCCACTTCCACTCTGGACCCAACTAACAAACCTTTTTGACCTCAGCGGGCAGCAACCCCTGTTCCTTCAGCTCCTACGTCTGCTCCTTCCGCTCCTTCTCTGAACCCTGCTAAGGAATCCACACCTTTTTGACCTCAGCAGATACTTCTGCTCCTTTACTTCCTGCTGCCTTGCCACCTCCCTCTGCTTGCACCCATGTGACGCAGACTCCACTGCCATCTTCAGCCCTCTCTCTCCCCTCACTAACTACTCTATCAGCCCCACTGGCTCATTCTCCCCCCTTGGTGCCTGACAGCAGCGGCTGTCTGGCTCTGGCACCCACCTTTACTCTCCTCTCACACGCTCATGTGCTGCTATGGAACCCAACCCTTACCAAGCCAAGCTGGCTGCAGTTCTCCCGCTGTGAGAGGTGGCCAGCATAGATGGATTGGTTAGCGCACACCTTCCTTTTTCATCTTGCCCTTTGAACTCATGTATGGATGACCAGTTTTAACCCCCAGCCTCTTATCTAAAACCTCTCTCCTTCCTGATCACCAGCTTACTCCACCATTATCCCATCTTTGCTTCCTATTATGAGATTTTACCGACTACTCATTACCTCAACTGTGTGCCAATTCATGCCCACTGCTGATTAAAATAGAAGATCCGGTACTATTCTCTCCCCCAGACCAATGCCCATCACCCCTTTCCACTAAATGGCAGGAATCCTTTAAAGTAATTCTTGCAACTCCCACAGCTGTCAAGCTCGAGGGACTGTCATTGGATCCACCTGTCCCACCGTAAACCTTTTTCTCTTCCAGCTCAAGATACTCCCTCGTATAGGGGAACTCAAACAGGGCCTTGTTTCCTTAAGTTCCAGAGGATACCAAGATCAGTCACCTTTTCTCCAGTTTCAGAAAAATGAGTTTCATCACCATACGCAACCCTCCTGTGCCAAAAACTCCATATATTCTCCCTCTCCCTCTTTCTCCTTTCTACTTTGCTAACTTCTCTATATCTCCAATGTCATACTTAAATTTCCAGGTAACCACTCAGCTGTTATTACAGGGACCATCATAAAACATAGAACTGGAAGTACAAGGATTGCCCAAAGCCCAGGTGGTAAGAAACAATAACGAGTTTGGGGACATTCACAGCCCCAGACCACAAAAACTCACAAAACAAACTTTAACATAACAGGTTTATCACTGACTGCAGCAGTGTCTCCTGGATGTTCAGGTAATACCATGATGCTAAAGGAAAACAAGTGCCTTAAGATTTGCTTCAGGTAAAACATTAAGGGGTCTAATATTCCCCTTTCTAATAATTCCCCCTTCTTTTCCTCCCTCCTCCCCACTGCCTTCCATCCTCACACTATATCATCATAATCATAAGCTTTTAATATGTCTAAAATTTATTTTTTTCAAACATTTTTTCATAAGCTCCAGGGAACCAATTGGACCTATCTAAATGGACCAGAGTAATCCAGACTAAGTATTTAATTCTTCCCTTATCATTAGTGGTCTTGGGAACCCCTGGGAAATTCCCTCCATCCCCCAAACCCCTCCTCTATCTTCCATCTTGGGACTCTCCTCCCTTAATCATTTTCTGCCTTTCCAGAATCTTGTGTGGTTCAAGCTGCCAGCTAGCTAGCTTCACAAAGCCTGAAAACACACACACACACACACACACACACACACACACACACACACACACACACACACACACAAGTAATCTGCCACCCCAAGACTTGGTCAATTCTCTGGTGTCCACAAAATCAGCAGAAAACAATCACAATGTCCAATTCTCTCCCATTAAAGACCCCGAACTCCCCAAATTTTTATAATAAACAAAAAGGTGGAATGTTATGATTTTAACCACAATAAGGCTGACACTTCCAAGTTCTAGGGTTATGCATGTACAGACAAGTCCTCAGGCAGAAGTGCCTAATAGTCCTGGGGATGTTATAGGGCCCTGTGTGACCCATGCACATGAATTGTTGTATTATCCACATATGACTCAGCTAAGCCCTTGTGCACATACATGGTTACATCATCCATGTATGACTCAGCTAAGCCCTTGCATGCATATATGAGACCCATCATCTGCTCATGATAAGGTCACGTCAACCCCTCTATATAGTAATTTCATTGACTATATAGAGGACTCCAAAATTCTGTACTAATGAAAATAGTAAGATTATAATTGGTATAGCTCTAAAACAAACATGTTTTTAAAGAGGAAATAAAATGGGTTGCAAATTCATAGAAAACGTTCACCTTCACTAATTCCTGAGGCTTTACAGATCAAAATTAGGACATATAAATTCAGCTCATTAAACTAGTACTCCTACCAAAATTACTTAAAATAAAAGGTGCTGGTGAGGTTTGACAGAGAGAAGAACCATTCTACCTTGTTGATGGGAGTGTAAACTAATGTATTTATTATGGAAATAGTACAGAGTTTAAATAAGAAAGGCCTCCATAGGCCCATATATTTATATGCTTAGTCACCTGGGAGTAGCATTATTTAAAATGGATTAGGAGGTGTGGCCTTTTTGGAGAAAGTGTGTCACTGGGGTTGGGCTTTGAAATTTCAAAAGTGCACACCAGGCCCAGAGTTTTTTTTCCTGCTTCCTGAAGACTTGGGTGTAGGACTCTCATCTTCTTCTCCAGTGCCATGACTGCCTGCACGCCACCATGCTCCCCACCATGATGACAAGGGGCTTAACTTCTGTAGGCCAGACCCAGTTAAATGTTTTCCTTTGTAAGGGTTATCATGGTCCTGGTGTCTCTTTACAGCAATAGAACACCAAGATAGACAAACTACCCTATGACCAAGTAATCCCATTTCTGCATCAGAAGGATGTGAAGTGAGTATGCAAAGGAGAAATCTATACTGTTTATTTCTTCTTCTTCTTCTTCTTCTTCTTCTTCTTCTTCTTCTTCTTCTTCTTCTTCTTCTTCTTCTTCTTCTTCTTCTTCTTCTTCTTCTTCT
>NC_022009.1:44609671-44613920 GCF_000317375.1 Microtus ochrogaster
TTCTTCTTCTTCTTCTTCTTCTTCTTCTTCTTCTTCTTCTTCTTCTTCTTCTTCTTCTTCTTCTTCTTCTTCTTCTTCTTCCTCCTCATCTTCCTTCTCCTCCTCCTCCTTTTCTGCTTCTCCTACTTGTCCCCCTCCTCCTCTTCCCCCCTCCTCCTCCTTCTTCTCAAAACAAAATATAATAAGATAAAACAAAACCCATCACGTTGAAGTTGGACAAGGCAAATCAACAGAAGGAAAACAGCCCAAGAGAAAGCATAAGAATCAGAGACCCACTCATTCACACACTCATGAGTTCCATAAGGATACTGAACTAAAATCTGTAATATATACACAGAGGACCTAGTGGAGTTCCATGTAGGCCCTGTGCATACTGCTTAAGTCTCTGTGAATTCATATGAGCTTTGCTCAGTTGATTTAGAGGGACTGGTTCTCCTGGTGTCCTACATCCCTTCTGGCTCTTACACTCTTTCATTTTCATTTTTTTTTTACAGAATTCTTTGAGCTCTGAGGGTATGGATTTGATGGAAATACACCATTTAGAACTGTATGTTTTAAGGTCTCTCTCCCTCTGCATAATGTCTGGCTGTGGGTCTCTGTATTTGCTCTCATCTTTTGTAGGAGGAAGCTTTTCTGATAATGGTTGAATAAGAAACTGATCTATGAGTATAGCAGAATGTCATTTAGAATTATCTTATCACTACTTTTTAAAAAGACCAGTGGTAGCCAGATGATGTTGGTGCAGGCCTTTAATCCCAGCACTCAGGAAGCAAAGCTAAGTATATCTTTGAGTTCAAGCTCATCCTGGTCTACAGAGAAAGTTCCAGAACAGCCAGTGATACACAGAAAAACTCTGTCTAAAAAAACTAAAACCAAACAAACAATTACAAATGACCAGTAGTATTTAGTTTCACTCTATATCTCTGGGTTATCTAGTCTCTGGTTCTTGGTTACCCAAATAATGTTATGTAACTTGAATTCTAATTAGTCTTAATATTAAAAACTTGGAGTCAGCTACCTTGGGGGTGAAAGCTGAAGGATCAGAGAAACAGAGCAGCTAGTTAATAGAGTTCTTACTTCTACCCTACACAGATTAAAGGGGTGATTCTTTTCCTATGAATCCTCAGACTGTATCTCCGATTGAATCTTCACACTGCACCCACTCTATGAATCCTCAGACTGCATTCTCTCTTTATGAAACCTCAGACTGTGTGAGCTCCCCTCCCCTCCCACTTTATATTCCTCTCTCTGCCCAGTAATATCACTCCTGTCTCTACCTCTCTAGTGTTGGAATGAAAGGGATGTGATCCCAAGTCCTGGGATCACTTTTATGTGAGCTCTGTCTCTCTTTTAGACAGATTTAATCTCATGTAGCCCAGGGTAGCCTTGCAGTCACAGAGATCCATCTGCCTCTGCCTCCTGAATGCTGGGACTAAAGGTGCGTGCCACCACTGCCTGGCTTCTATGGCTAGCCAGTGGCTTGGCTCTGCACTCCAATCTTCACGCAAGCTTTATTTGTTATAACATAAACAAAATATCACCACCGTGTCAGGTATGGGTTCTATCTTTTGAGTGTGCCTTTAGTCAAATCAGAAGTTGGTTGGTTATTCCCACAAGTTTTCTTGTCACTATTGCCCAAGTTTATTTTACTGGCAAGATAGCATTGAAGATCAAATGGTTTTTGGCTGGGTTGGTGTTTAACTTCTCTTTTGGTAGCCTACAGAGTACTTTCCCATACCAAAGACACTAAAATGTAGGAATAAAAGTTCTATTTAGGCACTAACAGTAAGTCTCCACAGTCAATGAGTTGTGTGGATGTTGAGGCAATGGGGTGGGTCTTGCTCTTAGTTTGTGAAGAGCAAACTCTTGTTTTGGTACCAGCCTGGGTTGTTTGGGGATTTCTATGGGATCCTTTTGAACAACAACTCAATTAGATGTAGCTCAGTCCTAGTACCAGAACCTTAATTTGATGAAAAGAGATGCCCAGTTAGAACTCTGTCTTCCCCATTACTTGGAGACTTCATTAGGATTGCCTTCATATATTTTAAGAAGTATTCACTCCACTAGGTTTCCATACTGAAGCATAAATCTAATTAATCTTGTCAATAAAAACCAGGAGTCAGAAATTGGGGTAGAATCCTGAAAGATCATAGAAGCAGAGAACAGCCACAGTCCCTTTCTACCTCTTCCTACCTCTGACCAAAAGAGCCAAGATCCTGTCTCAGCCCCATATTACCATTTCCTGTCCTCTCTCTATAGGCCTCTAAACTTCTGAGGTCAGCTAGTAGTTGGCTCTACCCTCTGACTCCAAGCAACCTTTTTTTTTACAACACAATGAAAATATCTCTTAATATTTACCCCTTTGTCTAAATAGAAAGTGAAGGTTTTTAGCTAACTTAGCAAAACTATATACAATGAGTACAATAAGTATATACAAATATAATATAATTGTAATTACATTAACAATATGTAGTCTATTATCAATTAATAAATTCATAGAAAATATTCCACATCTATCCTGCTTTGGTGAGTCCAAAGTGTTGTACCTAAGTCACTTTCTATTCTAACTTGTATTACCAACCTAAAACTATCTTTTTATGTCTCTCAACCTTATACACTTTACACCTCTTTTGTGAGTTTCGTTTTTGAATTTGGTAACAAGGAAAACTATAACTATGTAGTCTTCAACTCTATCAGAGACCTGGGAAGGATATAGTATTACCCAAGTAAACAGGAAGTACAGAGCAAACAACTTCCAAAACTAAGAAATGACAGAAACATCTGACTACCTATACAGTCACTCACAGATCCTCTGAAACACTGGTGCATCCAATTTCAGCCTACAAGTCTGGAATATCTGACAGACTTATCTGTGAAGCAGAATTTTTGAAGGATTATCATACCTTGTCTTGGCAAAGTTCAGCAATTACTTTCTTTTGTGTCCTGCTTATCCAGTTTGGACAGCATAGTGTCAGCAGTTAAGGAAAGGGCAGTTTCTTGCCCAGTGCTATCTTTTGCCTCAAACTCCATATGGAGTTTCTTTGATGCCCATCATGTTCTCTGAAGTATAACATGAGGGCCTGCTTATTGAGGTTTCTGTCCTGCCCAGTTCCCATAGCCAGTAAGGTCCCAAAGAAAATCACACATAGGTCTACATAATTTATAAACTGTTTGGCCCATTAGCTTAGGTTTCTTATTAACTCTTATAACTTATAGTAACCCATTATTCTAGTATATGTTAGCCACATGGCTTGGTACCTTTTTCAGCAGGACAGGTTACATCTTGCTTCTTCCATGTCTGGACAGGACTGGGGAGGAATGGGCTTCCTCCTTCCCAGAATTCTCCTCTTCTCATTGACCCACCTCTACTTCCTGTGTGGTTGTTCTGCCTATACTTCCTGCCTGGCTACTGGCCAATCAGCATTTATTTAAAACATAATTGACATAATATAGACAATATTACCACACCACTGAAATAGATTGGTGCTTCCAGAAACAGACAGAGTTCATTGTCATAAAGAGAACTTTATGCTATTAATGCATCTATACATTCTGTAGACCTCTAAAGTGTTAGAAGACCACCTGTCTATCTAAAATATATTTGTTTGATCTTGAAAACATTCCTATCATGACTAGAAATCTAATTGTAATAGGTGACTATTTACCTGCATTTCTTTGTTATCCTAAATAGTGTATAATAATAACTTTCAAGGAGTAGAGATTTACATTACATTGTTAAATGGGCTGTAGAGGTACAATACCTTGAACAAGAGTAGGAATATATGTACAGTATGTTCTAATAAAAATAACCTTAAATTTGTATTAATATACAAAAATGCAGGAGAATTGTCTCTATTCTGTCAATCATGTTTTCAATAAACGCTGATTGGCCAGGCAGGAAGTATAGGTGGGAAAACCAGACAGGAAGTAGAAATGAGGCAATGAGAACAGGAGAATTCTGGGAAAGAGGAAGTTGATTCCTCTCAGTCCTACACAGACCACTGAGGAAGCAGGATGTGATCTGCCAGCTGAAAAAGATACCCAGCCATATGGCTAAAATAGATAAGAATAATGGGTTAATATAAGCTACAAGAGCTAATAAGAGGGGCTGGAGAGATGGCTCAGTGGTTAAGAGCATTGCCTGCTCTTCCAAAGGTTCTGAGTTCAATTCCCAGCAACCACATGGTGGCTCACAACCATCTGTAATGAGGTCTGGTGCCCTCTTCTGGCCTGCAGACATACATGCAGA
>NC_022009.1:44614525-44622039 GCF_000317375.1 Microtus ochrogaster
ATCTTAACTTGCGTCTGTCTGGATTGGGAGAATCATGGTGACTCCTTGACTCAGCTTCTTTCTCCCAGCATTCTGTTCTGTTTACTCCACCTATCTAAATTCTACCCTATCAGAGGCCAAGCAGTTTCTTTATTACTTAACCAATGAAACAACAGATGACCCTCCTCCATCACATTATAATAACAACTTATAACCAATCCCCCTAAACAATGACACATATCCATAACCAACTGATAAACCAAAAACATCCCACCCTATCTCTTGGGAATGTGGATATCACATTCTTAAAATTACTTCCTGTTGTCTGAGGAGATGGTATCTTTAGGAGATGCCCCCCAATTAGGACAATTGTCAAGTCCTGGGAGAGCTAGCTGTATCATTTGTTGTCCAGTCTCTGGACAAATGGGAAAGTGTAGGACTTATGTCAGGTTCTGGCTAGGGAAGTCTGTGAGGCTGGACCATCTCAGCTAGCAAACTTGAAATTGTCCTGAGCAGTTTGTAGTCCAAAGGCGATGTTTGGTGTTTGTCAGCTTTGTGGCATTGCCACAGTCCAGGTGGAATTGCTGTTGTAGGGCCCCATTCTCCTTTTGGAGACATCAAAGATCACTGTTAGGCATGGTTGTATGTTATTGCAGAAAACTTAACATTTTAAATGCTATATACAGCAGGTCTTAAAGAGGTTAAAGAGTCATAATTTGTTATGTATACCAGAGTACAAAAACTTAATTCCTAGTTACCTGATAAAGACTCAAACCTGAAATCATGTACAGGGAGATAGATGAAGCCTTTTTCTAGAATTAGTTAGCACTCTATTTGACCATAAATATCACAACAAAAGTTTAATATATATATATTAATTTTATAAATTTTGAGATAATATTTATACCTTAAGAAAAGTTTATGGTCTAAATAAAACCAAAGAATTATGAAACTAGTGACAATAGAATAGTCCATTCATTTTTGTTTCTTCTGTCCCATATCAGGTGACTCTTCTGACATGAGACAGAGATTTGGATTTTCTTTTTAACAAGCATGCTTGAATTTAGAGAAGGAGAGATCCATGCTTCAATTCCAAAGCCAGCTTTAATTTTTAATTGAACTAGGACTAAAAATGACCATTTTTATTATGTGTCTGTATAGAATAGCAGAAACAAGCATTTGGCAAGATTTATGAAATTTTATCCTGGAGGATAATATTGGTATAATAGGCCAATTTAATTATTTTCTTCATGCATTTTCTCTGGATTATTTGTGCTTTTTCTCCAGATGTCTCACTTGTCCAGTAGTCTTCAGATTCCTTAGCTGGATGTCTTTATTCTCCTGGAAATATAAAAATAGAACCCTGCCTCCACCCTAACTTTTGGGAGTTTCCCTTTTGGTAAGTTATATCTGATCAAATTGAAAGCCTTTGTTAGTCGTATAAGTTAGTTTAGATTGAATGGTCATGTTATTTGATGAGCTATCACCTCTTCTAATCAAGAAGTCTCTTGACCTCTTATTCAAATCTAATCTTTATAATATTTGCTTAATGGTTTCTCCTGAAATTTTTTCTTGATCTTCTAAAACTATTTTATCATCCACAGCAATATAGATTTTTATAATAGGCATTAGGTCTTTTAAATGCTCTGGGGAGGAACCTCTCCATGGTAACAGAGAATGACTGAACCAAATTTGACACGGGAGCCTGTGAGAGGCCCCATCAAGGTGTTTTCCAATGGCAAAGGGTTACCTTGTTTGTCCCTTGCTGATCTGTATTCATTGGTCCAGTATTGGCCTTTGCTGCACATTCTGCATATTTCTTAAATCTCCTCAAATCTAACATTTCCACAGGAATCCAGTCAGCCCTTACATAGCCTAGGGGTTACCTGTCATTTGGCAGTTGTTTCTGTAAGGTGCACTGGATAAATTAAGGTTGGTTGTTTGATAACGTTGGGCTCTTCCTCTCTAATTTTGTAATGAAATGTTGAGATTGGTTCTCCTTTAAATTCCTCTGTCTTTACCTGAATATCTCTATTATCTGTTTTAGTAACTTTTTCTAAGACCTGTATCTTGACACTCTTATCACCAACTTTTTAAGGGATAAATCAAGAATTATTAAACTGATAATGTTTATAATTGACATTACGCAAATCCTATCTAAGTTAATTATCCCCTCAATTAATTGTTCCATTTTAAACCATCCATTGTGAAATCACACAGAGACCTAACTTCCTCCATTGTAATAGAGTGTCCCATTTTTTAACAAGGAAAAAAAACCTCTCTCTTTCTTAACTAATTCCCCCCTTAAGAATTCTCAATTGTCTCAGCAAATCTACTGACAAGGATGGCAAAGTGTGAGGTTGGCTGTCACTGCATAGGAGGTCTGAGCAGAGAACACAGGCTGTGCACAGCCTGGCTGAAGACACTTGCTAGAGTATATTTGTGAGTTGAGAGTATGCGGCTGTTGCAAGGACAGTCAAAGCCCGAGTGGGTATCAATGCAGCAGCAGACCAAGGAGGTAGTCGAGAGTAAGCCAGCCACCCGTGGGCAGCTGCCTAAAAACTGTGAACGAAGCACCCGGGGCAGGAGCTGCCTGAGGGTAGAGGTGACCAGTGGTGAGGCGCTAACTCCAGTGGCATTTGGAGCCTGAGTGCCTGTTGAGATTACTGTAGAGAGGCAGCAACGGAAAAAGTCCAAACTCATTCAGAGGGCCTGGGGAAGAAAAGAAAAACCTAGCTGGTGGTGCACTGACTCTGGCAGGTGCGGCCCCTGCGTGCAGCGCCAGTGTGTGCAGGGGCTGCAAATCAGCTATTTCATGAATTCCTGCCCCACATAGGGTGCCAGGTGAGACAAAAATCTAATTAATCTTGTCAATAAAAACCAGGAGTCAGAAATTGGGGCAAAAACCTGAAAGATCAGAGAAATAGATGAATAGCCACAGTCCCTTCCTACCTCTTCGGTTTCTCTGACCAAAAGAGCCGAGATCCTGTCTCAGCCCCACTGAACCACCTCCTGTCCTCTCTCTATAGCCCTCCAAACCCAAGATGGTCAGCTAGTGGCCAGCTGTGCCCTCTGACTCCGAGTAAACTTTATCTGTCAAAACACAAAGAGAATATCACACAATACTATACCACCTTTCTATGGCCCCTCAATTTTAGCTATCTCTCCCTGCATTTGCTCTCAATTCCATCTCCCTCCTCTTTCCCACATCACACCTCCATTGCTCTCCCTGACCCCACCCCTCCAGTCCACACATAAAAATCTATTCTATTTCTCCCTTCCTACGGAGATCCATGTGTCCTCTATTTTCCCTTCCTCTATATCTATCCTTCCTGGTTCTACATATCATGCCATGGTTATCATTTACTTAATGACTAATAAGCAAAGTGGCTGGATATAAAATTCACAAAAATCAATAGCTCTCCTGTAGTGATACTTTGTTTGTGTTTTAACAAAGAAAGCTTGCCTGAAGATCAGAGTGAAGAGCTCAGCCCTAGAACCAGGTGGTGGTGGCTCATACCTTTAATCCCAGTGCTTGGGAGACCCACGCTTTTAATCCCAGCACTAGGAAAGTGGAGACAGGAAGGGATATGACTGGGCAGAGAGAGTGATATAAGGCAAGAGGAGATAGATGATGCAGTCTGAAGCAGTCAGTCTGAGGGTGCAGTCAGAAGACAGTTTGAAGACACAGTCTGAGGACAGGATTGCCCTTCTGTCTGAGGAGTCAGTATAGGTAAAAGGTCTCTCAAATGGCTGGCAGCACTGCTTCTCTGATCTCTCAGTTTTCACTCCCTAATATCTGACTCTGGGTTTTTATTAAGAACAATTAGAATTCATGCAATTCCCTCCTATATACAAATGATAAATGGACTGAGTAAACAACATCTTTCACAACAGCCTCAAGTAAGACAAAATATCCTGAGG
The DNA here is from genome assembly GCF_000317375.1 of Microtus ochrogaster. NCBI lineage: Eukaryota > Metazoa > Chordata > Mammalia > Rodentia > Cricetidae > Microtus > Microtus ochrogaster. Next base: position 44,618,429 of record NC_022009.1, read on the forward strand.
TAATTAACCCCCAAGTGAAAGACTTATATGACAAGAACTTCAAGTCATTGAAGAAAGAAATTGAAGAAGATAGCAGAAGATGAAAAAAATCTCCCATGCTCAGGGATCAAGATTAACATAGTAAAAATGGCCATCTTACCAAAAGATTTGACAAAATAACTATCAAAATTCCAAAACAATTCTTCACAGAAATTGAAAGGACAATTTTCAGCCTCATATGGAAACACACAAACAACAAAAATAGGTAAAACAATTCTGCACAAGGAAAAACCTGCAGGAGATACCACAATTCTCAATTTCAAGTTGTACTACAAAGCTATAGTAATAAGACAACATGGCATTGGCACAAAAACAGACATGCTGATCAAAAGAACTGAACTGAAGACTCAGATATAAATCCACATAATCATGGGTACCTGATTTTTGATAAAGAAGTCATAAATGCACACTGGAAAAAAAAGACAACATCTTCAGTAAATGGTGCTGGTCAAACTGAATGGCTACATGTAGAAGAATGCAAATAGATCCATACTTAACATCCTGCACAAAACCCAACTCCAAGTGAATGAAAGACCTCAAAGTAGAAATCAGTTACAATGAATCTGACAGATAGAAGAGAAGGTGGGGAATGCCCTTGATCTCTGCACAGGAGAGGACTTTCTGAACAGAACACTGATAGCACAGGCACTAAGACCAATTGTTAGTAAATGGGACCTCGTAAGACTGAAATGCTTTTGTAAAGCAAATGACAGTGTCATTTGGACAGAGCAGCAGCCTACAGAATTAGAAAAGATTTGTTTTTTTTTTTTTTACCAACTCTACACACAATATTGGACTAATATCCAAAATATATAAAGGATTCACAAAATTAGATATCAAAGAACCAAATAATCCAATTAAAAATGGAGCACAGATCTAAATAGAGAATTCCCAAGAGAGGAAACTCAAATGACTAAGAAAGTCTTAAAGCAGTGTTCAACATCCTTAGCCAATGGGGAAATGCAAGTCAAAACTACTCTGAGATTCCATCTTAACCTGTCAGAATAGCTAAGATCAATAACACAAGTGACAGCTCATGCTAGTGAGGATAGGGATTAAGGGTATTGCTGGTGGGAATACAAACTTGTACAGCCGCTATGGAAATTGGTTTAGTAGTTCCTCAGAAAGATGGGAATTGATCTACCTCAAAAACCAGCTATACCACTCTTGGGCATATACCCAAAGGACACTTCATCCTACCACAAGGACATTTGCTCAACCATGTTCATTGTTGCTCTATTCATAATAGCCAGGAACTGGAAACAACTTAGATGTCTCTCAAAGGAAGAATGGCTAAAGAAAATATGGCAGTTTTACTCAGCTGTTATAAAATAGTGATGTCATGAAATATGCAGGAAAATGGATGGAACTAGAAAAATTTATCCTGACTGAGGTAACACACCCAGAATGGCAAATGTGATGCATATTTACTTATACACGAAAAGTCATCATCTTTAACAAATGGTGCTTATAAAACTGGATACCTACACAGAGAAGAATGAGACTGGATTCTTATCTCTCACCCTGCACAAAGCTCAAGCCCAAATGTTTCAAGAATCATTTGATTAAGACACGTTGCCTGAATCTGCTACAGGAGGAGTGGCTAGGGTACTCCAACTTAAAGGCATAGGAAATAACTCTCTCAGTTAGATTCTGTTAGCAAAGGATTTAGGACCAACAATTAACAAATGGGACCTTAAGAGATTAAAAGATTTTTGCACAGTAAGGGACACCATTAATAGAGTAAGGAGGTGGCTTGTAAAAATAGGAAAATAGTAGACAGCTATACATCTCATGAGGTTAGTGTCTAGGATATACAAAGAACGAAAACACTAAACATTGAGAAAACAACAGCCTAGTCAAATATAACGTGAACAGAAAGTTTTCAAAAGAAAAACAAATGGCTAAGAAATAGCCGTTTTTTAACTTTTCATATATATATATTAAAAATACCAATCCAAGTTGCTACTCCCTACCCTCCTCCCATTCCCTCCAGACACACTCCCACCTAATCCTCTGAAGGGGTAAGGCACATTGCTTTGGGGAAGGTTCAAGGCCCTCCCTGCTATATCTAGATTGAGCAAGGTATACAACCAAAGAGATTAGGATCACTTGTAAAAGAAACACTTCTAAAGCTTAAATCATACATTAAACTTCACACACTAATAGTGGGAGACTTCAACACTCCCCTCTCACCACTGGACAGGTCAGTCAGACAAAAAAATGAACAGAGAAATAACGGAACTAACAGATGTTGTGACTCAAATAGACTTTTAACAGACATCTATAGAATATTCCATCCAGACAAAAAAAGAATATACATTTTTCTTAGCACCTCATGGGACCTTCTCAAAAACTGACCACATACTCGGTAACAAAACAACCTCAAAAATACAAAAAATTGGAATAACCCAATTTATTTTTTTAAAATTTATTCAACTTTATTTCATGTGTGTTGGTGTGAAGGTGTCAGAGCCCCTGGGACTAAAGTTACAGACAGTTGTGAGCTGCCATATGGATACTGGAATTCAAACAGGGATCCTCTGAAAGAGGAGCCAGTGCTCTTAACATCTGAGTCATCTCTCCAGCCCAACCCAATTTATCTTATCAGATCATCATGGTTTAAAACTAGAAGTCAACAGCAATACTAATCCCAGAAAACCCACAAACACATGGAAATTAAACAATGCTCACCTGAATCATAAATGGGTCAAGGAAGAAATAAATGGAGAAATTAAAGACTTCCTAAAATTCAAGGAAAGTGACCACACAACATATCCAAATTTATGGGACACAATGAAAGCAGTGTTAAGAGGAAAGTTTATAGCACTAAATGCCATAAAGAAGCTGGAAAAATTCCACACTAGTGAATTAACAGAACATTTGAAAACTTTAGAACAAAAAGAAGCAAACTCACCCAAGAGAACTAGATAGCAGGAAATAATCAACTTGAGAGCTGAAATCAACAAAATTTGGAACAAAGAAAACAATACAAAAAATCATTGAGACAAAGAGTTGGTTCTTCGAGAAAATCAACAAAACAGACAAACATTTATCTAAACTAACCAAAAGGCAGAGAGAGAATATCCAAATTAACAAAATCAGAAATGAAAAGAGGGACATAACAACAGACATGGAAGAAATACAGAGGATCATCAGGTCATATTTTGAAAACCTGTACTCCAAAAAATTGGAAAATGTATAGGAAACAGACAACTTTCTGGATAAATATCACTTACCAAAATTAAATCAAGACCAGATAAACAAATTAAACAGACCTATAACTGCTGAAGAAATAGAAACAGTCATTAGAAGTCTCCCAACCAAAAAAAAAGCCCAGGATTAGATGGTGTCATCTCAGAATTTTATAAGACTTTCAAAGAAGAACCAATACCAATCCCTCAAATTATTCCACAGAATAGAAACAGAAGGAACATTGCCAAACTCTTTTTATGAGGCTACAATTATCCTGATACCCAAACCACAGAAAGACATTACTAAGAAAGAGAATTACAGACCAATCTCTCTCATGAACATTGATGCAAAAATACTAAATAAAATACTGGCAAATC
>NC_022009.1:44623319-44627833 GCF_000317375.1 Microtus ochrogaster
CTAAGTGATAAGGTGAATCCAAAGAAAAACAAATATAGACCCACCTGGAAATTGGAAACAGGACAGACCACCTGACAAAATTGAAAGAGTTTTTAAAATATTCATCATTCTTGATCATCAAGGAAATGCAAATTAGCCTCCTTTGAGATTGCCTCTCATCCCAATCTCAATGGCAACACACAGGAAATGACAACAAATGCTGCAGGGAATGGGGGGGAGGGGAAGCTGGTTTTTTAATTTTTTCTTTTTATTATTTTGGCTCTTTGTTCTTTAGGGTTCTGTCACCCAGCTCTTAAATAAATCACATGGAAACTTATTCTTTCTTATTAATTCCTGGTCTTAGCTTCACTTGTTTCTTGCCAGATTTTCTTAACTTATATTATCCCATCTACCTTTTGCCTCTGGCCTTTTGTCTTTCTCAATTCTACATAGCTTTCTTTACTTCATACTCCATGACTTACTGTGTAGCTGGGGGATGGCCCCTAATGTCCTATTCTCCTTTTCTTTTTCCTTGATCTTTTCTTTCCAGATTTCTCTATCTTTTGTTCTTGTGTCTGGAAGTCCCTTCCACCTATCCTTTCTCCTGGATAGCTATTGGCCACTCAACTTTTTATTAGACCAATCAGGTTTTTAGACAGGCAAAGTAACACAGCTTCACAATGCAACATAAAAGAAAGCAACACATCTTTGCATCATTAAACAAATGCAACATGTCTTCAACTAATATTCCACAACAGGAAGGGAAACATTTATTCAGTGTTTTTTGAGAGTGCAAACTGATACAACCACAATGGAAATTAATGTGTAGTTTCTTCAAAAAGCAAGAGTATATCTTCATTATCACTTGCTATTCCACTCTTGGGCATATAATCAAAGGACTGTACATCCTATTGTAGAGATACTTGCTCATTTATATATGTTGGCTCTCTCTTCACAATAGCTAGCAAATGGAATCAGCCTAGATGTCTATGATAACTGAACAATGAAAATATGGTACTCGTACACAGTGGAATTTCATTTAGCTGCAAAGGGAACTGAAATCATGAAAATTTCAGGTAAATGAATGGAAATGATTCTGAGTAAGGTGGCTCAGACCCACAAACACTACATGCTTCCTCATATGTGGACCTTACCTTTGGATCTTCAGAGATGTGTGATTTAAATTGAAGGTCTAAAGAAGTCACAGAAACTAGAAAGAGCCATGAGGAGATTTCAAGGGGGAGAGAATAACAGAACACAGGAGATTTGAAAAAGGAATGGGGAATGATGAGGCAGAAAGGGTAAAGAGGGATGGAGACAGGAGGGTAGGGCAAAGAGGGTTTGGGGAGAGAAAACTAACATTAAAGACCATTGAAGGTACCCTCTGCTAGTAAATACAGAGGACCAAGAGGTGACTGACCAGCCACCCAGCAGGACACCGTACTCTCTATGCCCTCCTTACCAGGGCAAAAACCTGGGCCCTTCCCCCACCTGCCTCCACTTCCCTAGCCAACCAGCAGGAGAATTTCCTGCAGGCAGGCTGCTCCAGTACCACCACCCCAACCATGGGACCCTGCAATCTACAAATACCGCCCTGCTCCCAAACCCTCCAATCCACTTACAACCTCGGTGGAACTCTGAAACACAGCCTGCTACTACACAGAGAGGACCAAGAGAGGGCCAAGAGGTAGGCTGCTCCAAAACCCCAGAGATACCATGACAGTACAGAGCAGACCAAGAACAGTTTGCTAGTCAGAGACAGCCATTGCAAGGGTTGGACCAAGATGCAAAAACACTGCAGACATCAATTGAAGGAAGAGATGGGTGGGTGCCAATGCAAGAATTCATCCAACAACCTGAAAAGCAACATGGTAACACCAGAACCCAGTGGTCATATATCAGGAAGACTTGATCATCCTAACCCAGAGGTAGCAAAAGAAAAATTTAAATGTAGCTTTATGAAGATGATGGAGACCTTTAAGGAGGAAGTAAAAAACTCTCTTAAAGAAATGGAGGAAAAGACAAACAAAAAATTAGAAAAAATTAATAAATCTCTCAAAGAAACCTAATAAAAAACAATCAAACAGGTGAAGCAAACAGTTTAAGACTTGAAGTCAGAAATAGAGGCAATAAAGGAAACACAAACCGAGGGAATTCTGGATATGGAAAAATCTGGGTAAATGAATGGTACCCACAAGAACACAGGCAACAGATAACCTCATGCCAACAAACCCTAAGAAGGGAAACACTATTAAACTCATTGTATTATTTAACAAAAAATTGCTTCCAGCCTTAAAAAAAATCATTTTTAGATTTACTTTTAATGTTTTGAGACAGGGACTTGCTTTGCAGCCCTAGCTAGCCTAGAGCTGAGTAGACTAGACTGGCATAGAGTTTGCGTTGCTCTTCCTACCCCCCTCCTCCAAAATACTGGAAGAGCAGAAAGATACCAATACTACATCTTGGGTTTTCCCTTGGTTCACTCTCTGTAATTCACCATTTGTTGTTATTTATTTTCTTTTTTAGTTTTTTTATTGATTGATGTGGGAGTCCCCTCTGTGTGCTGTGATTACCATTAATGAATAAAGAAACTGCCTTGTCCTGTTGATAAGGCAGAACTTAGGTAGGAAGGGAAGACAGAACTGAATCCTGGGAAAAAGAAGGGTGGGAGTCAGAGGGATGCCATGGATCCTCCACTGGAAATAGACATGCTTAAACTTTGCTGGTAGGCCATGACCTCTTGGTGATATACATATTATTGGAAATGGGTTAAAGTAAGATGTAAGAGTTAGCCAATAAGAAGTTAGGGCTAATGGGCCAAGCAGTGATTTAATTAATACAGTTTCTGTGTGATTATCAGGGCTAAACTAGCCAGGCAACTAGGACAAACAAGCCCCCTCTCTCCAACAAATTGGCATCCACTTTGCCAACTAAATCCACATAAAGCCTGAGAGGGCTTGAAAAGAAATTCTAGACAAAAAAATTATAGAGTTTAACACAGCTTCTTGCTGTTTGCTGGTAGTATGCCACAGCTCCTTTAAGAGAGGTCTTAGTGATTCAGTGGTAGCAGCCACATGGTTTCAAAATGGCAGTTTCCTGCCATGGGCCTTGTAACACAAACTCTGACTCTTTTAAGCAGAAGGTTTAGCTTTGGAACATTTGAGTGGGGTTTGTGAACAGACTGCTGCAGCTTGTTTAATGGTGTCATGGACCGGCTGTGTGCCTAGTTATGGGTCACTGTGCATATCTCAGAGGTGTGAGCAGCTCTGCCATGCTGGACTGTGTGGAGCAAGCAGGAAGTACCAAATATGCCATAATAACGGCCCAGCTTAAGTTTTAGACTTTAGCTTAAGTTTAGGCAAGCAGAAACTGCTGTATTTCCCTAATAATGGCACAGCTTAAGTTTTAAGAAATGCTTAACATTTTAAGAAGTGTTTCTGGTCAGAAATTAATTACAGATATTCAATAAAGACAAATCCAGATAGGTCATAGTGTTGGATAAATGTACATAGGTTTGGAAGAGAGAAGAAAAAGAGTATAGTCATAAAATAAAGTTAGTGTTTTTTAAAGGCAAAGTCTTTAAAGAGACAGAGTCATACAAATAAGCCACATAAAAATGGAGAACACACATAGTCTGGATTATCTATATTATTGTGTTTTCTTTGAATGTTTTGACTGATAATGAGCTAAGTACAGAGAGACATTTTATTGTATGGGCTGCTAAGCTAAACCAGCATGTATATTATAAGGGTATCTTGACTTCAGAATTTGGGTCTAAGGATATGTTGCTTTGGAAAAGAGGTTTCTCTTTTGTTTTCACAGAGGATAAGAACCTGTGGAATATTTCCAGACCAATGTGTTTTGATAGACCAAACACCCCCCCCCCCACACACACACAAAATTACTTCACCCAACTGCTGACTGAGATGAACCTAACACACAGGATACACCATAAAAGACCTGACTAACAGCACCGCTCCCAATCAGCAAGAAGCAGTATGAATAAATCTATGTCCATATTCCCAAATATTGTCTATCTATAAATGTTTATTTACATTTAAAGGGGGGATATGCTATAGAGATTTGCACTGGTATGGATCTTGCTTTATTGACACAAATTAAGGTCAATTTTGTTATTTGTATATTTCTGCTCTTAATAAAGGTATTGTGTGTGAAGCTCACTTGAGAATGTAATGCATAATTAAAAAGTATAGGTTAAAGATAATCATCTAAATAGTCAAGCTTGTAGTTATGCTACTTAGATTTTCTAGATGTATAGAGATATATTTCAGTTAGATAGGTATTCTTCATATCTTTCAGAGACCTTCAGAATATGGCATTTAAAATGATTTTTTAAATAACTTAGGATTTTTCATGACAATGAGACACATCTGCTCCTGACAACACCAAGCTACTTCAAGAGGAAGATGGGCATTGAAAAGGCTCCTTATGGAGTTTGTTAGATGAACTGGATGTGCAGGATCCACAGAGAAATGACTGCTGAACTTGCCTAAAGGTGAGATGATCCTTTGGGG
>NC_022009.1:44628428-44631872 GCF_000317375.1 Microtus ochrogaster
CTGAAACTCTGCTGCTAGGCCATGACCTCATGTTGATATACAGATTAGTAGAAATGAGTTAAAGTAAGATGTAAGAGTTAGCCAATAAGAAGTTAGAGCTAATGGGCCAACTAGTGATTTAGTTAATACAGGTCCTGTGTGATTATTTCGGGGCTAAACTAGCTGGGCGGCAGGGACAAACAAGCAGGCCCTCCTCCTACAATTGATTTTATATAGTAATAAATCGGTAGTGTAGTTGCACCACTCTTCACTATTTAAAGTCAGGTGTATATAATGTGTATATATGCACACATGTGTATACATACTTTAGATTCCTTGGAACTGGAGTTACAGGAGGTAGTGAGCTTCCCAGTATAGGTGCTGGAACCACAGGTCCACTCTAGACAAGCAGTGCTTTTCTTATTCCATCTCTCCAGCTCCGGGGGTAACTGTTTTAATGAAAATGCTTGGCAAATTGTAAAAAGAGGCGAAGGTGGAATTTTACCAACTCTCCCTAGCTCTATATTCCTGAGTCTCCTGTGAAGCCTATCAGTCATGCCTTTTATTTTTCCCACTATTATAAATTTGATATATCTGGCCTAATATTTTTCTTTGTTCTAGAAAGGCTATAGAATTTTTTTGCAAATTAACCTCATTAACATTAGTACTTTGGGGGTTTTTCTGGGTTTTTTTGTTTGTTTATTTTGGTTTGGTTTGGGTTTTATTTTCTTGTTTCTTTTTTAATGTCTCTAGTGTTTTAAACAAAGAATATAATGTGAGTAAAATAATAACCACAATAGCATAGTTTCTACCTTCTCATTTTCTGTCCTTTGTCTAAACATACACATACAAAAATATTAAGGCTTAAAAAACAGTAAAATAGCAATAATGGCTATGTCCTGACTTCTTTTCCAACAGTTATATATAAATTTGAGCTGTATGCCAAGAAATGTTAAAAGCTTACATAGTAAAGAAATGGCTGTTTGTACCTTGGTTGAATTCCAAGGAAGCTAGTTTCATGGTGGGGAGAGATACTCATTAAGAAAATGTAGGATAAATACTCTGTATGCAATGAAGACCAAATATAACCAAAGTTTAGATGAAATACAGATGTGTTCTTTTTGTTATATTTGTTAGGTCTGCATGTATCAGAGGCAATGATAATTAAGACCAAGGTTACCCTTTGGGGGCCTGAGGTCATATGAATCAAGTTTGGAAAGGAAATTGCTTAGACACACAGTAGGCATAGACTCCCACTTCATGTTGACCAAAAGACTTGTGACTCCAGTTCTAGTTCTGAGTATGGACGAGGTGAACTCACCATAGCTACAAAACCTATGGTACCATTTCTCTTTACCAGTTTTCTTCTGAAAACAACTATAATATAAATAACCATAATAGAAATATTTACCTAGTTACAAATAACTTTGTAAATAGGTATAGCTATTTAAGGGTTGAAGACTATTACTCATCAATTTGTTCTTTCCTTCTTGTCCTCTCTTATTTATGATTTTGTCATCTTCTACAGCTTTGGTTACCTACTATCAAGTACAATCCAAAAACACTATGTGGAAAGGTCTATAAATCATTCATAAAACTGAACCTCTCTGCCATTGTGAGTTGCTGCAGAATTCATACTTTTGTCTCTGTCCCACTTGGGCTAAGATTCAAACCATTGTCTAGAGTTTCCATGCTGTATACAGCATATGATATTCACACATCAATCATTTTGATTACCGGATTGAGTGCCACAGGGTTGTACTACCTCTACTTCAATTACCTTGCTCAATTAAAGAATAAAAATCCAAAGTTCAAAAAAAGAAGGGAAACACATACTACTATTGAAAAAAAATAAAAATTAACAATCACTGGTCATTAATATCTCCCAATATCAATGGACTCAGTTCACCTGCAAAAAGACACAGGCTAAGAGAATGGATATGAAAGCAGGATCCAGCCTTCTGCTGTATACAAGAAATACACCTCAACCTCAAAGACAGACATTACCTCGGAGTAAAGGGTTGGGAAAATATTTTCCAATCAAATGGACCTAAGAAACAAGTGGGTATAGTTATCCTAATATCTAACACAATAGACTTCAAACTAAAATCAATCAGAAAGGAAAGAGGACACTTTATACTCAAAACAGGAACAATCTATCAAGATGAAATCTCAATCCTGAATCCCCAAATTCAAGAGCACCCACATATGTAAAAGAAACATTACCAAAGCTTAAATTACACATCAAACCCCACACATTAATAGTAGGAGACTTCAACATACCATTCTCCTCAATAGACAGGTCAACTAGACAGAAACTTAACAGAGAAATAAGAGAACTAACAGATATCATGACTCAAATGGCATGAACAGACACCTAGAGAACATTTACACATTAGAGGACTACTCAACAGTAAAAAACAATAACATCTTGAATTTTGCTTGCAAATGGATGTAACTAGGAAACACCATCCTTAGTGAGGTAACCCAGACCCAAAAAGATGAATATAGTATGTACTCACTCATAAATTGGTATTAGCTATAAACAAAGGATATTGAGCCTATAGTTCATGATCCTAGAGAAGCTAAGTAACAAGATGAACTTAAGGAAGACATAGATAGATCTACCTGGAAAGTTGAAATAGACAAGATCGCCTGACAAAATTGAGAGCATGGGGATGGGGGAAAGAAGGAAGAAAAAAGGGGGAAATAAGGGGAATAAGGGGAGAAGGGGAGGGAGGAGGAGAACTTGAGGGAATGGGATAGTTGAGATGGAGGAAGGACAGAAATAAGAACAAGGAAAGAGATATCTTGATTGAGGGAGCTATTTTGGGGTTAGCAAGAAATCTAGCACTAGAAAAATTCCCAGGAATTCACAAGGATGACCGCAGCTAAGACCCTAAGCAATAGAGGAGAGGGTTCCTGAACTGGCCTTGCCCTGTAGTTAGAGTGATGAATATCTTAAATATTATCATAGAACCTTCATCCAACAATTGATGGAAACAGGCAGAGACCTGTATTGGAGCACTGGACTGAGCTCCCAAAGTCCAGTTGAGGAGTGGAAGAATGAGAATATGAGCAAAGAGGTCAAGACCATGATGGGTTCACCCACTGAAACAGTTTACATGAGTTAATGGGAGCTCACCAACTCTAGCCAGACAGGTAAAGAACCAGCATAGGTCCAAACTAATCCCTCTAAATGTGGGTGGCAGTTGTATGGCTGGGGCAGACTGAGGGGCCACTAGCAGTGGCACCAGGATTTATAACTACTGCTTGTACTGGCTTTTTGGAACCTATTATCTTTGGATGGATACCATGCTCAGCCTAGATATAGTAGCGAGGGCCTTGGACCTTTTTCAAAGCAATGTGACTTACCCTCTCAGGAATAAACAGGAGAGGGAATGGCAGGAGGGTAGGGAGTGGGAACTGGAATTGGTATGTAAAATGAAAAAAATTGTTTGTTTT
>NC_022009.1:44631972-44644794 GCF_000317375.1 Microtus ochrogaster
GGAAGAATGAGAATATGAGCAAAGAGGTCAAGACCATGATGGGTACACCCACTGAAACAGTTTACATGAGTTAATGGGAGCTCACCAACGCTAGCCAGACAGGTAAAGAACCAGCATAGGTCCAAGCTAGTTCCTCTAAATGTGGGTGACAGTTGTATGGCTGGGGCAGACTGAGGGGCCACTAGCAGTGGCACCAGGATTTATAACTACTGCTTGTACTGGCTTTTTTGGAACCTATTGTCTTTGGATGGATACCATGCTCAGCCTAGATATAGTAGCGAGGGCCTTGGACCTTTTTCAAAGTAATGTGACTTACCCTGTCTTAGGAATAGATGGGAGAGGGAATGGCAGGAGGGTAGGGAGTGGGAACTGGAATTGGTATGTAAAATGAAAAATATTGTTTATTTTCTTTTTATAATAAAAAATAAACAAAACAGAAAAATACCATTGTAAAAGCAATATCGAAAACTATTAATTCAAAAGCTTCTAAAATATATACATTATACATATACATACACAGACACACACACACATATATATATACTCATATATACATACATACATATACATGTACATATACAAGTTTAAATGGAGTCCCCTTCTATGGGGGATAATGCTTCTTCCAGGTATCATTGGCTATCAGAAGATCAGAATCAAGTGTGGGTTATGTCTTTCAAGCTCTTATTCAGTGTGGTCCCACAGACCCCTAAAACATTACAGGAATATTGCTGTTCTCCTGGTACCCTCCAGAACTTGATGGTAATATCCTATTGCTGAAGACACCACATACTTGGGATACAAAACATGAATAAACCAAGCTAGTACCAACTTGAAAGCTTCATTTCTTGCTGGTTAGCTTCCATAGGGCTAGAAGGTACTATACTTCTGAAGGAGAGAAGAATAAAATTGTTACTCAGGTGTAAACTGAGCTACAATAAAAACCAGTCTGGAAAGACATGCCCATTGGGGCAATAGTGGCACAAGTCTACTGGAGTAAACAAACATGTTCTGATTGGACTTAAGACCTATTACACAAGCCATAATTTATGTCTTGCACTGCTAATTGGACTCAGAACCAGTGTCTGTATAAGTCATAAGTTATAAAGAAGAACCTAATATTATTATTCTGCTAAATAGACATAGTATTCAACTGCCCAGCACTCATCACAGAAGCTTCCTTCTGCAGTAGATAATAATTAATAGAGAAACTGACAACTGGTCGGTGTGCAGAGAAGAGACCACGAAGTGCTCATTCCTAATGGGACATTCTATAACATGCCTATCCTGAAAAATTTAGGCTCTTCACAAGACACACAGATTATAAGAGACAAAAGTGGACATCTGCTGTAAGAGTAATACTCTCTGGACATGACAGTGTTGTTGCACAGATGAACTCACAGTAGCTGTGACCTGCACACGATCTGTCCAGTCAACATTACATCATGGATGAGCACTTTTGGCTGATGGGGAAGGGAAAGTTTGTTCTGGGGATGAGACCCCTGATAAGCCGCTTACACTCGAAGGGATGATCCTCTATGCATACTGGCAGTATTGAGTGGACTCCGTGGGTTTAACGAGAATGGATGGAGTTGGGATGGAAATGTAGTGGGGCAGAGTAAGGGAAGAGTTAGAGAGAAGGGAGGGGGATTTGATAAAACCACAGTATATGCAGGTATGACTTAGCTTCATACAAATATAGAATGTATTTTGATAATTCACTCCACTATTCCCCCAAACTCTTCCTAGATCCACCCTTTATTCCCTCCTAGATTCATGTCTTATGTTCTTACAGCTCATCAAGTCCAGTTCCTACTGCCCCTATACTCATAGGAGTGGGGCCATTCACTGAATCGTGGTCAATCTATCAGGAGCCACGCCCATAAAGAAAGCTGACCTTCATTTCCTATTTCCCTGTCTTTCATTCAGCTGTCAATAGTCAGGGGTGGGGGCTTTTGAGCCCCCCCCCCGCTGGAATGGCGACTTGCTTGACCTTGGGTGAGCTAAGCACCCTAAGTCTGAGTTTGTGAGTACAGCTGTCCCTCATGCCAGGAGATACTGTTTCTCTTTGGGACGCTCTTCAGTTTTGCTTTTACAACCTTTCAGCCCCCACTCCAGGATCTTTATTCACAAAGGGATGTTAAGTTTTTGTCAAGGGCCTTTCTTCATTACCTGAAATGTTCTGATATTTTTCACCTGGAGTGCATTCATGTGTGTCTTTACTGGATTTACTTATGCCCAACCTCCTGTGTTCCTAGAGTGATGTCAACTTGATTGTGCTAAATGATTTTGGATGTGTTCTTGAATAGTGTTTGAAAGTATATTATTGGAAATCTTTCCATCCATGTTTATCAGGGAGACTGATATATAATTCTTGAGAGAGTTGTTAATGCTGTTGTGTCTTTATCTGGTTTGCTTTTATTATAATCCTGGCTTTTGTAAAAAGAGTTTAGAAGCCATCTTTCCCTGTTTTACAGAGTTGTTTGTATGGTATTGGTGTTAGTTCATTGTAGATCTGGTAGAATTCTACATGAAATCCACCTGGCCCTGGGCTTTTATTAGTTAGGGAATTTCTAATTACTGCTTCTGCCTCACTGGATGTTATAGATCTATTTAAGTTATTTATAGTTAGGGGATTTCTACTTACTGCTTCTTTCTCACTAGTTGTTAAAGATCTGTTTCTCTTAGTTGCCTCATCTTGGTTTATCTTTAGAAGGCTGCATGCATCTAGAAATTCATCTATTTCTTTCAGATTTTCCAATTTAGTAGAATGTCAGCTTTTAAAGTCTGTCCATATGACTGTCTGACCTGGAAGACATTTTATTACTACTTCTACTTCATTGTTTGCTACTAATCTGCTTATGTTGAGTATATCCCCTTTGTTCAATTCAAAACATATGCATTATATAATTTTTCCATTTCCCCTTCCATTTGGAGGGGTGTATAGATTTTTAAATATTTTCCAATAACTCTCTGGTTTATGGTAATATTTGTCATAATAACACCTTTTAATATCTTATTTTTATTAATTTTGATCTTTTTTCTTTTATTTTGGTAGTTTGACTAAAGATTTGTCAATCTAATTTATCCTTTCAAAGAACAAGCTTTTTGTTTCATTGATTCCTTGCATTAGGTTCCATCTTATTGATATTTTGTTCTTAATTCATCTATTAATTTTGGGCTCATCCTATTTTTGTTTTTCTAAAACTTCAAGTATATCATTGGGTTATTTATTTGAAATATTTCTGATTTTTTATTGTAGTCACTTTTAGGAATCAGCTTCTCTCTTAGCACCGCCTTTGTTTGATTCCAGGGGTAGCAGTAAGCTGTGAATTTGTTTTCCCTTGACTCCCCAAATTTTAATGTTCCTATAATTTCCCTCTTAGTTTTACTTCATTACATTTTAAAAAATAGAATATAATTTTGTCACTTTTCTCCCTCCAACCTCTTTATGTGCAATGTCTTCCATGCCTCTGATTATTAATAATGGTACATATATGCATACATATATAAACATACTGTCTAAGTCTATTTAGTATTTCTTGTATGTGTATGATTTCAGGGCTGACTACTCAGATTTGGATAACCAATTAGGGGTTCATCCCCGGGAGGACTGATGCTCCCTCTCTTCATCATTTGACTGCAGCTCTTTGTGCCTGGGTGAGGCCCTGTGAGATTTTCCTCTTCTACATTAGTATGGCTAATGGTGTTGTCATTGCCCGAGCCTTCTTTGGGCAGCCATATTGATACAGTACTATGGGTGAAGCTTCCCTGTCATTTTTAGGAGACACATTCTCAAAGCAGACTTATTGGTCCTCTGGCTCTTATGGTATCTCCTCTCCATCATCCATGATGAACCCCAAGACCCAGGTGCAGGAGCTGTGTTGTCGATGTACCCACCGGGGTTGGGCACCCAGGAGTCGGTGGTGCTTTACAATTTGAAGAGTTGTGGTTTTCTGTAATTATCTGTCTAATGCAAAAAAAATAAAAAGCTTCTTTGATGAGGGGACGAGAGCCACACTTATCTGTGGGGATAACGATATGTATTTAGAATGCAGCTAGAAATTAGCTCTTTTAATAAAGGGATGGTAATTGATTCTCCTTTAAGATCTATGATCTCACTAGCCCTGGGTAGTTGATTAGGTTTCCAGCATCAAATATGATTTCCCTCCTGTTGAGTGGCCTTTAAGTCCAGTTAGAGAGCTCTTGGCCACTATTACAATTAGAGAGCTGAATGCCATCCTTAAGAATGTCCTACCCTGATGGTCACTGTTGTGATTCAGAGGCATCACAGCAACAATCATGGAACTGTGATTGTCTTTGTGCTTTGGCAGCTTCCATAGGACCTTCTTGTCCTATCAAACTTAGTCCTCAGAGAGAAAGTTTGCAGTTCAGATCCAGCTTGAGTCATCTGAGTTCTCTGTCCAAAGTATATGGTGTCTTCAGCAATACGGACTTACTTCCAACCTCCAAGAATCCAACCACCAACAGTGGAAAAAGCTATATTTTAAAGGGGGCGGGGAAGAAGTCTCATAGACTCCTATGACCAACAATTCCAAAGGTCTCCCACACCTGGTGCTGGAGTTTTTGTTACATGGTTATTTGTTTTTGGGGCAAATACAATCATCCAGGCACCAAAACTTTATTTAAGCTACCTATGTATGTGTACACATACACTTATATGTGTTATATATAATTTTAGGTAAATATAAAATAATTTTTATAAATATAAAATATAAAATAATTCTAAAGGAAGAGGTCACATTAAGGCATTCTAAACATCCTTAGTGTTATTTATCCCTCCTCTTTCTCTCTACTGTATTTTTCTCCTCTTTTCTCAACTAAAGCCTTCTCTCCATTTTCCCTATTACCCCCTTCATATAACTTGTACTCTGTTATTCCCACCTCTAGGATCTCCAAGTGGTCCTTTTTTACTTTCTTAATTTCTGTGGTTACTCCAGATTATATGCTCACATCTGAAAATTTGGAGTTAGGATCTACAGACAAGAAGGAATGTGGGTTTTTTTTATATCTTTCTTGGCTTGGGTCACCTCACTTAATATAATATTTTCCAAATTCATCTATTTACTTGCAAATTTCATGATTTCACTTCATTTTTCTTTACAGCTGAATAGTTTTCTATAGTGTATACATACCACATTTTCATCTTATTCATTCATCTGTTGAAGGACATTTAGTTTGTTTCCATTTCCTAGCTATAGTGCATATATTGATAATGGACACTGATGAACATACATCTGTGGTATAGAATGCTATGTACTTTGGGTATATGCCAAAGAACAGCATAGCTGGGTCTTACTGTAGATTTATTTTTAGCTTTTTTTGAGAATTCTCCATACTGATATGCAGAGCTGCTGTACCAGATTCCAGTCCTACCGGCTCTAAATGAGGCTGCCTTTCTCCACACCCTCACCATCGTTTGTAGCCAGCTGCTTTGTGGATTTTAGTCTTTCTGACTGGCGTAAGAGGAAATCTCAAAGTTGTTTTGATTTGCATTTCCATGATTGTTAAAGATGATGTGGTGGTTTGAATAGGTATGGCCCCATAGACTTCCATGTTTGAATGCCTGGCCCATAAAGAGTGGCACTCATAGGAGGTGTGGTCTTATTGTTGTAGATGTGGCCTTGTGGGAGGAAGTGTGTCACTATGGAGGTGGGCTTTGAGGCCTCATATATGCTCAAGCCAGTATGACTGTTCATTTCCTGTTACCTGTAGTTCAAGATGTAGAACTGTCAGTTCCCTCTCCAGCACCATGTCTACCTGCCACCATGTCCTGTCATGACGATCATGGACTAAACCTCTGGAACTGTAAGTGATCCTTAATTAAATGGTTTCCTTTTTAAGAGTTGCCATGACCATAGTGTCTTTTCACAGCAATAGAAACCCTGTGACAGAAGTCAAATACTTTCTGAAATAATTCTTAGTCATTTTAATTCTTTTTTGAAAACTGTTTGCTTAGATTCATAGCCCATTTTAATTGAATGGTTTGTTTTCTCAACTCTTTGTAGTTTTTTTTTTTGAGTTTTTAATATGTTCTAGCTAATAATCCTCTGTCAGGAGAATAGGTAGCAAAGATTCTTTCCTACTCTGTGGGTTTCTTATTTACTCAATTGATTGTTTCCTTAACTTCACAGAGTTTGTAAGTTTTATAAAATTTCACTTGTCAGTTGTTGGCCTTACTTCCTGGGTAGATTCAGGAAGTTCTTTTTACACCTCTATCATTGTGTGGCTCCCTGAAAAATGCCACCTTCCCGCAGAGTAATGGACCACACAAGGCAAGGAGGAAATCTGATTCAACAAAATTTAGTAGTTGGTGTTAATTCAAACTTCTAGAGTCTTATCCCAGGGAAGTTTATTGTTTAAGAATTTAAGTAAAGTGAAATTTTTGGGGAAAAGTTCTCTGGTAATAATTATCTCAGTCTATGTGTACATAAAGCATAAGGTGTGCCTACATAGAAGCTATTTTGCAAAGTCCATGTGACCTCTTCCACAAAGATGGGTTCTATAGCTTAAGGGCTTGGGGGAGGATATGGTGTGGTCTTGGTCACACAGATAGGGTAGAGGTCCCCTATTACATGTGCCATCTTTCCAAGGATGACTTCTATTGACTAAGAAACAATGCTCAGGCTAAAAGTCTATGGAGGAAGGGTGTGAGATAAACGTTCCGGGAGATTCAGGTGAGGCCTGACTACAGAGAGCAAATGTCACTAGGTTACTAACTACATCCACTCCCAGCCTTCTGGGTGGAAGACAGGTATACATGTCTCTTCTGTTGAAGAGACAAGCCTGCGTGTTCATCATTCCCAGGTTCTCTAGGCTTACCTGTGGGCACAAAGATCTCAGTGCCCACTATATCTCCTCATTTCTAAGGTTTTTTTTTAAAAGAAAAAATAGTGGTTGTAATAAAGGCTATGGTTGAATGCACTGCCTCCATGGCTAGTCTAATTAACATAGGCAAACATAAAAGAATATAAGAATAGCTAACAGAAGGTCAAGGAAGAGGGAAAGCTATCTTAACTATTATGGCTGTTCATAGATTACAAGAGTTTTTTGTCTATTTCTTTATGAAAAATCATCAATTTAACTATCAATAGTATGAGAAAAATGTGACACATTAAAGAAACATCTGCCAGGAAATTGTTGACAACCAAGACTACCAGAGGGAAAAGTATGGTTAGAGGTGGAATTGTTCTTTGTTCATATGGGTGACTGCTATGCCATATAAATTTCTGCTTAAGAGCCCCACAATAGACGGGTCTCCTCTGATATAAAAAGATTTGACTGCCATGCAGCAAATAAAGCCAGAGTTTGTCTTCTAAACCACTGGCAACAGAGAACACTGTTCTAAGTCCAACAATATCAGCTTTTTAGAATGCTCCCTTTTTTATCTTTACATAACTATAGTTTCCACTATCAGAGCTTTCGAAGGAGTACTTAATTATGAGGAAATCCATATTATTGTGTTTGGACTTGTGAGTTAGATCAGTTCAACAAGAACAGCCCCTTCATGGGACTAAATATTTATATGCTGTTGATTTTCCATTGGCACGGCAGCTGCACCTGAATATAGTACTGCTTCAGTCAGTAGTGGTGGCTCCACAGTTACTGACCCACTTCTCAGGCAGCAGCCTGTGGGAATTTTATGTTCTGCCAGATCTGCCTTCTGCCATTGCCATCAAATGTAGCTTTTAACTAAGTATCTGTTGTTCTATCTATCAATAGGACTCATGGATCAGAGGCTGGGGTGAAAACCTGCTAGCTCAGAGAGGTTGAGGAGCAACTAGCTGAACTTTGCTGACATCTCAGAAAGAGCATCCTTCCACTCTGTCAAACCAAAAAGGACCACCACATCCAAAGTCCCTCCTACTACTCTGTGCACCTCTCTATCCATCTTTCAGACTCCCTCTGATTCTCTATGATTACTTTCTGCCAATTGGTCTCTGGCTCTGCCTTCTATCCCAAGGTTGATTTTATTTAATCAATGCAAATTTAAACTTGGGGTTCTCAGTGTGATCAAATAGTTAGCAACAATACACCATCTTTTATCCAATTGGTCCTAAATGATAATCCTTAACATGACAAAACAATATAATACTATCTTGTATTACAGGGGTTCCTTTTATCCCCTTTGACAAAAGGCATTTGAATTCTGCATTGGGAAACTGAGAAATGGCATTCAATACAGTCAGTAAACATGACAGCCTCATTTTGGGTTGGTAATATTGCATCTTTGCTGTTTCCCCGAAGCCTCAGTAGAAGATTTAGAGTCTTGATGTCTTCCTACGTCATTGCTTGCCTTTCCTCTTGGGACATCTTCTCTTGATGAGTTTATCATCTGTCTCCAGATGTTTCATTTGTTCAGTGATCTCTGGATGTCCTGGTTGGACGCATCAGATCAGGAGCCGTCTGCAACTTTGTTCATTTTCTGGAAAACCAGAAGCATAACCTTGCCCCGATGTTAACCCTGGTCTTTTCCATTGATGAATTTTTAGATGTTTTCATTTAACATATACTTTAGGCTGTGTTTCCTTCAGGGCAAAATGTTTTTGGGCAGCAGAGGAAGCTTTGTCTCTAAAGTGAAAAGATTAGAAGAATTAATGTTAGCATAGCCAAATGTAGACCAGCATGTGGGAACTGGGAGGGTACAAACAGCCCCTTTAATTATTAAAATTTGTCAATTAAGTATTTGATTGCATTATGTCAGAATAGCTTGATCCTGTGAAGAGTAAGGGATTTTAGTGACACGATTATAATATTTCATAAATCACAAAACTCTTTTAAGTGTTCACTAGCATAGGCATGATCATTACCAGTTTTAATTATGAGTCCTAGAAAGAAACTGTGCTGAGTTGTTTGACCAAGTCAAGTTTTACATGCGACACAGTGGTTAGTTTCCTGGCACTCCCAGAGCCCCAAGGCCAACCTGGGGCTGTGCTCTGCAACTGATTGGTTAGAGAGAGGTGCTGAGAAAGTCTGGAGTGTGCTTTTGAGCATAGGCCCCCGCATGCCTGAGAGCAGAGAAGGCCCCAGCCCTAGGCAGCTGCGGTTTCAGATGTCACACTGATGGCTACTCACTTCTGATTATGCACTGGACACTTGGAATCCTGTATAAAACATGGCTTCACAGAAGCTAGGCTCTCAAGAGCCTCTGCTAACCTCCCCCTTGCCAGAGTCTGATCAATTATCAGACCAGGGCAAGGACAAAACTAAAAACCAAACAAAACCCATGTAATTATGGTCATTAACTTTTAACGATTTAAACCTAAACCTTTTAACTTAAAATTTGGAATCTTCAGAGACAGTTCAACATGGTGGTGGCCTCCAACACAGACCGGGCTCTGGGATTCACTTCTAGGAACCTGAGAGACCCACAGGGGTTTTGTGGGGGAGTTGTGGTGGTTTCATGGAGCCTGCAGAGTACACAGTAGCTCTGAAACAACTGGGCAAAGGCAGACCTTCTGACAAGATGCTTTGAAAAAGAGGTCTTATGGAGCTGGGAAAAAAGATGGAGGAACGGAGGGGTGTGCTTGGAGGAGAAAAGATGAACTAAAGATACAGAGGAGGGGAAAGGATGGAGAGGGAGAGCAAGAGATACCGTGATAGAGGGAGCCATTATGGGGTTAGTGAGAAACCTGGTGCTAGGGAAATTCCCAGGAATCCACAAGGGTGTCCCCAGCTAAGAATCTAAGCAATAGTGGAGAGGCTACCTTAATTGCCCTTCCCCTGCAAGCAGATTGATGACTACCTAACTGATGGAAGCAGATGCAGAGATCCACAGCTAAGCACTGGGCCGAGGTCCTGGAGTCCAGTCACAGGAAGGGAGGAGCGACGACATGAGCAAGTGTTCAAGACAATGCTGTCTCAGGAAACCCACAGAATCAGCTGACTCGAACTAGTGGGAGCTCACTGACTCTGGACTGACAGCTGGGGAACCTGAATAGGACCAAACTAGGCCCTTTGAATGTGGGTGACAGTTTTGTGGCTTGCTCAGTTTGTGGAGACATTGGCGGTGGAACCAGTATTTATCGCGAATGCATGAACTGGCTTTTTTGTAGCCCTTTCACTATGGAGAGATACCTTGTTCAGCCTAGAGACATGTTGACATCTGTGGTCTGGTGGATGCCAACTGGAGGCCATGTGGGTTTCCGTGGTCCATGCTGCTGCCAGAGGTCACGTTGACGCTGTGATCTGTGGTGCTACCAGCAATCATGCTGATGTCCATGATCTGATCTGCCATGGGAAACCATGTGGAAATCCTTGATCAAGGAAGCGTCTTTGGCAGTGGTATGGATGATTGCAGACTCATAACTGAGAACGAGAGATATTGAAGGCATCTGTGGCAATCCTCCCCCTCCCCCATAAAAGAAAGAAAAAAGAGAAAGAAACAGTCTAGACATGACACTATTGAAGAGAGTCCTTAAAAACTGTGATAAATATGCTAAACGGATTCGTCACAGTTGATGGTTTCTGTTGGAGGCGGAGGCGGGGAAGGACTCAGCTAGTTATGTCTACCAGGCTGGCCCCTGGCAGTTTGACCATGCTCCAGTGAGTGAGTATAAGGGCAACACAAATTAGATTTGGTGTGTTTTTTTACTTTTCTTTTTGTCTGTTTTTGGGGGATGGTGCAAGGGTGGGAGGGTGGACCCGAGAGGAATGAGAATCGAGTGTGATGAGGGTGAATTGTATGATATTCCCAAATGATGAATAAAAATATGCTTAGGAGGGAAAAAGTTCAGAGAGATTTTTAAAAATTGGGATCTTAAAATTTAGGGCAGTTTTAATTCTGAGCTCAGGAAGACTCTCCTACTAGGTAGCAGGATATTTAGAGTTACATGAGAGATAATCACCGCAAGTGCAGGAGGAGGTAACAATTGTGTTTTTCCACACAAGTATGAAAGTTCATATCCAGCTGAAACTGTAAATGAAGGAAAAATGTGGATGATATAAAAGCATAACAGTTTCAGAAAGAAGAATTTTCTGTAAGGCCACAGTTTCAGTACATTTTGCAGACAGTCTGATGTAACAGACTCCCAGGCTGCACCCCAATTAATTGTATGTGAAAGCTTCAGAAGAACCTAACGCCTACTGGTTGTTCCTACTGCTTTAACCTCTTCTGACCTTCTAGGAAAATTGAGAAACATGTAATTATGTTTGCATTCCTTGGCCACTGTATTACTCACAAAAAATATATTTTTAAAACTTTCTTGATTTCACTTTCCCCTGTTTTTCTTCTAAAAATCCTCACCAAGCCTGTTAATATTATTCTTTTTAAGGCTTTTTGTTATATTGTACAAAAGTACATATTTAAGAAATAAAATTTTGGTAACTATAAATCCAAAGGACTCTGGAAGGTTTGGGGGTTTTCAGTCCCTGAAGTGCCTGAAAAGAGAGAATCTTCACTTTTGATGTAAAGGATGAGATAAAATTCTTTGTTTTGCTAATACTGTTAGTGCATTGTTGGATGGATGTGTAATTTGACATCACAGGGAGAGCTTCCATAGTCTCAGTAAAACAGAGAGCATTGTACCAAGCTTCCAACCAGTGGCTGCCACAGCTGTTCCTGGCTTTCCTCCTAGCCAGGCCCTTCTTGCTTCCAGTGTTTTCTGGCAACACAAGTGCCACAGTTCGGTACTGATGACGTGTTCCAATAGGATTGGATTTATTTTTCTATTTACCTTTTATTTTCAAAGGAAGGAAACGCAGCTGTAGGAGTGCACCAAAGAGAACATTTCTTCTGTTTCTGCCTCCAAGTTACTCATGTCTCATCCATTTCAACGTTCTGTTTACTAGACTCCACCCAGGAGGACCTCATTCCAAATGTTTCCATCCTTTGGTTACGTTCTCTCTACATCCCTACATCTGCAAGCTTTCTGCAACATTCTTTTTCTCTCAAGTTAGGTTGTTTTTCAATTTCAGTGCATCTCGACCCTTCAGGTGCCAATTTGCATATGAAGTTCATTAGTGTTGAGCCTTAAATTTCCTGCAGAATACCCATTTCGGGTGAGGATGTGCGAACTGGGCCTTCAGAGATGCCCATCATGATAGGAAGATTCCGATTTTTCCTTAGCCCACCCAGTAAATGGTCATTTGCTTTTAGATAAATGGAAGAGGGAGTTAAAATATCAAAAGACTGAGAAATATCTAATAAAAGCTGATTAAATACACTGAGTATAAACTTGGAGCTGTACAATCAGGGATGGGTACAATCTTTTTTTGTGGAACATGTGGAGTTTGTATATAAAACATATGTTCCTTGTCTTTTTGAAGAGCCATCTGTAAAAGTATTAAAACAGTCTCTATAGGTTTTTTTATATGTAATTTTAGGCAATACCTATGGGGTAACTTTAAAAAAAATCTTAAAAGGGTATCTTTTGGATAATAATTATGTATAGATCTCTAGTAACATGCTAACACAACCTGCCAATTATTATCAGAGAAGAACAAGCAACCTGCCTTTTATTTAGTGGCACATTTATTTCTGGAGGCTCTTTACCAGAGAGGGATTAATTCTATCGGCTGTCGCGTTAGCAGCAACATTACTTAATAAGCTAACAGCCCGCTCTGCTTCAGGGGTTACATTTTTTAAAGAATTTAACTGAGAGTCTCCAGAAAGCAACTTAAAAGAGTGGAGCCAAATCCTCAGTAGTAATAGGCAGAGATAATTGAATACTCAATTGACATGACCCAAAACTTTAAATTTCGCTGTTTTAGCTTATTTACCATGAAAGTTAAGCATTCAATTAAGTATTGGTAGAATGTGCAGGAGAGGAGAATGCCATCAATACACTGAGTGACTAGTAAATT
>NC_022009.1:44645471-44647272 GCF_000317375.1 Microtus ochrogaster
ATTTTATCTCCCCTTTCATGGATTCTCTTCACATTGGTTCCTAAGTGCTTCTAATTTTTAACATTGTTAGTTACTTGGTCAGGAAACCAAGGAATACATTTTGCAGTTACTTGTAGAAAGTTGCAGAGCTGTTGTTCTGAATATTTTGCTCCTTTGGATCATAATAAATATCTCAAAAGTTGTATGAAATGCATTGTCCCAAAGAACTGAGAAGAGCCCATGTTCATCCCACTCTCTCACTTAAGGTTACAATCCCTTGGGTGAGAGGCCTGGATTTTCTAATTCCCCTTTTCTGTTTAAGGAAATTTTTTCTTACCTTCTCTAAGGGTTGTGTCCTTCACATTGGGCACCAGTTGTGGGGGTCTCTTCAAATGCCCTGGAAGCAGCGTAGCCATCTGAAGGAGACAAGAAGAAAATCCAGTTCAGTGTGACTCAGTAGCCAGGGCGGGTTCAAACTTCCAGAGTCTGACCTAGGGAAGTTTATTGTTTAGGCATTTAAGGACAGTGAAATTTTTGGGGAAAAAAAGGTTCTTGGTAACAACTTTCTCAGTCCATGTGCACAGTAAAGCTTAAGGCATGACTACACAGAAACTCTTACGCAAAGTCTAAGTGACCTCTTCCATAAAGATGGGTTCTATAGCATAAGGGCCTAGGATCAGGTGTGGTCTTGGTCATACAGATAGTGCAGAGGTCATCAAACTACCAAATGCCTGTGACACCTCACCTAAGTATGTGCTCTATTGAGTGAGGAACAATGCTCAAGATAAAGGTCTATGGAGGAAGGGTGTGAGATAAACATTCTGAGGGATTCAGGTGAGGCCTGACTACAGAGAGCAAAGGTTGCCTACTACATCCACTCCCAGCCTTCTGGGTGGAAGACAGGTATAAATGTCTCTTCTATTGAAGAGACAAGCCTGCATGTTCATCATTCCTGGGTTCTCTAGGCTTACCTGTGGGCACAAAGACCTCAGTGCCCCCTATATCTCCCCATTTCTAAGCTGGCATCCATAGTCTTTTGTGGAAATATAATTCCTTTTAAAGGAAAGAGCCTTAAAAGGGAATGCCACTGAGGGGGGTTCTTTTGCTTATAAAACCACTATATAGGCACACAGAAATGGATGCAACTATTGTCTCATGGGAAAAGGCTACAACTTGAGCTGGAAGTAAAATTTGTACTGATTGTTTTTTTAAACATTGAAGGGTCATGAAATCTAACGGCAAATTTTCAGAGAGCTATTGAGGCCAGAGAATATCTGGTAGGGTCAGAGTCCTTTAAAGGAGGACCTGAAAGATCACCGAATAAAACTGTGAAGGTGAAGAGCCAAGTTTCAACAGAGATAGAGATTATGAGATGTTGAAGATGCCAGAACCATGGGATACCTGTAATGGATTATTAAAAATTGCTGTGGATCCTCAAGTAGCTTGCCACAGGATCCTAGTGGCAGCAGGCAGTGGGCAGGGGGTCCCGAGAGCAGCCAGTCTCAGGCAGCGCATAAGGCCACGCAGTAGGTCTCTGAAGGTGGCTGGTCCCTGGTGACATTTTTGGCGGTGAGCCGTGTGGCAGCGGTGGCAGGCAAGAGACAGACAGAGGCACACCATGCAGAGTGAGGTTGGATATTTATTTAGTAGTTATGGAAGGGAAGGGAGAAGAATAGGAGGCAGAGAGAGAGAGAGAGAGAGAGAGAGAGAGAGAGAGAGAGAGATGTTAAGAAGGCTGTGTCAAGCCAGAATACTGAGAAGCTGTTTTCCACTCCACTGTTCCTTCCTTTCATGGATATTTACTACTACTTCTAAATACTTA
>NC_022009.1:44647372-44648592 GCF_000317375.1 Microtus ochrogaster
GAGAGAGAGAGAGAGAGAGAGAGAGAGAGAGAGAGAAGGTGCTGTTAAGTTGGGAGCCAGGTCCCAGCCCCTTACATCTGTCTCAGCCCCCTGACCCTGAAAGTTAGCACTCTGGACTCCAAATCCCAGCAGGCCAGATCCTGAGCCCTCCCTGGGGGGGGGCACTCAGGACCACTCCCAAGAGTATTTAAATGAACTCCCAAAAGAGGAACACGTGGTCTCCTTTTCTTCCTCCTGGTGTGTGGCCCCTTGGGGCCACCCAAGAGTGAAGAACTCCCATTAAACCAGGATATCTCTTATTTTGGCTTGTTTTGATTTGGCTTGATTGGGATTTTTGCATCAGCAGAGAGCTTGCATTAGGAAAATATTTCTAACATCTTGGAGGTCCCACCAAGATAGGGCCTTTCCACATGGCAGGCCATGTGTTGAAAGCCCCCAGTTTACAATCTGAGTTCTCCAGCTTCTGGGCTGCAGCGGCTGCATCTTGGTGAGTCTCTTTTCTTGTCTATGCTATAGGGTTTTGGGAGGACCCATTTGTACTTATTTTTGTTGTTTTTCAGATTCCTGCTGAAGTCGTGGCCCACATCAGGGGTTCGATTCCCAGTGGTGGTCATACCGGCAGGACCAGCCTTGGCTGAGATGGAAATCTGTTTGTTTTGGGATGCCAGGCATTCAATTTCCACGGCCCCATTTGGACCTAAGAGCCATTTTGCCCTTG
This sequence comes from Microtus ochrogaster, assembly GCF_000317375.1. Lineage (NCBI taxonomy): Eukaryota > Metazoa > Chordata > Mammalia > Rodentia > Cricetidae > Microtus > Microtus ochrogaster. The sequence continues at coordinate 44,648,091 of NC_022009.1, forward strand.
CACTGGAGTGGACTCAGGTCATGTGGTTGGGCATAGACTTTAAAATGGGCACTTACAGTTCAAAACCAGATCCGCTGTTGCCCCTGTAATGCCTCTTACAAAAATCTTTTTAAATTGAGCCTGTCTGATACAACCTGTCCCAAACAGCTAATTTTCCTATGTACTAAGTCTTGAGCTTACCACCCTCCAGGACCTAAAAATAAAATTTTATCGCCGTAAGGACAAATGAACAGAGCTTAGATATGTCCATGGTTTTTGGGCTCTGCACTCTCATCCTTCCCCCTTAGTAGCCAGTGTCTCACAGCACCATGCTGCTAGAGGCACTGGCCCCTCCTCCACTCTCTAAAGCCCACACTACCCTACCCTCTCTCTTGGTTCAAGGTCAACTTCCACCTTCCCCTCCCCCTCCTACCTCAACTACCTACCCTGGACCCCCTCTGCACACTGGGCTAGACCTTCCCATGCTCCCTTTTCTCTTCCAGATCTCTCTCAGATAAAAAAG
>NC_022009.1:44649237-44651071 GCF_000317375.1 Microtus ochrogaster
GGGAATTGGTGAAAATGGCCTTTAAAGTTTTTAATGCCCAAGAGGAATAAGCTGAGTCTTCCCGACAGACAAAGCTACAACAATCTACATGCCCAGGCCTTAGCAGCTGCCCTAAGGTCACAGGAATGGGGACAAGGGAAACCAGTCACAAGGCTATACTCTGATAGAGCCCAGCCTAAGTCAACCTCACAGGCAAACTATTTCAAGTGTGACCTAAATGGTCACATGGCACAATATTGCACTACGCCTCCTCTGAGGTTATGCCCTATCTGCCAGCAACCTGGACACTGAAATCACAATGTCCCTGTGTGGGGTTGTCCTCTATGCCACACCAAGGAGGTCCACCATTACCACCGGCAAGTGAAACTGTGCCAGCCTTTAAACTTCTCAGCCTTGCAGAGGATTGATGCTGCCCAGACTTGGTTTATCCTGTAACCCTATCCAAGCCTAAGGTAAAGCTGCAGGTAGCAGGTAAATATTCTCACTCAGGCCTTAAGTTTCCCTCACCAATTTCAGCTATGGGGGTAGACAGGACCCATTCCTCCCCGCTTAAAACTTTGCCACTGCCCTACATTCTTGCAGGACAATTTCCCTTTCATTCTTTCTTAGTGATACCTGCTTGCATAACACCTTTACTGGGTGGAGATATCCTTAGCCGCTTCCCCAAAGCTTTGTTCTCCTTCTTGGAACCCCTTTTTGACCCTGCCCATCTCCAAGATTCTATTTTACAGGTTCACTCCTCCTGCCAGATGTGTGCCCAGGCCAACCCACAAGGGGCGCTCTACATACGTCAGTCTCTACACCAGCTTTGTGGACACCAACTTGGCAAATATTGGCAGGTTAATTTCACCCATATGCCTACTCATAAAAAACTTCGTTATCTCTTAACGCTTGTGAATGCTTTTACAGGATGGGTAGAAGTGTTTCTGGTCTCCAGGGAAACAGCAGATGTGGTGGCTCAGGGTCATAGAGCTCGTGTCAGAAGCTTTCAACATCTCATGGACAATCGGACTCATCAAACAACAGCGAACCAAGCTCTCCATTGAACTCAGGTTATCTTGGCCCTCCCTTCTCCCCATTGCCCTGACTCTCCTCAGGGCCACCCCACGTTCCCCTATGGGCCTAAGCCCTTTTGAGCTGCTTTATGGAAGGCCCCTTCTCCTTAACCATCACCTCCCAGTTCAAACTCCTTCACTGGCAGGGTACCTACCCTACCTCTCCCTTTTAAGGTCCCATTTCCATTCACACACTGATAGTTGTCTTCCTGCCACCACACCAGTGGAACTAATACCCCTAAACCTGCCCCAAGGGACAGAGTACTCCTCAAACAGTTAACTCCTAGGTCTCTTGAACCTAGATGGACAGGACCTCACATGGTAATCCTTACCACCCCTTCGGCTGCCTAGCTCTTGGGACACACATGCTGGTACCATCTCTCCAGGTTTAAGCAGGCACTTACTCAAGACACTTGGTCTGTCCAACAGACAAGACCTTCCAGCCTCCGGTTTTCCAGGATGCTGCAATGAAGGGCCTACCTGCTCCTCATTCTGGCACACTCATCTTTGGTGATAACATTTTTTTCCCCTAGACACCTGCTTTCTCACCTTCCCCAAGGAACAGATGCCTGACATCTCTGCGATGATAGTACATGGGATGCCTTTCCAGCCACATCTCTCACTGAACATGGACACCTCGCTCTCCCCTTCCCCACATCGCCCTGTGCCCACAGGAAGTAGCCAGATTTGAGTCTATGCCCTCTTTTTCCAAAGAGAGCCTGAATGTTTGTCATAATTACCACTCCAATTTTCTGTCACCCCTATATCCAAAGAGTCTG
>NC_022009.1:44652406-44658172 GCF_000317375.1 Microtus ochrogaster
GCTGGGATTAAAGGCGTGCGCCACCACCGCCCGGCTCTGTACCCCTTTAACCATAAGCTACAAACCAAACACCTCCTTTCTCAAATGACTTTTTGTCAGGTATTTGCTGTTACAAAAAGTAAGCAGTAGAAGATCTAATAAGATAAGGAGATTTTTATAATTTGTTCAAGTTTGCTCATGGCATAAGATGTGATCTCTTTTAGCAAAAGTTGAACAGAATCTTCTGATTCATAGTCAAATGTGTTAGCCATTGCGAGGGAACAGGAGGAGGGAAAGGAATGAGGACTGGGGTTGATATGTAAAATTTCAGTTAAGTAAAAAAAAAAGAAAAAAGAAAAAAGAAAAAGTTGTATGGTTTGTTGACAAGGTTGTGTATTCCTTAAGTGTTTGGTGACTATTCTTTTTTAAATTATTATTAAATCAAATTCTTCTGAACTTCTCTTGACTGGGGCCATCAGCCTTCTCTATATACAAAGGGAAAGTCTTGACTAGCTTTCCTTTTCTGTGTTCCTGTGTGAGGATGATGTGCCCAGCTATCTGAACTCCAATTAACAAGAGGTCATTGACAACAGGTGTGTCTGATGGCCTGAGGCCATTCTTTACTATGATGCATGATTATGAACACTTTTCTACTTTAATTTACCCTTTGCTTTTGCCTTTACTGATCTCTCTCTCTCTCTCTCTCTCTCTCTCTCTCTCTCTCTCTCTCTCTGTATCTAACTATCTATTTATCCATCCATCTATGAGGGAGAGAGAATGAATATGTGAGGTAGAAAAGAATATATGTTCATCATGTTGCATGAATGGAAATCAGAAAAATGTAAGTCGCTACCATGTGGATTCCAAACACACCTTTTGTCTTGGTAGGAAGTACCTTTACCCACTGAGCAATCCTGCCTCATTTATTCTTTTTTATTGAGCTCTACATTTTTCTCTGCTCCCATTCCTTCCTCTACCCCCCTTCATCCATTTCCCATGGTCCCCATGCTCCCAATTTACTCAGGAGATCTTGACTTTTTCTACTTCCCATGCAGATTAGATCCATGCATATCTCTCTTAGGGTACTCATTGTTGTCTAGATTCTCTGGAACTGTGAATTGTAGGCTGGTTTTCTTTGCTTTATGTCTAAAACCCACTTAAAAGTGAGTATATATGGTATTTGTCTTTTGGGTCTGGGTTACCTCACTCAATATGATGCTTTCTAGATCTACCCATTTGCCTGTAAATTTTAAGGTGTCATTTTTTTCTGCTGTGTAGACTATTTATATAAATGTACCACATTTTTTAATCTATTCTTTGGTTGAGAGGCATTTAGGTTTTTTCCAGGTTCTAGTTATGACAAACAACGCTGCTAAGGACATAGTTGAGCACATGTCCTTGTGGTACAATTGAGCATCTTTTGGGTTTATACCCAAGAGTAGTATTGTTAGGTCTTGAGGAAGGTTGTTTCCTAATTTTCTGAGACATGGTCATACTGATATCCAAAGGGGCTGTACCAATTTGCACTCACACCAGCAATTCAGGAGTGTTCCCTTTACCCCACATCCTCTCCAACATAATTTGTCATCAGTGTTTTTGATCTTGGCCATTCTTACAGGTATAAGATGGAATCTCAGAGTTGTTTTGATTTGTATTTCTCTGATGACTAAGGATGTTGAGCATTTCCTTAAATGTCTTTCAGCCATTTTAGATTCCTCTGTTAAGAGCTCTCTGTTTAGGTCTGTACTCCATTTTTTTATTGGATTATGTGTTCTTTTGATGACCAATTTATTGAATTGTTTGTATGTTTTAGAGATTAGCCTTCTGTCTGATGTGGGGTTAGAGAAGATCTTTTCTCATTCTGTAGATTGCCTTTTTGTTGATGACTATTCTGTAGATATGTGTTAAGTCTATTTAGTTGATCACATAGTTTAATTCTAAAGGTTTTTTTTGTTTATGCTTATCTGGTCTCAATGATCTACTTATTAATAAAAGTAATGTATGAAATAACTTACTATTATTGCATCTTGATGTATCTTTCCCTTTATGTCTCATAATGTTTCTTTTATTAAATTTAGGATAGACCAACATTTAGTGCATACATGGACTGAGAATTGTTATTTATTTTTAAGATTGTTCCTTCTACTGATACAAAGTGACCTCTAAAAACTTTTCTGATTAATTTGGCTCAAAATAACTACTCCTACTTGGTTTTATATTCCATTTGTTTATACTGTCATTTTCACCCTTCACTTTATGTCTCTGTCTTCAACAGTGAGGTGAGTTTCTTGCAGACAGCAAAGAGTTGGATCTTTTTTGTCAGTTATTAAGAATCTTTTGATTTGATTGTTAAGACCTCTTACATTTACAGTTAGCAAAAGGTTTTATTTTTTATTTTTTATTTGTCAGTTATTAAGAATCTTTTGATTTGATTGTTAAGACCTCTTACATTTACAGTTAGCAAAAGGTGTATACTAACACTTCCATCATCTATCTTAGAAATTTGTTGGCTTACTGAACTAATAATATCTGTCCCTGTTCGAATTCTCATTCTTTTATTTATCTTTCCTGAGATCTTGTGGCTGTGAATATCTTTTGTCCTATTCTGTGTATATTTGCTTGAAATATATTCTGCAATGATAGTTTAACAGTCCTGAGTTTCTTTAGCTTACATTTATCATGAATGGTCTTTGTTTTTCCCATTATTTTTAAAGAATAGCTACCAGATTTAGTAATCCTGGTAAGAAGGTAGTTTGTTTTGTGGCTAGAAATACTTTAGTCCATGTTCTTCTAACCATTAGCATTTGTGTCAAGAGGTCTGGTCTTATTGTAGCAGGTTTGGCTTTGGAAAAATGACTTTTTTTATTTCTTGAAGCTTCCAGTATTCTTTTTCACTCATACTCTTTGCAAACAATATAATGTGTGGAGGATCTTTTCTGGTTATGCCTCCTGTACATAGATGTCCATTTTCTATTTCCTCTTTTTCCATTATTGCATTCCAAATCAAACAATTCTTTACCATCATCTTTAATTTACAGTATTCTTTCTTCTACTTGGCCTAGTTTGTTAGTGATACTTCCCATTGAGCTTTTATTTGACTTATTGAACCTTTTCTTTCCAAAACTTCAATTTATTTTTTAGAATGTCTATTTACTGACTCTTTCATCCAGGTCTTGAACTGACACTCATGCAGCATTTCTTTATTTAAATGCTCTTTTAGGTCATCAGTCATTTTCAAATAGGGTAGTTGTGGTGGTACATACCTGGATTCCCTGCATTTGTGAGGTGGAGACAGGAGGATCAAGAGTTCAAGGTCAGCCTGGGCTATGCTGTGAATCAAGGTATAAAAATAAAGAAAACCAAACAAAAACCAAAACAACAACAAAAGCAAAAAATATCTCCCCAACATAGACCTTTGAATTATTTGGCCTCTTAACCATCCAACCTTGGGACCAAGTTACTGAATTTTTGAAAGCATAGTGTCTGCTTCCTTTTTCATCTTTCTTTTGTTCCTCTTCCTCCTCCTTCCCTCTCCCCTTCTCAGTGCTAGGGATTGAATCCAGGGTCTTGTGTATATTAAGCAAGTCGTATGAAGCTGAGATACACTCTCAACTCCTGGTGTTTTGAGAAGGGGTCTTTCCATGTAGCACAGGATTTTCTTAAAATCATGGTGACTTGACTTCCTTATCTGGAATACTGTGGTTTTAAGAACATGCTACCAAACTAGACAGATTTCTCGTATTTCTCTACTGCACATCTGTTGGACTGGGTAACTCTTCTGGTTTTACATGAGGGTATTCTTAGTGAGCAGCGACCTCTTGAGGCCTCAATCCCCATTACCACACAGAGAGGAGAAAGCACCACAGCAATAATGTAAAGATAAACCAGGTACCATACCATAAAAGCAAACAGAAGACAACTGCCACACTGCCTGATATTACAGAAAAGGGCAAAATTAACAAAGAACAAACTGATGTTAAGAATAAATGAAGAAAAAAAGTATCATTGCAAAAGCAAGAAATAAATGAGTGATGGGAAAAGAGAAAAGGAAGAAAAAGAAAGTAAAAAAGGAGAATAAAAAAAAAGGTAAAGGAAATTAGATCAAAGCAAGAAATTCTGGGGTGGTAGCTGAGTGGAAGAGCACCTGCTTGACACCCACAAGGCAAGGCCTTGGGTTTAGTTCCCTGTTTAAATACATACATCATGCATGCATACATACATATATTATATGTACATATGTACTAGAAATAATAGTAAAAACAAAACCAACAACAAGAACAAAAAGAGATAGTTATCAAAGCTTCATTTTAGGCTGTCTAATAATGGAGTCTGCCAGAGGGTGTAGACAGTCAGCCCCAGATGCCATCTCTTGTAGCTTCTCTCTGTTTCCATCACACCTGTTGGTGCTCTTGTGCAGGCTGAAGCCCTGTCCAGTCAACAGTATGCTGTCAATCACCATCAGGACTGCATTAACTTTCTATTCATCTCTTTCTTCAACACCAAGAAGCAGGCAGGCTCTTGCTCATTCAAGAGCCCCCTCCCACCTCAGTATGGGCATCCAGGGGTGGCTAACTTCCAAGCTGGGGTGTACCCTTAATGATAGAATGTGGGAAAGGCAAGGAGCATATCTGCACTGCAGAGTAGACCTGATGAAATCAGGCAATCTATCTTCCAGTCTTTAAGTAGATTCACCCACCCAACAGGAGAGAGGAGGCTGTGAAAATGAAGAGATTTGCTGGACTCGGGCTGATACCTCTCAGATCCACCCAGTAACAGCAGGAAGGCAAGTTCTTGGCCCTTGGCTTGGTGCTCTCAATCTCCATGGTTACCCCAGGTAGTAGTAGATGCTACCTCTCACCCCAGTGGGTGATGCTATCAACCACTGTGTCCTCCCCAGCCAAGCCCTCTGTTACTTATACTTCTCGGCTGGTCCACACATAACCCTTCCTCCATCCATAACTACTCCCACCCAGGTTCTATGACAGGGGTGTCCCCAGGCCCCCTAACTTGCAATTTTTCTCTTGCTTTGGAGAACAACTCAGGTTCAAGCAAAAGATGGCACTTGGTGATAGCATTCTAAGTGGCTGGGATGGTGAGTCAGCTGTCATCAAAGCTGTTTACATGTTCCCTCTGTGTGGTTTGGATACAAAGTGTTCCCCATAGGTGTACGTGTTTGTGCATGTGGTACTCACCTGTGGACACTATTTGGGAAAGTGATGGAAACTTTAGGAGATGGGGCCATATTGGAAGAAGCATGTCTCTGGAAATAGGCTTTGAGGTTTTAAACCTGCAAACATTTTTTTGTTTTGTTTCTTGGGTATAGAAAGTTTCTTCTGGCTCTTGCTGTCAGGCCTTCCCTGCCATAATTGACTCTATTCTTCTAGTACTGTAACCAAAATAAACCCAGCCACACTTCCTCCCTTCCTCGCTCCTTCCTTCTTCTTTCCTTAATGCCTCCCTTCCTTAAACTGCTTTTCTTAAGGTATTTTGTTCAAGAGGCATAAAGTAATATAACACTCTCCATTTCTCTGGCAGAAGCTATGGTAGGAATTGTAGACTTGTTAACTGAGGTTTTCTGTCCTGCCTGATCCCACAGCCATTCAGTCCCAAACAAATACACAGAGGTCTATACTAATCATACACTGGTTGGCCTAGTAGCTCAGGCTTCTTATTAATTAATTCTTACATCGTACATCTTAACTCATTATTCTTGTCTGTGTTAGCCATAGGGCTTGGCACCTTTATTGGCGAGGCAGTCACATCTTGCTTCCTCTGTGTCTGGATGAC
>NC_022009.1:44658687-44659265 GCF_000317375.1 Microtus ochrogaster
TGAAACAAATGTAACACATCTTTACCCTGTTAACAAAGGCAGCATAAACAAATGTAACACACCTTCACATAGTTAAATTAATATATCACAGCATAAACAAATGTAACACATCTCTGCTTAGTTAATATTTTACAACACGCAGTCTGTGGTTATGAATCATTTATTGGAAGTCAGTGCAGGAGGAGCAACAGTAGAAACACAGGTAGCTGCAAGAGAGGCTTTGGAAGGAAGATATCCTGGTGACCTGGAATCTCTTCCTCTGAGGTATAGCGTGGGGCATGAATGGAACTGAGAACGTGAAGGATTAGAGAGATGGAGTATTTATTTTATGACATTAAACAGTTCTTTCCCCAGGGATAATACAGCAGGATGACTGTCAGCTTCCCAGTCTGCCACCCTTATACTATAGATAAGTGGTCTTTGATGGTCAGAAAATGATAGGTGAAGTGTTCCAAGTGTGTCCAGTAGAATATGGAGCATTATTCCATCCTCATGGATTCAAAGAGTGTTTTTCAAATGTTCATACTACACAGATTCAATGTGATTTCTAATTTATTTGTTGTTTATTATTATTTTTA
>NC_022009.1:44660715-44661609 GCF_000317375.1 Microtus ochrogaster
TGAGTACCATTCTTTCAAGGTCTGTGAATAATTTTGTTGGGATTTTGAGAGGCATTGCATTGAATATGTAGATGGCTTTTGGTAAGACTGCTATTTTTACTATGTTAAGTCTACCTACCCAAAAGCATGGGATTTCTTTCCACTTTCTGGTGTCTTCTTCAATTTCTTTCTTCAAAGATTTAAAATTCTTGTCATACAAGTCTTCCACTTGTTTAGTTAGAGTTACTTTGAGATATTTTATGTTATTTGTGGCTATTGAGACAAAATCCATCCTTTTTTCTGCATACAAAAACACACCTCAACCTCAAAGACAGACATTGTTTCTGAGTAAAGTGTTGGGAGAAATATTCCAATCAAATGGGCCTAAGAAACAAGTGGGTGTAGCTATCCTATTATCTAAAAAAATAAACTTCAAACTAAAATCAATCAAAAGAGTCAAAAAAGGATATTTCATATTAGTCACAGGAAAAATTCATCAAAAGGAAATCTCATTACTGATCATCTATGCCCCAAATACAAGGGCACCCTCATATGTGAAAAAAAAAACACACTTCTAAAGCTTAAATCATACATTAAACCCTACACACTAATAATGGGAGACTTCAACACTCCACTCGCATCACTGGACAGGTCAGTTAGACTAAAAGTGAACAGAGAAATAAGTGAACTAATAGATGTCATGACTCTAGTGGACATACCAGACATCTTTAGAATATTCCATCCAAACAAAAAAAAAAAAGAATATACCTTCTTCTCAGCAAGTCATGGAACCTTTTCAAAAATTGACCACATACTCAGTAACAAAACAAACCTCAACAAGTAAAAAAAAAGGAATAACTCCATGCAACTTATCAGATCACCATTGTTTAAAACTAGAAGTCAACAGCAATACTA
>NC_022009.1:44663654-44664795 GCF_000317375.1 Microtus ochrogaster
AGAGAGAGAGAGAGAGAGAGAGAGAGAGAGAGAGAGAGAGAGAGAGGTACAGGCATTGACACACATGTGCCAGAGCAACCTCAAGGAGTGGGGGAGAAGAAAGTTAAAGGTATCATAATATTTGATTTCAAAACATGATACTAAGCTACAGGAGCCAAGAAAGACAATATGAAATTGAAATAGAAACAGACTCATAATTGGGCCAGCATGCTTGGAAATGAGGAGGGCCAAGGGGATATAAGAAGGATATCAAGTGAATTGTTCATATCTCAATTAGAGAGTTGAGGTCCCCTGCTCACAGACATTGCCTGGGGAACCAATGAGACCATGCTTCCTCTGGTCAAGGGAGTGAAAAGACTGAACATTAAGAGCAGGAGAAGATAGGTCCAAGTGGGTATGGACCATATCTCCTGTGAGTTTTTCATAAGCCCAGGGGGTCCTGGGAATAATGACCATTGTGGTGGTATGGGTGAGATGCCCATGGAAATCTTGGAGTCAAGACTTCTGTCTAACCTGACTTAGACAAAACACTAGAAATCAGAGAGGTTGTGGCCACCTTTGGGGTGCTGGTCTGGTTTGGGTAGAGTATCTGCCCCAAATTCATGTCCATTTGGGACTTGAGACTGTTCTATTCTTTGGGAACAGAATTAATCCAATGTAACTAGGTTGAGATGAGGTCATATTGAAATGAGGTGGCCTATTCAGAAGGGAAGAGGAAGTGATATTAACAGGTGACTCATGAGAGGCTTATGACATGTTCTCCCCACAAGAAAAGACCAAAGCAAGGAAATAACATCAGCTAGGCAATTGAAGCATTGGGAGCAGAGCACAAGGATGTGTCAGAAATCTAATGGATGCTACAGAACACAAGGATGCCTGGTGGGCTTATGAAGAGACAAATCAAGCTTTCTGCTTCCCTTTTCTCAAGACTGACCTTGATCTAAGCAAGATTTTTGTGCTGAAGAAGGGTGATAATTACCATCATAAAAAGAAGTGGTAGTGCTGAGCTCACCTGCAGAGCAGAGACACAAAAGAGAAACCCACTTGTCAATGCAGAAACTTCAAAAATTGTGAAGATGAGCAACAAAAGAGAATACAAGAATGTAAGAATAGACAGGACAGAGAGAGAGAGAGAGAGAGA
>NC_022009.1:44664895-44676306 GCF_000317375.1 Microtus ochrogaster
GAGAGAGAGAGAGAGAGAGAGAGAGAGAGAGAGAGAGAGAGAGAGAGAGAGAGAGAAAGCATGAGAGAACAGAGCAGGGCTGAGAGACAGCTCAGGAATCAAGCACTTGCCTATCATGCTTGATCATGCTCAAGGCCATCGGTCTCATTTTCAGCAATGAAGTATAGTAAGTAAACAGAAAAAATTAATAGAAGAGCAGAAGTGTGTTTTTATTTAAAAATAATAACCTTGACAGGAAACAGATTAACTTTACCAGCCAAATGTTAAAAACTGTGGCGGGGGAGAGGGTTCAGTGGGTAAGAGATCTTGATTTTTACGCATAAGGACCTGAGTTAAAATCTTTAGCATCCATATAGAATGCTTGACATGGCTACAGATGCTTGTAACCTCAGTTGTCAGGGTAACTGAGACAGGAAAATCCTTGGAGCTTGCTGGATACCAGTCTTCACCCAGGTTCATGAGAAACCTTCTTTCAAGGGAATAAAGTAGAAAGTGATAAAATAGGAGAGTCAATGTCCTCTTTTGGCTTCTGTATGCACATATGGGCACGCTTCTCCCAGACACATGCACACAGACACACAGACACACAGACACACATACACCTCACATGCAAAATGAACTTTTAAAAATTATGTAAATTGGATGAATGAATGTTAAAATGCCCACTACGCAAGATACAAAAATGTGTTGTATACAAGAAACTTACTTCACCAGTACAGAAACAGATAATCTGAAGATGAAGGGATGGAAATGAGGTACCATACAAACAGGCATCATACCTGAGAAGGAGGAGGTACACCTAGATCAGATAAAATAGACCTTTCATCACAAATTATGAAAAGAGAAGACCACTGTTATAGCTTGAGTCTGAACTGTTCTCAAAAGGCTCATGTGTCGACAACTCAGTAATCACAGCACCATTTAAAGCTGATGATTCTGGGATGTGATTGAACCACAGGGGTTCTGTGTTTGGATAATCTTTTTGTACAAAGATTTGTGTGAAGATATGTCTCTGTTCTTCCTCATCTGTCTAAGGCACCTTCTGAATTGTTTAATAAAGAACTGAATAGCTAGTCAGAAGAGGATAGACAGGACTTCCTGGGAGAGATAGGAACTCTGGGAAAGAATCTGAGGTGCAGGAGGTTTGACAGCCAGACTCAGAGGAAGTCAGATGTGAAGTAATGAGGAGAGGTAACAAGCCATGCAGCAGAATGTAGATTAATATAAACAGGTTCACTTAAGTTTAAAGAACTAGTTGCAAACAAGTCTGAGCTAAGAACAATCTTTCATACTTAATAAGAAATTTCCATGTCATTATTCAAGAGAAAGTGATTCAAAGAAAGACCTGTTTACATTTGGCACCCAATGTAGGGCCTGTATTTGCAAGTATAGTATCTGAGATAGCTGAGAAAAGTTCTGGACAAGAAGCTGGACATGGCTTCCTAGCACCCACAGTCTCTCAAGTGGCTTGGTGCTTGTAGTTCACAGAGGCATGGCTCCTGGCCAGTGACTGTGTGCATGAGGCTTGGCTCTCACAGATGGACAAAAGAAATATTTTACTGCAGCGCCAGTGCACAAATGCTGCAGTCTCTCTGGAGGCTTGTGAGTACTTGCTGTATGCCACTGCCCCTTCCTGCCTGGGTGATAGCAGCAGGTGACTTAGCACTTTAAGGTTCAGTTCATGCAGTCAGAGAATGGCTTCAGGAGTGTAAAAATCCAGATCTAGACTAAGAAAGCCTCTGAACAGGTACAGAATGCTTGAAAATGTGCTTAGGTGCTAAAGAAAAAAGTAGTTTTAGACCATCATAGAAAAAATACTTAAAAAATAAAGTTCTTTTTTAAAATAATTTTATTGTTTATTGAAATCGAAAGCAAATTTGTTCCTCAAGAAGAACAAATGGATATATCTATTTTTACTCAAAGAATTAAATCTTGGTAGAATATCTGTTACTGTAGAACATAGAGCATTTTCAAATTTTTCAGAGTTTATTAATTTTCTTTTTAAATTTTATATTAGCCAGTGTTGCTTGGCAAAAAGATATACAAAATGAAAGAAATATATATATAGGGTTTTCCTTCCTTCCTTCTTTCCTTCCTTCCTTCCTTCTTTCCTTCCTTCCTTCCTTCCTCCTTCCTTTCTTTCTTTTTTTCTTTCTTCTTTCCTTCCTTTTTCTTTTTTATTGTATTGAACTTTTTCATTTATTTTACATACCAACCAGTCACCCCTCCCTCCTCTCCTTCCATCTCCTTCCCTTTCCCATTTGTTCCTTCTCCATCTCCATTATGAAAGGGCTTGTACCAAGCATAGTACATCAAGTTGGGGCAAGGCTACTCCCCTTACATCTAGGTAATCCAGCATGACAACAGGTTACCAAACCCAGCTAAGCACCAGGAGATGTCCTGCTCTTACTGTTAGAAGCCTTACTAGAGACCAAACTGCAGGATTGTCACACACCTACAGAGGGCCTAGGTTGGTCCCATGTAGGCTTCCTAATTGTTGGTCCAGAATCCATGAGCTTCCATGAGCTCAGGTCAGCTGTCTTTGTGAGTTACCCCATCATGAACTCCCTGGCTCATACAATACCTCCTCCCTTTTTTTCACAAGACTTATGGAGCTCAGTGCAGTGCTTGCCTGTGGATCTCTGCCTCTGTTTCCATCAGTTACTTGATAGAGTATCTCTGATAGTAATTAGGAAAGTCACCAATCTGTTTACAGTAGATGGCAAGTTCAGGCACCCTCTCCACTATTGCTAGGAGTCTTGATTGGGGTCATCCTTGTGGGTTCCTGAGAATTTTCCTGGCACCAGGTTTCAAGTTTCTCCATAACTCCAAAATGGCCCCACCTATCAAGGCATCTTTTGTTACTCTCCTCCTTTATCCTGCCTCCAACCTGCCTCCTGCACCCAGCCTGCCCAACCACTCCCTCTAGTTCCCATCCCTTTATACTCCCAACCCCCACTCCTGGTTTACCTAGGAGATCTTTTCTATTTCCCCTTCCCAGGGAAATCCATGCATCCCTCTTTGGGCCTTCCTTGTTATCTACTCTCTGGGGCTGTGGATTATAGGTTGGTTACTCTATACTTTACTCTTAATAACCAATTATGCATGAGTACATAATCTGCTTGTCTTTCTGAGTCTGGGTTACCTCACTCAGCATAATTTTTTCTAGTTCCATCCATTTGTCTGCAAAGTTCATGAGGTTGTTTTTTTTTTCTTCACCTGAGTAGTACTCCATTGTGTAAATGCATCACATTTTCCTTATCTGTTCTTCAGTTAAAGGACATCTAGGTTGTCTCTAGGTTCTGGTTATTGTAAACAATGCTACTATGAACATTGTTATGCAAGTGTTCTTGTGGTATGAATGCACATCTTTGAGTATATGCCCAAAATTGGTATAGCTGGGTATTGAGGGAGATTGATTCCAAATTTCTAAGAAACCACCATACTGGTTTCCAAACTTATTGTACAAGTTTGCACTCCTTCCAGCAGTGAAGGAGTTTTCCCCTTACTCCACATCCTCTCCTACATAATCTGTAATCAATGTTTTTGATCTTAGTCATACTATCAGGAGCAAAATGGTATCTCCGAGTTGTTTTGATTTGCATTTCCTTGATGGCTAAGGTTGTTGAACAATTTTAAGTGTCTTTCAGCCATTTGAGATTCTTCTGTTGATAATTCTCTGATTAGATCTATATACCATTTTTTAAAATTGGATTATTTGTCATTTTGATGTTTACCTTCTTGAGTTTTTTTTAAAAATATATATATTTTAGAGATCAGCCCTTTTTCAGATATGGAGTTGGTAAGGATCTTTTTCATTCTGTAGGTTGTCATTTTGTCTTTGTGTTCTTTGCCTTACAGAAGCCTTTCAGTTTCGGGAGGTCCCATCTATTAATTATTAATCTTAGTGTTTGTGTTACTACAGCTATGTTCAGGAAGTGGTTTCCTATGCCAATGTGTTCAAGGCTACTTCCCACTTTCTCTTCTATTAGGTTCAGTATAACTGGATTTACATTGAGGTCTTTGATCCACTTGGGCTTGAGTTTTGTATGTGGTGATAGATATGGATCTATTTGCATTCTTCTACATGTTGACTTCTAGTTATGCCAGCGTGATTTGTTGAAGATGATTTCTTTTTTCCATTGTAGAATTTTGGCCTTTTTTTTTGGTCAAGAATCAGGTGTTCATAGGTGTGTAGATTTTTGTCAAAGCCTTTGATTCAATTCCATTGGTCCACATGTCTGTTTTTATGCCAATATCAAGCTGTTTTTATTACTATAGCTCTATCGTAGAGCTTGAAGTCAGGGATGATGATGCCTCCAGAAGTTCCTTCATTGTACAGGATTGTTTTGGTTATCCTGGATTTTTTGTTTTTCCATATGAAGTTGCTTGTTGTTCTTTCATGGTCTGTGAAGAATTGTGTTGGGATTTTAATGGGGATTGCATTGAATCTGTAGATTGCTTTTGGAAAGATTCCCATTTTATTATGTTAATCCTACCAATCTATGAGCATAGAAAATCTTTCCATTTTCTGATATCTTCTTCAGTTTCTTTCTTCAAAGATTTAAAGTTCTTGTCATACACGCCTTTCACTTGTTTGGTTAGAGTTACTCCAAGATAATTGATACTATTTGTGGCTTTTGTAAATGGTGTTCCTTTTCTGCTTTCTTTCTCAGCCCATTTATCATTTGTATATGGGAGGGCTACTGATTTTTTTTTGTAATTAATCTGGTATCCTATCACATTACTGAAAGTGTTTATCAATTGTAGGAGTTCCCTGGTAGAATTTTTGGGGTCACTTTTGTATACCATTATATCATCTGCAAATAGTGAAAGTTTGACTTCTTCTTTTCCAATTTGTATCCCCCTTGATCTTCTCTTGTTGTCTTATTACTCTAAATTTGAGTACTATATTGAATAGATATGGAGAGAGTGAACAGCTTTATCTTGTTCCTGATTTTAGTGGAATCACTGTGAATTTCTCTCCATTTAGTTTGATGTTTGCTGTCAGCTTTTTGTAAATTACTTTTATTATTTTTATGCATGTTCATTGTATCCCTGCTCTCTTCAAGACCTTTATCATAAAGGGGTGTTGGATTTTGTTGAATGTTTTTTCAGCATGTAATGAGATGATAATGTGACATTTTTCTTTCAGTTCTTTTATATTGTGGTTTACATTGACAGGTGTTTGTATGTTCAAGCAAACTTGTATCTCTGGGATGAAGCCTACTTGGTCATGGTAGATGATTTTTTTTTTGAAATATCTTCTTGGATTTGGCTTGCCAATATTTTACTGACTATTTTTGCATCAGTGTTCATGAGTGAGATTAATCTGTAATTCTCTTAGCTAATGTCTTTATGTGGTGTGGGTATCAGGGTAATCGTAGCCTCATAAAAGGAGTTTGGGAATGTTACTTCTGTTACTATTGTGTGGAACAGTCTGCGTAGCATTGGCATTAGCTCTTCTTTGGAATTCTGATAGAATTCTGCACTGACAATGCCTGACCCTGGCCTTTTATAATTTTTTTTTATTTCTTTGGTCGGGAGACTTTTAATGACTGCTTCTATTTCCTTAGGGCATAATAGGTCTAATTAAATTGGTCATCTGGTCTTGTTTTAATTTTTGTTTATGGTAACTATCTGGAAATTTTCTATTTTTTAAGATTTTACAATTTTGTGGAGTAGAGGTTTTTGAAGTATGACCTGATGATTCTCTGGATTTCCTCAGTATCTATCGTTATGTCCCCCTTTTCTTTTCTGATTTTCTTAATTTGGATAGTCTTTCTCTCTGCCTTTTTGTTAGTTTGGATAAGTGCTTGCCAATCTTGTTGATTTTCTCAAAGAACAAACTCTTTTTTCCCCATTGGTTCTTTGTGTTGTTCTTTATGTCTCTATTTTACCCATTTCAGTTCTCAATTTGATTATATCTGCTATGTACTCCTCCTGGATGAGTTTGCTTCTTCTTGTTCTAGAGCTTTCAGGTGTGCTGTTATGTTGGGAGTACAGTATGAGATTTCTCCAGATTCCTAATGTGGACACTTAGTGCTCTAAGCTTTCCTCTTGGCACTGCTTTTATAGTATACCATAAGCTTGGGTACATTGCATATTTATTTTATTGAAATACAGGAAATATTTAATTTCTTTTTTCTTCTTGACCCAGTGGTAATTCAGATAAAAATTATCCAGTTTGCATAAGTTTGCAAGCTTTCTGTAGTTTGTGTTGTTGTTGAATTCAAATTTTAACCCATGGTGATCTGATAAGCTACAAGGGATTATTCCAATTTTTTTTGTATCTTTTGAGATTTGCTTTGTGACTGAGTATGTGCCAAATTTTAGACAAGGTTCCATGAGATGCTGAGAAGAAGGTATACTCTTTTGTGTTAAATGTTATTTAGATATCTGTTAAGTGCAAATGTGTCATAACATCTCTTAGTTCTCTTATTTCTTTGTTATGTTTCTGTATAGCAGACTTGTATATTTGTGAGATTGGGGTGTTGAAATATACCACTATTAGTGTGTGGGGTTTGATGAGTGTTTTGCTGGTTATAGTAGTCTGGGTTGGCATTCATGATCTCTTAGTCTCTGCAAAACATCTGTCCAGGACCTTCTGGCTTTCATAGTCTCCACTGAAAAGTTGGGTATAATTCTGATAAATCTGCTTTTATATTTTACTTGGCTTTTTCCTTTTCTCTCTTAGTACTCATTTTTTATTCTGTTTGTTTAATGTTTTTTATTATTTTGGGGCAAGGGACTCTTTGGTCCAGTCTATTTGGTATTCTGTAAGTTTCTTGTGTCTTCACACCCATGTCCTTCTTTAGGTTGGGAAAGTTTTCTTCTAAGACTTTGTTGACTATATTGCCTGTGCCTCTGAGAGTTAGAATGTTAGAATTCTTCTTCTTCTTCTTCTTCTTCTTCTTCTTCTTCTTCTTCTTCTTCTTCTTCTTCTCCTTCTTCTTCCTCTTCTTCTATTCCTATTATTCTTAAGTTTGATCTTTTTATGGTGTCCCAGTTTTCCTGGATGTTTTGTGTAAAAATTTGTTGGATTTAACATTTTCTTTGACTGATAAATCTATTTCTTCTGATGTATCTTCAATGCCTGAGATTATTTCTTCCATCTCTTATATTCTGTGGGTTATGCTTGCATCAGTAGTTCCTGTTCATTTACCCAGATTTTCCATTTCCCAAAATTCCCTCAGTTTGTGTTTTCTTTATTGTTTCAAATTTTAAGTCTTGAACTGTTTCCATCACCTGCTTGATTATTTTTTCTTAGCTTTCTTTAAATGATTTATTGATTTCTTCCCACTTTTTATCTTTTCCTCTATTTATTTAAGGCTAAACAGGGATGTATTTTAGATAGATAGGTGGTCTTCAAACACTTTCAAGATGTACAGAATATGGTATCTAAGATGTGTTGTAATAACATAAGGCTTTTCATAACAGTGAGGTGCATCTGTTCCTGGCAGCATCAATTTACTTCAAAGAGGAGATGGGCATTGAAGAACCACCATATAGAGTTTGCTTTCCATGTGGCAAAGTTAGTTATTGGGCAAGAAACTTTCCTTACCTCAAATGCTGTATGCTATCCCAATTGCATAAGCAGGACACAAAGGAAGTCAACTGCTGAACTACCTTCAAAAGTGCTGCTTCACAGAAAAGACTGTCAGATAGATATTCTGGGCCTATAGATTGAAGATGGATGCTCCAATGTTGCAGGGGAATCTTGGGTGTCTGTACAGGCAGACAGCTGTTTCTGTCATTTCTACAGTTTTCAGAGTTGCTGTCTCTGAGTTTCCTGTTTACTTAGGTAATATTTTATCCTTCTCAGGCCTCTGATGGGGTGAAAGACTAGCTAGTTATAGTTGTACAGTTTTCCTTGTTATGAAATTCTAAAAAGAAACTCCCGATAGAGATGTAAAGTTCATAAAAGTTGAGAAACATGAAAACTTAATGTTGTTTATCTAAGAAAATGTTTTAAGGTCTAAAAAGAAATTTTTAGGTTGGTAATGCTAGTTATGATAGAAAGTAATTGAGATACAAAATTCTGAACTCATCAAGATATATAGATAACAGAGTACTTTCTTCAAAGTTACCAAATACAAATGGATTAGACACTGTGAATGTAATTCTTACCTAATAATTGTTCTTATGTATATAGTTTATCGATGTTAGATAAAGATTCTTTTATTGGACTAAAAGGGGGAGATGTTGATCTGTGTCTCTGTTTAGCCTCGCATGTCTAAAGCACATCTGATTGATTGTTTTAATAAAGAGGTGAATGGTCTAAGGTACATTCTGATTGTTTTAATAAAGAGGTGAATGGCCAATTGCTAGGCAGGAGAGGATAGGCAGATTTCTAGGGAGAGATAGGAACTCAGGGAAAGAACCTGAGGTGTGGGAGATTTGCCTGCCATAAGTGGAGAAAATAGATATAAGATACTGAGGAGAGGTAACAAGCCATGTGGCAGAATGTAGATTGATGTAATTGAAATAATTTAAGTTTTTTTGCTTTTTATGTATTTTTATTGAGCTCTATATTTTTCTCTGCTTCCATCCATGCCTCTCCCCTCCCTTTAACTCTTCCCCAAAGTCCCCATGCTCCCAATTTACTCAAGAGATCTTGTCTTTTTCTACTTCCACAGGGCAGGGAATCCTGACTGCTCTTTGGACTGGAGAGGGAGGGAGGGAGAGGTGGGGGGGAGGGGAATGGAGGAAGGGGGGAAATGGGAGGCAGGGAGGAGGCAGAAGTTTTTTCAATAAAAAAAGAATTATTATTGACCAGTGATTGCTATCTCCTGGTAATTTAGTTGTCATTGTTGTTGATGTTAATTTGTGTGTTTTCCCTTTTGGGGGATTTGCTGCTATGAGACCATCAATTGTCTGTGTTTTGTTGGTTTAGCCAACTTCTTTGGGTTAGAGTTTTCCTTCTAGTATTTTGTGTTGGGCTGGGTTTCTGGCTAGGTATTGGTTAAATCTGGTTTAGTCATGGAATCTCTTGTTTTGTCCTTCTAGGGCGATTGAAAACTTTGCTGGGTATAATAGTCTATGCTGGTGTCCTTGGTTTCTGATTGTCCACATAATGCTTGCCCACAACCTTCTGGCTTTCGTTGTCTCCAATGAGAAGTCAGGTGTAATTCTGATAGATCTTTCATTAAATGTTACTTGGCCTTTTTCCTTAGCAGTTCTTAATATTCTCTATTTACTCTGTATGTTTAGTGTTTTGATTATTTGATTATTATGTGGCAAGGGAATTTTTTATGGTCCAGTCTATTTGGGGTTCTGTAAGCTTCTTATATCTTCATTAGGCATATCTTTCTTTAGGTTAGAAAAGTTTTCTTCTATGATTTTGTTAAATATATTCTCTGTGGTTTTGAGTTGAAATTCTTCTTCTTCTATACCTATTATTCTTAGATTTGACCTTTTCATGCTGTCCCATATTTCCTGGATATTTTGGGTTAAGCTTTTGTTAGATTTAACGTTTTCTTTAACTGATGAGTTTATTTCCTCTTGAGATTCTCTCTTCCATCTCTTGTATTCTGCTGTTCATACTTGCATTTGCAGTTCCTGATTGTTTTCTCTTGATTTCTGTTTCTATAAATCCCTTGGATTGTGTTTTCTTTATTGTCTCTATTTCAGTTTTCAAATCTTGAATAGTTTCTTTCAAATGTGTGATTGCTTTTTCTTGGTTTTCTTTAAGTGCCTTGCTGATGTCTTCCAATTTTTTGTTTGTCTTTTTCTCCATTTCTTTAAGGGAACTTCTCATTTACTCTTTAAGAATATCAAACATTCTCTTGAAGTTATTTTTTAGGTCATTTTCTTCTGCTTCATCTATATTTGGTTGTTCAAGTCTTGCTGTTGTATGGTCTTTAGGTTTTACTGGTGTTGTGTTGCTCTTTGTGGTGTTGTGTGTGTTCTTACCTCTTCTACTCATCTTTTCCTCTATTAGGTGTGGTTGGGGCTGTCTGAGATTCTGTTGATTCATCTTCTAGGTACCAGTGAATCCAAGGCTCAGATGGTTGTTCCTCATGGTACAGTCAGTGCCACAGTTCTAGTTACTGTGTTGGCTATTCCATGTGCCTGGAGATAGCTCAATATTCCTGTGCTTTGCTCCACTCCCTTATAGTTTTCTGTCTCAGGCCTACTTTGAGCTAGTTTACCAGTTTTGACCTAGTTCTGTAAATCCTGGTCTGGATCCACTCCTGCAGAGGCTTAGATTGGTCCTGAAAAGGTCTCTGGCTCCAGTCTACTGCCTCAGAGTTCCCAGACTCAGGTATGCCCAGAACTGCAGAGGACCTGACTCAGACATACTCCCTCAGAGGTCTTAGACCCACGCTCAGACCTGGAGAGGTTTCATGTTCCTGCCTATTCCCTTTGATGCCCCAGACCAACACCCAGACCCACAGAGATCCTGGTTCAGGCTTACTCCCTCTGAGGTCCCAGACTCATGCTTCCCTCTGAGGTCCCAGATTCATGCCCAGACTGGCAGAGGTCCTGGGTCAGTCCTAGTTCCTTGAAGGTCTCAGACTCATACCCAGATCTACAGGGGTCCTGGCTTAGGTCTACTCCCTTGAAGGTCCCAGATTCATGTCTGGACCCTCAGCAGTCTCTGGCTCTGGCTCACTCACTCAGTGGTTATTCCCCTGTATCTGTTCCAGTGGAGTTGGCTGTCTCAATGGAGTTTGCTGTCTCTGGTCTGCTTTGAATTAATTTCAGTTTTAAGAGCTAATTAGGAACAATCTGAAGGTAAGGCCAAGTTTTAATACTTAATATGAAGACTCTGTGTCTTTTTGGGAAGTTGTGGTCCAAAGAAAGATCTGTTTCAGCTTTGACTCCCACAGTAGATGGTCTCATTGGTGCATTAATAAACTGATAACATTGTAGGGATGTGGTGAGTGATTAAGAGAAGGGACATAAGACAGAAACTATGTTGATGTCTGTGACCTTGCTGTTCCTGGCTGCCATGGGCACTGGAGCTTCTTATTCAGTGGTATTAATGACTTCAGACTCATAACTGAACATGAGGGACTTGAAGATTTCTCTGCCACCCCCTCTCCCTACAAAAAATAAACTGTGGTGTGAGAGGTTCTTCTGTCTATGTGTTGCTTTTATTGCTTAATGAATAAAGAAACTGCCTTGGCCTATAGCATGGGAGGAGAAGGACAGAAACAGAGAGACACCATGGAGCCACTGCCAGAGTAAGACATGCTGAAATTTTAGTCTGGAAGCCACTGCCATGTAACAATACACAGATTAATGGAGATGGGTTAAATTAAAATGTAAGAGTTAGCCGATAAGAAGCTGGAGCTAATAGGCCAAATAGTGATTTAATTAATACAGTTCCTGTGTGATTATTTCAGGTCTAAGCTAGCTGGGCAGCCAAGATGAACAAGTGGGCCCTCTTCCTAAAAAACTGT
>NC_022009.1:44681226-44687255 GCF_000317375.1 Microtus ochrogaster
AAATAAATGAATAAACTTAAAAAAAAGAACATCAATAAAAAAACTGATAAAGATGTTGAAGTATAGTTCTTCACAGTTGATGGTTTCTGGCAGAGGTGGGGTGGAGAAGGTGTTGAGAGAGAGAGAGGGCCTTCTTTTGATCCCAGCTGCCCTGCTAGTTTACACACCAAATAATCACACAGAAACTGTATTAATTTAAACACTGCCTGGCCCATCACTTCTAGCCTCTTATTGGCTGACTCTCACATCTTGATTCAATCCATTTCTCATAATCTGTATGTCACCACGAGGTCGTGGCTTACTGGGAAAGATTCAGCAAGTCTGACCTGGCAGCTTCATGGTGGCTCTCTCTATCTGACTCTCTTTCTTCCTCCTAGAATTCAGTTCTGTCTTCTTACCTACCTAAGTTCTGCCCTATCACCAGGCTCAAAGCAGTTTCTTTATTAATCAATGAAAGCAACACAAATACAGAAGACATCACCAAGAAGGCCTCAGTTTTCTTTAAGGGGCTGGCAACTGGGAGTTTGAGCATGCTCCAGTGAGTATATAGGCAACACAAATTGAACTTGTTGGTTTGGGGGGACACAAGTGTGGGAGGGTGAACCTGGGAGGAATGGGAACCAAGTGAGATTAGAGTGCATTGTATTGAATTCCCAATTAATGGAAATATTATATTTGTAGGAAAAAGAGAAGGGGCATACAAGGTGGAGGTGGGCCCCTGAGTGTACCTTCGAAAGTCATAACTTGTCCTTGCCTTTCTTGTCCCATTTCCTGGTTACTACAAGGCTAGTATCCATGTTCCAGCATACCTTAAATGCCATTGGTACTCTGTCCCAGTGCAGACTCAGGCTACAGATGCAATCACACATTGGCTGAAACCTCTAAAATAATACCAAAATAAATCTTCCCTCTTTTAAACTCTTTCTGTATGTGTCACACTGTAGAAAGCTGACTGCCATGGTCAGCACAGAGATAAATGGGTCAGCTCAACAAGAGCATATGGTAATTGTAAATATATGCACACCACACTGGGGCACTGTTCTATAAATTGAATTTTACTAGATCCAAAGGGAGAGAGAGAATCCCACACAAGAGTGAATGGGGCCTTTAACCAATGGGAAGTCACCCATACATGATCTTTTCCTGGGATACGCTACCTGATAGGTTACCTGATTTCGAACAGTTATCCCTTAACACATATATTCATATGAGCAACACTAAATGTACTCAATGAGTTGGATTTATATATCTATGTTGCAGGATATTTGATCATACTATGTAAAACTGTGTCTCTGCCCTTCCTCACCTGCCTAAGTGTAGAGAGAGCCTGCCCTTTGGGGGCGGGACGGCCTTCTTCCTATCTATAAATTGGGGTGCACAAACGCTGGTAATCTCTTCTTCCTGTCTCCTATTTCTGGGCATCGCAGGAACTTCGGTTGCGTGAGTGTGCTATTTATATTAAAGTTGCTTTTATTTTATACCAATTGGCCTGTATTACCTAAGGCACCTTCTGATTGGTTTAATAAAGAGCTGAATGACCAGTAGCTTGACAGGAGAGGATAGGTGGGACTTCCAGGTAGAGATAGGGACTCTGGGAAGAATCTGAGGCAGGGAGAATCACCAGCCAGACGTGGAGGAAGTCAGACCTAAGGTACTGAAGAGAGGTACTGAGTCACATGGCAGAATGTAAATTAATATACATAGGTTAATTTAAGTTATAAGAGTGAGTTTGGAACAAGCCTAACTAAGATAAGGTCAAACGTTTATATTTAACAAGAAGTCTCCATATCATTATTTGGGAGCTGGCAGTCTAGAGAAAGCTTGGTTGCATATATACATAGGCTTATATGTTACAATAATGATTAAAGAAGAGGTCATGAATTTAAGAGGAGGTAGAAGGCATGGATGGAGTTGGAGGGTGAGGTGAGTAGAAATGGTATAAATATAGTACTAATGAATAAAATTCTCAAAAAATGTAAAAAAAAATAAATCTGCAAGCATTGTTCCAGAACTCTACTCTACAACCAATGGACCCAACAGACACATGTTCTTTCCTTTAGCCAGCTGTCATTGACCTTGGAGGCATGAAGACAATGTCACTAGGTAAAGGCCATGTACTAAGACATGAAACAAATCTCAGAAACTTGAGGCAAAATTGAAATCACAGCATGCATTTTTCTTAGGTTGTTACATAACAGGACTTAAAAAAACAACAAAAGAAACATTAAAAAATATGTAACAAGGAACCTTGACAACATTATTTTGAATAACCAATAAGTCAATGGGCGAATTAGAGGGAAATTAAAATTTTGTTGGAACAAATACAAATGCGGTGTTATTCAGACCCGTGTGACACCATAAGAGCAGCTTTAGGAGAACTTAATTTATGTCACTTAGTGCCTACACAATAAGATGAAAGAGTTCAAATGCACAGCCTGTAGATACAGCTCAATAAATCAGAAAAGCAAGAAACAAATTAAACCCCAAATTAGCAGAAGGAAAGAAGTAACAAGGATTGATGCCGATATAATGAAATAGAAAACTCAGAAATAAAACAAATCCAAACACTGCCAAAAGATCATTTAAACAAAGAGTAGCTTGTGGGAAAGATATAATTGGCAAGCTTTTATGTACTCTAGCAAAGAGGGAAAAAGAGAAAAGATCCAAATAAAAATTAGGCACATTCTGGAGAGTAACCAAGAGTAATTGCAGTTGGTTGTAAGAATTTACTAATAGCCACCTGCAAACCTACAAGCCTAAATTCAGGCCTGTAGCCCTTGAACCCTCATTAGACACAAGCTACATTTCCTGGATAAGTGTGGCTACCACCCCTTATAAAAGAAGTCTCTCCTTACAGCAAATGGAGGCCATCACGGAAAACTACAGCTGGACAAAATGCAGAGATCAATGGAACCCCAGGAGCTCAGCCATAACGCACACAACTACATCACAGCTACTGAATATATGGCTCAGGGAACACTGGGAAAGAGGAAGCTTAAATAGTATATGAGGCAGAATGCCAAGAGAGTCACAGTGAAACAGACTCCTAGAAATGGCCATGTAAACAAGGTTGGAACAATAACCGTAATATCAATGGGCATGATAACATGGAAGGGAAAATGTTTATGGGGGTCCCACACCTAAACAAAGAACCATAGGCAATAGGCAACTAGTGACTGCTGGGAGAAGAATGTATCTCTTCCGGGGATGAGCCACCTTATTGGTTGTCCAGTGCAGATTGGTCAGCCTTAAACTAAATACACACCACCAACAAAAATGGGCTGAACAGATTGTAATTGTATATTTGTGCAAATACATACATCATATATTCACATATGTGTATGTATGTGTGTATGTAATAACAATAATCAAAGGAAAAAGGCTATCAAATTTGACAGGTGGGGGGCATGGGGTGAGTTGGAAGAAGTGTACATGCTGAGGAAAGGGAAGGGAGGAAGTGATGTAATTATCTTTCAATTAAAACCATTTTTAAAAGAAAAAAGAAAAAAGAGGGCAATAAAGGTTAATCTCAATAAAAATTATTTGATAAACAACAACAAGACTTTGTTGTTGAAGATACAACAAACTTGAGTCTTAGAACACGAAGAAGCCAAGTTATTACTGATCTGGCTAAGTTTTGAAGTGCTAGAAAGTTCTATGCACCTTACCTGAGGAGAAAAAAAAAAGTCACGAACAGTTTAAACTAGATGTGAACCCTATTAGATACAGTAATACTGGCCTGGTAAGATTTGCCAATAACCAAATACATTCTAACTCTATCTAGAGTTTATTCCATGAGACAGAGCTCATGCATGTTACTATTAACTGGGTCAAGATCCCCATGACTGACTAAATAATAGGCTCACTACCGTTATAAAACAGCACAAGAGGGACCCTTGCAGAAAGCCCCACGAGAGGTGAGAGACAAACACGGCCAGGCAGATAGAACTTAAGCGGGGAGTTTTACTGGGGGAAGGGAAGAGAGTGGAGAAAGGGAAAGGATAGGGGAGAACAGAAGAGAGACAGAAAGAGAGACAGAGAGAGAGGGAGAAAAGAGAAGAGACAGGAAAAGTTCTACCTGATCCTTCGTAAGAGCAGCAGGAAAGAGAAGGCAGGAATGGGCAAAGCTTGTCTCTTAAAGGGACCTTTTTTCATCTACATACAGACTACACAGTGATATAGCAGCCATAGGACCCTGGGCTGGCTAGGGTACTGCCTGGATGCATCCCGCCAGGTGACAGGGCCAGCAAAATGCCTGAATTCTAACATTCCCATCTTTTTCTTATTGTAAAAGGTGGGGAAGTGAAAGGGAATAACAGGATAGGGGCCTTGGGTTCTCAAGACTGCTTCCTGCTGATTTGCATGCATTGAAATCTTGGACCTGAGAAAGCTGGGGTGGGGGCCACACCCTGGGGTGTCTGGTTGTTTCACTGCTGTCCAGACTCTGTGGAATTGTCCTGTGTCTCTTAGCGAGGTGCTGTCAGAGCAGATTACAAGCTTAAGTTTAGGGGAAAAAATTTCTTTAGGTCCTGGTGATTGAAGGGGAGGGTGTCAGAGCCTGAGAAAGGTGAGGGGTAGGGAGGCTTAGGCTCTTAGGGCCTGGTAATTGAGGAAGGGGTACATCTAATCTGTTTGAGGTGAATCCTCCAAGTCAACTGCCTGGAACATACACGAATTATTTGAGTTTATGAAAAGAAAAGTTTTAGACCCAATACCATTTCCACTGTTTATAATCTGTACTGAAATTTGTATTGTAGAAACGGCAGTGCACTCACATCAGAAATGATGATGACAGATGTTTTTGGTACAATAAAAAGTACTTTTGAAGTCTGTAGTTAGAAAACGACCAAAGAGAATTTAAAATGTTGATCTTCTATTATAAGAAAAAGATGGGAATGTTAGGATTCAGGCATTATGCTGGCCTCTGTCACCCAGCGGGAAGAACCCAGGCCGTACCCAGGGTCCTGAGTCTATTTACATAGTCTGTATGCAGATGCAAAGGTCCCTTTAAGAGACAAGCTCCACCCACTCCTGCTCTCTTCCTTTCTGCTATTTTTGTGAGGAGGTAGTTTTCTGTCTGTCTCTGCCTCTCTCTCCTTCTTTCTCTCCCCCTTCTCTCTGCATCACTCTGCCTCTCTCTTTCTCTGTCTCTGTCTTCCATTCTCTCTTCCTCATTCACCTTATCTCAATAAACTCTGCGCTCAAGCTCTGTCTGTAGGCACATTTGGGGAAGGAACTGGACACAGGATATGGAGGAGTGCTGCTTTATTTTATATCATCAGGGCTATCTACCTGGATGGCACCACTGACAGTGGGCTGGACTATCTCACATCAATCATTAATCCAGAAAATGACCCCGCAGACTTGCCTACAGGCTGATCGTAAGGAGACATTTTCTCAATTGAGGTTTCCCCCCTCATAGATGACTCTAACTTGTGTCTAGTTGACAAAAAACTAACCATCACAATCACTGGCTACCCTGACCTGGAAATCAGGTAGGTGATCTTCCCTCTTCTTCCTGTCTACCACTTCCAATTCCCCAGTCTTATCCCCAGCCCTGTAACAGGCCACTTGAAGGAATGTCTCCTCTCTGACTTCACTCCCTGAGGACTCCACTAAACCTCAGCAGAGCCAGCCTTCCTACTCCCTATGGATTCTTTAAACTCTCCCCTCAGCCCAGCCCCATTCCTTCATGTCAGCCATGTCAGCCTCCAATACCTAAAAATATATTCTACCAGGAATCCCCAATGGTTACACTTGGCAAAGACTCAGCAGCATTACCTACCAGGCAAACCACAGCCACCACATGTTCCTAAAGTCCAGAGAGGGCAACAGAAACCAAGGAACAGAGCACCCACCCAACAAAGACAGGACAAGATATCCAATGCCTAGAGTTGCAATCATCCAAAACCCAGATGCCCAGGCGTCAGTTCAAAAACACGATTATTAGTTGCTACCCAGAAAGCCAGCACAGGCAGACAGCAACCAGAAGCCCTGAGCTGACGAACTTGGCTTTCATCCCAGCTCAG
>NC_022009.1:44687764-44688183 GCF_000317375.1 Microtus ochrogaster
ACATGGAGGAGCTGGTCTGTCATTAGCTGGAGAACATGGAGGAGCTGGTCTGTCATTACTGCATAGGACTGGTCCTAATCCCACCAGCCAGTCCCCAACATGGAGCCACTGTGGATGCAGCCTAAGCTGCTTGCCTTCTAGGAGACAGAGATCACAGGGCTGTGCTGTTGTCTGCAGTCTACAAGCACCTGTGTATGGCAGCCTAGAGTCTGCATTAAATTTGCCCCTAGTTGTCCTGTCCAGCCATAAGATCACTCTGACTATGAGCACCAGTAGGATATCTGAGATGAATCTCTGTGATGGTCCGGTATTTATGGTGTGTCAGAAACCAGAAACCTTGAGCCAGACAAACAACACATTACAATGAATATTTGCATGTAAAGATGTTTGAGAAAGTATATTTGCTGTGTGACTCTCTT